>NC_136927.1:14093014-14611281 GCF_949752795.1 Hyperoodon ampullatus | reverse complement strand
GTGCACTGAAGAGAGGACCCAAGTTTGGTTCGGTAACATGATGTGTGGATGTATCCTACTGAAAAATTTACATTATGAGCACACTAATACTTCTAGAGAATCCACAAAGGATTCTGTACAGAGAATCTACATGAGAGTTCTTTAAGGTTTCATTAAGACCAAAGTAAACAAGTTGCAATGTTACCTAACAATCGAAGTGGTCTACTTAGGAAAAGGCAGACACAGTGGCTTAAATTATTGTTGTTTTTCATTTTTATTTTTTGCCAACACTTGAATTTGGATCAATATACTACTGAAGTCATCTGAGCATGGAGTTCCCTTTGAAATCAATAGATGATCCAAAGACACATGAATTTATGTGAGATGTGGTCCAGTTTTTCCTATGTAAGCAATATTTACAAATGTTGTTTTCTGTTCCTGAGTAATTGCTACCCAATTAAGCATCAAACTGACAATAACCATTTGGCTGTCATTTGTTTTCCAGCATCATCTGAGTCTGAGTTTGTTCATTGTGCCTTGGTGTTCCTGTCTCCCTGACATCCAGTCCAACCCTGAAGTTGCAAAATGAAAGTTGAAGAAGCAAAAGAGCCACTACTTAATTGTTCCTTTCAGATTTCTCTTGACGCATTTTGGTGATTTGTTAGGATTTTCCACAGCCTAGGATTTTCTCGCTTTGACTTTATCACAGGCTAGGAGGTTTGGGCATCCTGTGAAATAAACTTAAGTTGCTCTATCAGGAGCATTTACCAAGAGTTCTGAATCTTTTTTGGTGCCATAGACCCAAGGACCCATGCCATCCAGTAAAGCCTATGAAACTAACTCAGAATAATATTTTTAAATGCACAAAATAAAGTTCATAGAATTACAAAGGAAAAGATTATAGTGAAAAGTATTCATCAAGATATTAAAATCTGATATATATGCTTATTTATTAATACTTTGAATAGAAACATAAACATTTTTAATACATATTATGATAATTATTATAATTTCAAAGTCTAGATGTGTTGCAGGAAAGGGGACCCCTTTAAGGGCCCAAGAGTGGGCTCTTGTCTAACACTCGGAAATGAATTGTCTGGGGAGACACATGTGTTGACAAAGCAAGAGACTTTATTAAGAAGAGGCACCCAGTTGAAGAGCAGCAGGGGAAGGGAACCCAGGAGAATTGCTCTGCCTGTGGTTTGCAGTCTCTGGTTTTATGGTGATGAGGTTAGTTTCCAGGTTGTCTCTGGTCAATCACTCGGACTCAGGTCCTTCCTGGTTGGCGCACACATCACTCAGCCAAGATGGCTTCCAGCAAGGAGGATTCTGGGAGGTTGGTAGGACATATGGACTAGTGTCTCCTCCCTCCTTTTGACCTTTCCGGAATTCTTCCAGTTGTTGGTAGCTTGTTAGTTCTGAATTCCTTACCAGGACCACCTGTTGTAAGATAACTCATGCAAGAAGTTACTGTCTTGCCTGGCCAGGGCGGGTGGTTTCAGTCAGTGGTTCCCCTAACAGACGTGCTTAAATTATACTTTGGGATATTTGCAACAATCTTCCTATGGTGTGAGAGAAGCAGAGGTCCTCTTGATATGTGGTTTGCTGCCTATGTTAATAACTGATGGAAATGCTAAATTTCAGTTAGAGTCTGGTAAAAATAAAGATGTAATTTTTTCTGCCGTTTGGGTTCCTAGAACCCTTGAAGTCCTTTTACAGGTTTTTTGGAGGTCCATGAACCACATGTTCAGAATATTTCAGTCTAGCCTAAAGCTGTACAAAGTAAACACCTCTGCCATACCACTTCAATTTGGTGATAAGTGGGGTAATTTTGGAAAACAGTTCAATCCACTGAGCCATCTAGGGGACTTTGAAACATGTATTAATAGAGTTTTTAAACTATAATGTCGAGCATCCTCTTATCTATATTAAGGTGAGAATAAGAACTACTTGAACTTACTATTTCCCAATAACTTTGTTACTGAACAAAACTTGGGTCCTTTCTCCCACACGCAGTTAAGCCAAACTATTGACACCGTGTTGTGGTGAAGGAAAGTGCAGCCTTTATTGCAGGCACAAAGCAAGGAGTCCAGCTAGTGCTCAAAACACCCAAACTCTAATAGGTTCCAGGAAAGCATTTCTAAAGGCCTGGTGAGGGAGGGAAGTCACAGGGTATGTGATCAACTCGTGCACAATTCTCTGATTCGTTGATGATGAGGTAACAGGGTGGTATCACAGGGGTTAACATTATCAGTTCTTAGGTGCCAGTAGGGCTGGGGGCTATATGCTCATGGTAATCAAGTAGTTAATTTCTTCCATTTGGTGGGGGTTTCAGCATCTGTAAAACAACTCAGGAAATGTGCATCAGATACTATTATCTAAGTACTTCAGAGTGTAGCTATAGCAGAAGATATAGGGGATGGATTTGTCCCAGGAAGGCCCCATAGGGTCCTGCTTGGTTACAAATTGATTGAACTTCCTCTCACTGAAATGGCTAGTGTCTTGATCTCAGGGAAATAGCAAGAAGCCAGCGTTTCTTAATAGGACTCACTGATTCCTTTAAGACATAAGTGTAGACCTAGCAACAGGTAGAAAAAAGCTCCATCTCTCTAGAAAGCAGGCTTCATGTGCTCAAGAATGGATGACATTCAGACAGCTTTCCTCTCTGTAGAGATACCCATATTGTAGTGATCTTAATGTGTATTAGTGCTCTTTGCCTGATTGGGGAAATAAGCAACTCCAAATAGGACTAGTCCTTATTCCCTCCAGCCTTGCTTCCCCTCCACAAAGCAATATGTGTTAGCCTTCTCATTTCTGATCTACTGCCTGACTCTAATCATGACACACTGAGGGTAAGGAGAAGAGGCAGGGAGAACCCTGGTAGGTGAACAGTACTTTACATTTTCTCGATGCTCCATACAAATATATTATACACTATTTAAGGCCCCATGAAAGAGTTAGAAACACCCCCTATGGAAAAGAAAAAAAACCTAAATAGATGCTTATGAATAAGATCCTCTCAGACAAAACATTTTTAGAATAGTTACTCACCAGATCAGGGCATTTAATACATGTTTATTATTTTTTTTTCTCAATAACAACAGTAAGTTGTTAAAATGCTGTCCAACCAATCTGCAAGCTAAGCCGAGGAGGAAGGGGATGCTTGTCATTGCCTCCTCTCCTTTCAAGCTACCACAAATATTATGTTCTTACTGTTTTGTTTAACTTGGACCAAATTCACTTCACAGAGTAACAGGGATGGAGGGTTGGGTCCATTAAGAATCAACTTCAAAAACCCTCCTGCTTTGGGGCTTTGTGTTATTCCACCTCAAACCCAGAGGATATGAAAAATGGGGAGATTAGTGAGGGTTTTGTCCTGACTGTTCTTTGACTGAATGGTTTCATAAATGCCAGTTGAAATAATTATCAAGCCATTATGATGTTCTGCATTAAAAATGGTAACTTAAGCAAGCAGTCTCTGTGCTTGGAGGAGGGCAGTTGGGGGTAGCATTTAATATTATAAAAGGTCCTTTGAAGCCATACTAACTTTCTGGCTTTCCGAAGATTACCACACAGTAGGTCACAAAAATGTTATTCTTCCAACTCCATTTATACTCTCAGTACTTACAGTGCAAGCTTCCAGCCCACCATTCCTGGTATTGATTTGTGACTGTGTCCACATTATCATCTGGCACAGACAGGGCAGCAGCTCCTGAAGATGGTGATGCAATGCTTGGAACTCAGAAGAACAAAGAAAGAGCCACTTCTTATCAACACTTCCCTTTGCTGATTAAGTGAAAATACCAGAGGCCCTGGGTACCATTTCTTACTCCCCCACCTCCTCACCTCTCAAAAAATCATGGCGTTAAAACCAATGGCTTACCCTGGATCCCCATTGAGAGTCTACTTGAAAGAACAAGGCAGGATATTATGGGGATCAAATTATCCTTTAACTCACCACTATTGTCAGTGAGGGAGGCAGTTACCCTATAAATGTTACCCTCTTTGTTTTGTAAACTTCACAGACTCTAAAGGGTAGAGGAGGGGAAGGTGTAGTGTCTGACAACTGCCAACACTATAGGTGGCGGTTCTGAAAGTTATAGGGGAGGGACACAGCCCAGATTCAGGACCAAGTGGTCCTGGAAGTTATCTCACAGGAGACACCAAATTATCTGCTGCATGATTTAATCATGGTTATTATTTCAGTAGTAACAACAAAACAATGATATTTCTATAATTTCACCAGGATACCAGAGAGCATAAATCCACGTTAGAGTCAACACAATATATGAATGGGTCAGTCACGATGACATCAAATAGCCCAGAAGCTGAACTGATGTTATAGGGAATCTGAGATGTACTACAGAATGGCATGCCACACTGTTTATTGAAATCAAATTTCAATCGAAGGATCTGAACACCAGAAAAAGAACAAATCTCTCAGAAAGAAGAAGAAAGAAAGACTTCACTTGAGGGGATGATCAGAACTTTAGTGATGATATTTCCTACTCCAGTCCTTCAGTTTGATCTTCAATTATTTGAAGATTTGAAAGGTATTTGAAGTTTGTAGGACTGAATGCCCTCTGATGTAATTCCTCTATCTACACCCCAGTTCCTTTTTAGAATATGTCAGTTGGTGTCACCTTGAGATACAGAGTTTAAGTTTCAAATAGGAATAACGAACAAGCTATTTGACTTCTCTAAACCTTAATGTCTTCTTCATTAGCAAGGAGATAATGGGACTTAATTCCCAGGAATTGTGTTATAATTAGATGAGTAAGTGAAATACATAGCAATGTATTTGGCCTATCTCAGTAATCAATAAAATATTGATTATTAATATTAGTAAAAGTAAAGTGTCAAAAACCTACATTTACATGGCCACTCTTCTAGTTACCATTGTAGATAATAAAGCACAATGACACTTAGTGGTGTAAAATAATCCTTTTTTTTATGCTCATGGATTTTGTGGGTCAAGAATCAGATAGCAGAGTGAAGATGGCTTCTCTCTGATGCATCATATCAGAGACTTCAGCTAGTAACATAAGACTGCTTGGGATGACTCAAGAGTTGTGGCTGGGATCTTCTGGAGGCAACTTCGCTCACATATCTGGAAGGAAATGCTGCCTGTCCTCTGGGATGTGACTTGGGGCTGTCAGCTGGAACGACTCACGTAACATCTCCATGTGGTCTTGTAAGCATCTCTTTTGCCCTTTTCCCGTTTGCCAATTTCTGTTCCCCTTAAACCTTAATTATAAAAATGAGATCACTAGGTAACATTTAACCTAATTCCTGACTTCTTCTCTACTGAATGCACACAATGTCTTGCCTAACTTGTTGATTCCTTTCCTGGATTAAAAAGGACTAAGAATGAATAATTAAGTAGTTAAAAAATGACTGACTCTCTACCCTCAGCTCCCCTGTTTGCAAATTTGCAGGCAAACCCTGAAAGCACAGTGAAACACACGGGCAAGAGAGCATCCAATTGCAGGCAAAACACACAAGCAAGACAGTGTCCAAAGGAAGATCAGGAGAAGTCAGAAGGTCTGCACGCAATGGAAAGATGCCGAAGAATCTGACCCCATACCTTAATGATTAACTGAGATTCTTTCCCCTTTAAAAAATTATCATGACTGAGCAGAATCTTGGGAGTTGGTCTCTGGACACAAGTCCATCTTCTCCCCAGACTGCCAGCTTTTCCGAAAAAAAAAACAACTTTCCTTTTTCACTGACACTTTCCCCTCGATTATTGGCTTTTGAGCAGTGAGCAGACCAATTTGAGTTCAGTAACAGTCTGGGCTTCTTCAGAGTCTGGTAAGTTTAGGAAAGTCAGACTTCCTACTTAACAGCTCAGGGTTCCAAAGGAGAGTATCTAAGCTAAGAAGCCTTGAGGCGTATCACCTATGTGACCATATCTAACAATTCAGAGAGTCTCAGCTCACTCTGTTACTAGAGAGTCACAGGCTCATCCAGATTAAATGGAAGGAGACATAAACTTCACTCTCAAAAGAAGACATGACAAATTATGTGAAGGCATTATTTTTTAACCACTGGAGCCATAACAAACTAAACAATTTTCATAACTCTCTATAGTTGTGCATATATGAAGAATGCTTACTGTATAATTTTAGGCTGTATCTAAACATTTTCCAATAAGACAATCAAGGGAATTCAGTGGCATACAGGCTCAGTATCCTGGCAGGAAACTCTACTTACTTAATTCTCTGGGATCAGATATAAATTTGGCCAAAGGGCATTTTTTTTCTGCTGATACAATCTTGCCTAACATGTAGAATTTTTGCTTGTCCCACTAATTTCCAGCAGGAAAGGGTCGATACACAGAAGTTCTAAGTGAAAGATGTGCATTAATAATTCTGTTTCCCTGAACATTTTTGTGAGAATGAATAAAAACTTACATTTTTAGAAGACAGCATTTTCCACACTGTATTCCACGGAAAAACATTTTCTAATGGCATGGCAATAATTGCTCCTTGAAAAACATATGCATGTCAAACAGATTTTCAAAATTTTAAGCTAAATTAAAGCTAAACTGGATTCTTTCTTGCAGGACTTTTCTGAATTTTTATTTTGATAATGGGCACTGTGAAATTTCAGGTGGTATAGTTTGCACCTTATTCCAAATTTATTTAACAATAGACAGTTATTGTTGAATAGAATAGGCTTCATAAAATGCCAGGTGAGACAACTGATGTGGAACATAATGGAGTTAACTAAACAGAGAAAGAGGAAAGGTTTTTCAAGTAGAGAAATGGTATCATTAACCTCACAGATCTAATGAGATTGAGGAAACTAATCATTCAGCAGTTACCTGGTGAGTGAGGCTGACACAGTGGGAAGCTTGCTGTGGTAATTTTCAACTGCATTTTTGTGTGTGTTCATGTGTATGCCTCAGTAGTCAAAATCTGTAGGATTTATAAAACAAGGAGATAAAAGTCCATTTTACATCATCCCATTCTTCACTGATTTTTATCCCATGTTAGGTCCATTTGTATGTTTCATGAGCCTCATTCCCCTTTCATTTCTTCTCTTTCCAGTATATTAATAAGAATGAGCAATGAGGTAATTAAGATAGTACAACATTTAGAAACAGTTGGATATCCAGCTACAAAATGATACAAGTCATTATACATAAATCATTGAACAACAACAACAATCAAAAAAAAAAAAAAAAAACAATGGACATCCTGGGGGGGGGAAAAGAAACACAGATTCATGCTCATAATTTGATAAGAATGTTTCTCAAGTAAACTACAAAAGCACAACATTTGAGAATAGTGCTGGAGAAAAAATGGAAAGCTGTTTTATGTTTTTTGTTTTTTTAATTTCCCTTTTACACAACTATATCTTGGCCCAACCTCTTGTGAGATGTGTGTGTGTCTCACAGTGCAAATTAAAAGTATAAACAAAATTATTCAATTAAATATTAGTCCAATCATAATATCTCAATACTTGAAGGGATCTGTGGTGAATTCCAAAACTAGCCAAGTCTTCACCCCTCCCTCTAATCATACTTTTGTCATGTAACTCTGACCCAAAATATGGTGACAGCCAGGTGACTTGATTTGACCAATGAGATGTTAAACAGCATGACACACACAGAGTCTGGAAAAGCACTTGTAAAACTGTGATGGTTCTTTCTTTCTCTCTTTTGCTTCTATCATTACCCTGAGAACATGCTCAGGCTGGTTTGCTCAAGGATGAGGCACATGAGGGGCAGAGTTGAGTCATCACCCTCCCCTCAGTCAAAATCAGCCTAGACATTTGTGAACCCAGCCAAGATCAGTGGAACTGCTTACCAGAACGACCTACCTTTCTTTATACTTGAACAAGACTGCCTCTGAGGCTTTGTGTTGCCAGTCATCCATCACTACTGGGGTAATAGATAACTGATACAGTATATTTATAATAACTTTGACCAGCCCCATTGTTTTACACAGACTTAGTCACTTAAGCACATTCTCCTTAGGAGAGCTGAAGTCATGTTCCAGCTCTTGTCTAAATAGCTGTGCAGCTGCTGACAAGTCACATCCTCTTTGTGTTTTTTGGTCATCTTCTGCAAAACTGGGATACCTTCCTTATTTAACTATGATTGACATTTAAAAGCATCATCTAAAATATTTATTACTATGGTAAATATTGACCAGCTAGAAAACTTGGGTAAAAAGTCAGTTGGGAAAACTTTAGACTGGGAATTTTTGAGGGCAAGAAATGTATTGCTTGGTACAGAGCATGTGCTCAGCAATGAATAAATAAATGAACAACTACTAGTCAACTTTTCAATTGCACTAAGTGTTAAAACTCTAGGTTTAAGAGAGGTGGTTGTTAGCACTGAAATATCTAGAGTTTTATCCTATAAAAATAGAAGGAGAAAATAGACAGTCAAGTCACCTGGAGATCATTTTGTTGTAGAGAAGTGTGGAAGAATGTGGAAGGAACAGCACACAGTAAATATAGCCTTCTTGAGAGACTTAATATTGATGGAAACATCTACAAAAGTAAGAGTTGGATGGAATGCAATTTACAATAACTGAACATTGATGTAATTTAAACAACAGATTTAAATAAAATAAGCCTTTTATAAAATCAAATAGTTACAGTTTTAGCAGTACTGTTAAGGTCACTGGTCTACACACTAAATTGTATTTTTCCCCTGGTATTTTATACCCAGGGATACCACACTGGTACAATCTAAATATTTTAGATATATATTTTTAATATATATACTCTTATGAAACTTGCTCCTTTATACTTAAAATAGGGGTTGGAGACATTTTTATATCAGAACATATAAATCTGCTTCATTCCTTTTAACTACTGGCCAGTGGCAGTGTTTTTTTAATAAGAATATACCATTCTTTTCACTTGTTTGTTCATTGATTAAGGGGCAATTTATTAAACAACTACTGGTTCCAGGCATGGTTCTAGTTGATGAGAATACAAAACAAATGATCCATCCTCAAGAGCTTATTGGGGGAGAAGTTGGAGACAGATAATAAACACTCCATATAATTTCTGATAATGATAATTGTCATGAAGCTATAAAGGCTAAGCCAGGAACTAGGGATTTGTGGGGTTATTTGGAAAGGGGATTAGGGTAGCTCTGTAAGGAAGACATTTGAGCAGGACATGAATGATGTAATAGAGGGTGAGTTACAGCAATTTGGGGGCAAATCATCCATGATAGTGGGAACAGACCTTTTGAGCTTCCCACTATGTACCAGCCCTGTTTAGTGCCATGAATTTACTCCTGTGATCCTCACCATGGCTCTGTGAAGGAGTTACTGCAATAACTCAGCATCATTCACTCTGTTACAGATGAGGGAAACACAAGCTTAGCCAGGAAACTTGTCCAGCACAGCATGTGAGTGGTGGAGTTGATACTGAAACCCCAGCAGCCTGATTTCAGGCTTGATGCTTTTAATCACTACTCTATACCACCCTCCAGCTCTAAGTTCTAGATCATGGTCCTCATGGACCTCAGGTAAGTGTGGTCCAGCCTAGCTTGGTCAAGACCTATGTGGATGGACCACAATTAGCAACAGGGACCCCTCTAAGAAGCAAAATTATTTTAATGTATAAAATTCTCCCAAAACACTTATCTCTACTCTCTATTTCACTTCTCTGCTATAGACTTGTAATGATTCCATGCTGACAGACTGTCAGCCCTCTTTGACAGAAATCAAAAGACTGATTGTATTTTAAAGAAACTGACCTTTCTTCAGCATACCCAGGATGGCTGCCAATTTATCAGATACAGTGGGTGAAGTTTAAAGCAGCAGGTGGTATATTGGATGGTAAGATGCGTATTCGTTTTTTTAATTTTTTTAAACTTATTTTATTTTTTTTATTTATTTTTTTAACATCTGTATTGGAGTATAATTGCTTTAAAATGATGTGTTAGTTTCTGCTGTGTAAAAGTGAATCAGCTATACATATACATATATCACCATACCTCCTCCTTCTTGTGTCTCCCTCCCACCCTCCCTATCCCACCCCTCTAGGTGGACACAAAGCACCGAGATGATCTACCTGTGCTATGTGGCTGCCTCCCACTAGTGATCTATTTTACATTTGGTAGTGTATAAACGTCGTTGCCACTCTCTCACTTCGTCCCAGCTTACGCATCCCCCTACCCATGTTCTCAAGTCCATTCTCTACATCTCTGTCTTTATTCCTGCCCTGACCCTGGTTCTTCAGAACCATTGTTTTTAGCTTCCATATATATGTGTTAACATTCGGTATTTGTTTATCTCTTTCTGACTTAGTTCACTTTGTATGACAGTCTCTAGGTCCATCCAACCCACTACAAATAACTCAATTTCATTTCTTCTTATGACTGAGAAATATTCAATTGTATATATGTGCCAAATCTTCTTTACCCATTCATTTGTCGATAGACACTTAGGTTGCTTCCATGTCCTGGCTACTGAAAATAAAGCTGCAATGAACATTGTGGTACATGATTCTTTTTGAATTATGGTTTTCTCAGGGTATATGCCCAGTAGTGGGATTGCTGGGTCGTATGGTAGTTCTATTTTTCATTTTTTAAGGAACCTCCATACTGTTCTCCATAATGGCAGTATCAATTTACATTCCAACCAACAGTGCAAGAGGGTTCCCTTTTCTCCACAGCCTCTCCAGCAGTTATTGTTTGTAGATTTTTTGATGATGGCCATTCTGACTGGTGTGAGATGATACCTCATTGTAGTTTTGATTTGAATTTCTCTAATGATTAGTGATGTTGAGCATCCTTTCATGTGTTTGTTGGCAATCTGTATATCTTCTTTGAAGAAATGTCTATTTAGGTCTTCTGCCTGCTTTTGGACTGGGTTTTTTGTTTTGTGATATTGAGCTGCATGAGCTGCTTGTATATTTTGGAGATTAATCCTTTGTCAGTTGCTTCATTTGTTAATATTTTCTCCCATTGTGAGGGTCGTCTTTTCTACATGTTTATGGTTTCCTTTACCATGCAAAAGCTTTTAAGTTTCATTAGGTCCCATTTGTTTATTTTTGGTTTTATTTTCATTCTCTAGGAGGTGGGTCAAAAAGGATCTTGCTGTGATGTATGTCATAGAGTGTTCTGCCTATGTTTTCCTCTAAGACTTTTATAGTGTCTGGCCTTACATTTACGTCTTTAATCCATTTTGAGATTATTTTTGTATATGGTGTTAGGGCGTCTTCTAATTTCATTCTTTTACATGTAGCTTTCCAGTTTTCCAAGCACCACTTATTGAAGAGGCTGTCTTTTCTCCAATGTATATTCTTGCCTCCTTTATCAAAGATAAGGTGACCGTATGTTTGTGGGTTTATCTCTGGGCTTTCTCTCCTGTTCCATTGATACATATTTTGTTTTTGTGCCAGTACAATACTCTCTTGTTTACTGTCGCTTTGTAGTATAGTCTGAAGTCAGGGAGCCTGATTCCTCCAGCTCCGTTTTTCTTTTTCAAGACTGCCTTGGCTATTCGGGGTCTTTTGTGTTTCCATACAAACTGTTAATTTTTTTTTTGTTCTAGTTCTGAGAAAAATACCACTGGCACTTCGATAGGGATTGCACTGAATCTGTAGATTGCTTTGGATAGTATAGTCATTTTCAAAATGTTGATTCTTCAAATCCAAGAACATGGTATATCTCTCCATCTGTTTGTTTCATCTTTAATTTCTTTCCTCAGTGTCTTATAGTTTTCTGTATACAGGTCTTTTGTCTCCTTAGTTAGGTTTATTCCTAGGTATTTTATTATTTTTGTTGCAATGGTAAATGGGAGTGTTTCCTTAATTTCTCTTTCAGATTTTTCATCATTAGTGTATAGGAATGCAAGATATTTCTGTGCATTAATTTTATATCCAGCTACTTTACCAAATTCATTGATTAGCTCTAGTAGTTTTCTGGTAGCATCTTTAGGGTTCTCTGTATATAGTAGCATGTCACCTGCAAAGAGTGACAGTTTTACTTCTTGTTTTCCTATTTGGCTTCCTTTCATTTCTTTTTCTTCTCTGATTGCTGTGGCTAAAACTTCCAAGGCTATGTTGAATAATAGTGAGAGTGGGCAACCTTGTCTTGTTCCTGATCTTAGTGGAAATGCTTTCATTTTTTCACCATTGAGAACAATGTTGGCTGTGGGTTTGCCATATATGGCCTTTATTATGTTGAGGTAAGTTCCCTCTATACCTACTTTCTGGAGGTTTTTTATCATAAATCTGTGTTGAGTTTTGTCAAAAGATTTTTCTGCATCTATGGAGATGATCATATGGTTTTTCTCTGTCAATTTTGTTAATATGGTGTATCACATTGATTGACTTGCGTATATTGAAGAATCCTTGCATTCCTGGAATAAACCCCACTTGATCATGGTGTATGATCCTTTTAATGTGCTGTTGGATTCTGTTTGCTATTATTTGGTTGAGAATTTTTGCCTTTGTGTTCATCAGTGTTATTGGCCTGTAGTTTTCTTTCTTTGTGACATCTTTGTCTGGTTTTGGTATCAGGGTGATGGTGACCTAGAAGAATGAGTTTGGGCGTGTTTCTCCCTCTGCTATATTTTGGAAGGTGTAAGAAAGATAGGTGTTAGCTCTCCTCTAAATGTTTGATAGAATTCCCCTGTGAAGCCATCTGGTCCTGGGCTTTTTTTTGTTGGAAAAGTTTTAATCACAATTTCAAATTCAGCCCTTGTGTTTGGGCTGTTTTATTTTGTATTTCTTCCTAGTTCAGTCTCATGAGGTTGTGCTTGTCTAAGATGTGTCCATTGCTTCCAGGTTGTCCATTTTATTTGCATAAAGTTGCTTGTAGTAATCTCTCAGGATCTTTTGTATTTCTGCAGTGTCAGTTGTTACTTCTCCTTTTTCATTTCTAATTCTATTGATCTGAGTCTTCTCCCTTTTTTTCTTGATGAGTCCGGCTAGTGGTTTATCAATTTTGTTTATCTTCTCAAAGAACCAGTTTTTAGTTTTATCAATCTTAGCTATTGTTTCCTTCATTTCTTTTTCATTTATTTCTGATCTGATCTTTATGATTTCTGTCCTTCTCCTAACTTTGTTTTTTTGTTTGTTTTTTGTTCTTCTTTCTCTAATTGCTTTAGTTGTAAGGTTAGGTTGTTTATTTGAGATGTTTCTCTTTTCTTGATGTAAGATTGTATTGCTATAAACTTCTCTCTTAGAACTGTTTTTGCTGCATCCCATAGGTTTTGGGTTGTCGTGTTTTCATTGTCATTTTTTTCTAGGTATTTTTTTATTTCCTCTTTGATTTCTTCAGTGATCTCTTGGTTATTTAGTAGTGTATTGTTTAGCCTCCATGTGTTTGCATTTTTTACAGATTTTTTCCTGTAATTGATATCTAGTCTCATAGCATTGTGGTCAAAAAGATACTTAATACAATTTCAATTTTCTTAAATTTACCAAGGCTTGATTTGTGACCCAAGATATGATCTACCCTGGAGAAAGTTCCATGAGCACTTGAGAAGAAAGTGTATTCTCTTGTTTTGGGATGGAATGTTCTGTAAATATCAATTAAATTCATCTTTTTTAATGTGTTATTTAAAGCTTGTGTTTCCTTATTTATTTTCATTTTGGATAATCTGTCCATTGGTGAAAGTGGGGTGTTTAAATCCCATAAAATGATTCTGTTGCTGTTGATTTCCCCTTTTATGGCTGTTAGTATTTGACTTATGTATTGAGGTGCTTCTATGTTGGGTGAATAAATATTTACAATTGTTATATCTTCTTCTTGGATCGATCCCTTGATCATTATGTAGTGTCCTTCGTTTTCCTTTGTAATAGTCTTTATTTTAAAGTTTGTTTTGTCTGATATGAGAAACATTACTCCAGCTTTCTTCTGATTTCCATTTGCATAAAATATCTTTTTCCATCCCCTCACTTTCAGTCTGTATGTGTCCCTAGGTCTGAAGTGGGTCTCTTGTACACAGCATATATGCAGGTCTTGTTTTCTTATCCATGCAGCCAGTCTATGTGTTTTGGTTGGAGCATTTAATCCATTTACATTTAAGGTAGTTATCAATATCTGTGTTCCTATTACCATTTTCTTAATTGTTTTGGGTTTGTTATTGTAGATCTTTTCTTTCTTTTGTGTTTACTGCCTAAAGAAGTTCCTTTAGCATTTGTTGTAAAGCTGGTTTGTTGGTGCTGGATTCTCTTAGATTATGCTTTTCTGTAAATGTTTTAATTTCTCCGTCAAATCTGAATTAGATCCTTCCTGGGTATAGTAATCATGGTTGTGGGTTTTTCTCTTCCATCACTTTAAATATGTCCTGCCACACCCTTATGGCTTGCAGAGTTTCTGCTGAAAGGTCAGTTGTTAACCTTATGGTGATCCCCTTGTATATTATTTGTTGCTTTTCCATTGTTGCTTTTAGTATTTTTTCTTTATATTTAATTTTTGATAGTTTGATTAATATGTGTCTTGTCGTGTTTCTCCTTGGAAATCTCCGGTATGGGAGTCTCTGTGTTTCCTGGAATTGATTGAATATTTCCTTTCCCATATTAGGGAAATTTTCAACTATAATCTCTTCAAATATTTTTTCCGTGCCTTTCTTTTTCTCTTCTTCTTCTGGGACCCTTATATTTTGAATGTTGGGCATGTTATTTTGTCCCAGAGGTCTCTGAGACTGTCCTCAATTCTTTTCATTCTTTTTTCTTTATTCTGCTCTGCAGTAGTTATTTCTACTATTTTATCTTCCAGGTCACTTATCCATTTTTCTCCCTCAGCTATTCTGCTATTGATTCCTTCCAGAGCATATTCAGTTTCATTTATTGTGTTGTTCATCTTTGTTTGTTTGCTCTCCATTTCTTCTAGGTTCTTGTTAAATGTTTCTTGCATTTTCTCCATTCTATAACCAAAATCTTGGATCATCCTTACTATCAGTACTCTGAATTATTTTTCAGGTAGACAGCCTAGTTCCTCTTCATTTGTTTGTTCTCATGGGTTTTTACCTTGCTTGCTCTTTCAATTGCTGTGTATTTCTCTGTCTTCTCATTTTGCTTAACTTACTGTGCTTGGGGTCTCCTTTCTGCAGGCTGCAGGTTCATACTTTCCATTTTTTTGGTGTCTGCCCCCAGTGGGTTTTGTAGGCTTCCTGGTGGAGGGGACTGGTGCTTGTGTTCTGGTGGATGAGGCTGGATCTTGTCTTTCTGGTGGGCAGGACCACATCCTGTGGTGTGTTTTGGTCTGTTACAGTCTGTGACCATATTATGATTTTAGACAGCCTCTCTGCCAATGGGTGGGTTTGTGTTTCTGTCTTGCTATTTGTTTGGCATAGGGTCTAGCTTTCTGGTCATTGAGTGGAGCTGAGTGTTGTCGTTGAGATGGAGATCTCTCAGAGAGCTTTCACCATTTGATATTACATGGGGCCAGGACGTCTCTGGTGGACCAATGTCCTGAACTCGGCTCTCCCACCTCAGACACTCAGGCCTAATATCCAGTTGGATCACCAAGACTCTGTCAGCCACCCAGCTTTTAGAAAGTCTATGGTCTTCTGCCAGCATTCAGTAGGTGTTCTGTAGGAGCTGTTCCACATGTAGATGTATTTTTGGTGTATTTTTGCAGAGGAAGTTGATCTCCATGTCTTACTCCTCCACCATCTTGAAGCTATCTAATTAGATGCTTATTCTTTGTCAGCAACCAGGTTTCTGTTCCCAGGAAAGGATCTATAAATGGTTGATTCTTGACCGTATTTTAAATCTTGATGGTAGAAAGAGGTAAGTGAAAGCTTCAGTGGCCATTAATCCAAAGCATTGCCAGTACATTTGCAGTTTGCTGATGCTCAAAGTACAAGCTTTCAAATCCCAGGTACAGTTAAGAGGTGGTGCCCTTCCTAGAGATTATGACTTCTGTTTTCATTTCTCTGAGAGGAATCTGCCTGAGGTTCAGGGAAGAATAAAAGACATTTTTCTAATGAGTAAGTCACTATCAAAGAGACAAGAAGCACCCCAACTCCTGTATGGAATCACAGGACCCTGCTTGTAATCACAGTGTGCCAAATGACCCTAACAGAACCTCTGAAGGGGGCGGTTTTTCTTCTGATGTTCACAACTTAGTGCAATCTCAAACTTTTACATGGAAAGTATTTTCTCCTAAAAACACAAGAAAAATAAATAAACCTTTGCTGATATTCGGCATTTCCATGACAAATTCCTTCAAGAATTCCCTGCTTTCCTCATTTTTTAGACCTCTACTGGTTTGATCTCTTAAATAATTTTTCTTCTACTGTCTTTATGACAAGTATATTACAAAGATACATCATTTCACTGTGTTAAATGCTGTTGTGATGTATATTTTCGGGAATGCATTTTTGAACTTGTGGAAATTTTTCTCTAGTTTGGGCAGCCAGGGGTGAAATCAATGGATCACAGAGCTTGCACATTGCTTTTCTTAATTTAATAACGCTAAAGATTTCATCAACTTATAGACACACCACCATTGTATAATGCTTCCAATTTCCCCAGGCAATTGTCAAAAATATGCAAAAAAGGGCTTCCCTGGTGGCACAGTGGTTGCTAGTCCGCCTGCTGATGCAGGGGACGCGGGTTCATGCCCCAGTCCGGGAGGATCCCACATGCTGTGGAGCGGCTGGGCCCGTGAGCTATGGCCGCTGAGCCCGTGCGCCTGGAGCCTGTGCTCCGCAGTGAGAGAGGCCACAACAGTGAGAGGCCCATGTAATGCAAAAAAAAAAAAAAAAAAAAAAAAAAAGCAAAATATTATTAGTGCAGTTGAACGATTTTTCATATGCATATTAGCCATTTATAGTTCTTCTGTAAATTGCTTGAAGTCTAGGCCATTGGAGAATAGGAGGGTTATTACCAGAATTGGAGAGTAAACATGAACATGTGGGTGACATTTGTGTTTCACTTTATATGCTGTAGTTGTTGTTTCTCTATTGTATTTTTCAGAAGTGGAAAATGAGAATCAGAGAAGTTGTCCCTTGCCCAAGGGTGACCAGTAAAAATGGTCAGAGTCAGGACACAAGCCCATCACTCTGATCCCATATTCTATGTCCTTTCCACTGCCCCATGCACCTTGGAAGAGGAAAAAGATGGTATTGATTTGGAGGTAAATCTAAGGATTTCATTTTAGAAATGATGAGTTTGAAGTGGGAAAACAATGAACATAAAAGCCTCTAACATTTTCTCTAAAATACTTAAGGAATGTATCATTTATAAAATAAATTTGGAGGAAACTCACATAGGTTGATTAAATTACTAAAGAAAAGCCATTTTAATACAAATAATCACCCTCCAATTTATCTGCTTGGGGATGATCATAGACTAGCCCTGAGGACATCTGCATTTTATTATGTTACAGTCTCACCTTTTTACCTCTTAAAATAAAAACTAATTAATATAATGCTATCTTAACTCATAGAGTCCCACCTCTTACACTGCATTACTTTCCAAAAATATCCTGAAAATATTGTCATGTATATATGTTATGTCTTGTGTTCCACTAATAATATCTCCATCTGGAAAAGTCTGGGCAGATGGCAGAGACTTCATTTACTCTCTGGGAGGAGATCAAATGTATCTTACTTAAGTATAATGAAAAGTGTCCAAATGAGTGACTCAGGTTTGAAGCTGGAGAGATGCTCAGGTCAATAGAATATACATCTAAGTGGCAAAAAAAAAAAAAAAAAAAGACTTTTCTATCAACTTTAGAACTGCCCCAAGAGATTGGGTGGTATGCAGTTCATCTCACTGAAATTGGTGAAAGTTCAGATAGGAACATTTAATTATACTCAAGAAATATGGTGGTAGAACTCTTGGTTAGAGAAGGTGACTCTCAACACTGTTCTATAAAAATTAATAAGAATTATTTGCATAAATTATATTTAGTTAATCTTTATTGTCATTAACAATATATTTCAGAGCCAGATAATTCTACCAAAAACATGCAGAGTTAGAGAAGTTTGGGATGCTTGTGTATATTATAATTGGAGACAAGGCAGAGTGAAACTTTTAAGGGGGGTCACATATATCCTTTTATTAAGGGAGGGCAAATTTGACCATAATTGGGATTTGTCATTTGTCTTGAACTATTTACCAACTGCCTTCGAGTTGGCAAACCCAAAACTTAGTTTGGTTGAGTGTTTTTCCCTCAGTTTTTAAACCTAACTGATTTCTAGGGAAATTTAATCCATATGTTTTAGAATCGTTTACACTTAACTCATCAAAATGTTTGGTAAGGGCTATTTGATATTCAAGATGTCATTTAAAGCCATTTTTCCTAGAAACAGGAAATTGTTCTTTGTTTTGTTTCTTTTCTAAGAGTATACAATCTAGGAACACAGAAAGTTAGTTTTGAGACTGACTTCAAAATTTTTAACAATTTGAATTAAGAAGATCCTATACATACAGAATAGTACATTCTTAAAAATATAGTTTTAGCATCACCTACTGAATTAGGGTGCTGGTATGCAGGATTCCTATTAACTGATTAACACCAAATAAGTGCTCAATGATTTTTTTCTGGGAAAATGTAGAAGTCAAATCTGTCTTTAGGAGACATAGAATGTATTGATACATTAATAACCATATGAATAATTAAAATATAATCAATTATTTACTAATAAAGACATCATGCCTTACTGGTTTTGTAGAAGAATTCTAGTAAACTCTAAATAATAAATGAGCAAAATACAGAAGGTGCAGAACAAATGAACAAATACATATGTCCTCAGGGCTAGCCTATGATCATCCTCAAGCAGATAAATTGGAGGGTGATTATTTGTACTGAAATAGTTTTGCTTTAGTAATTGAATAAACCTACATGAGTTTACTCCAAATTCATTTTATAAATGATACATTTTTTTTAGTATTTTAGAGAAAATGCTGATGGCTTTTATGTTCATTGTTTTCTCACTTCAAATTCATCATTTCTAAAATGAAATCCCTATATTTGCCTCCACATCAGTACTACTTCTTTCTTTCCAAATCATTTTCTTCTTCTAAGGTGCATGGGGTAGTGGAAAAGACATAGAATTTGGGGTCAGAGCAATGGGCTTTTGTTCTGACTGACCATTTTTACTGGGCACCCTTGGGCAAGGTATGACTTCTCTGACTCTCATTTCCCACTTCTGAAAAATAAAATACAGAAACAATATCTACAGCCCAAAAAGTGAAACACAAATGTCATCCTCCTGCTGATTGATGTTTATTCTCCAACATTTCTATTGGCCAGTGACCTAGACTTCAATCATTAACTTCTTTTTTGAATTTACATCCTCCCCTTCTTTCAGGCTATAGCGGGTTACCATGGCTACTTCTTCTTTATTCATCCTGCATACCACATCAAGATATATCTTTCTGAAGCACAGGCTTGGAGGCGGATGATATCTACTATAAGGCTTTCTTTCTTGACTCCCTGTGATTTCAAATTTTATAGCCTGATAATATTAACCAGAGATGGGATGAAAGATGTGAATTTCTGGGATATGGAAATATACTAAAGCTTCTAAACTGCTAAAAATTGAAAAGCAGATTTACTAAGTTCATATACATATACATATATATACATATATGTGTATGCAAATGTGTGTATGTATATATATACACATGCAATCACATACAAATGTATATATATATGTATACACACACATGCATATATATACTTATTCATAAAATAAGAATAAGGGTTTCTTAAATGGTCTCCAAAGAATAAAGTAATGGAAACTTAGAGTTATGGCAATTGCTTGAACTGCTTAGACATCTTTACCAATCATCAAAACAACCAATACTTATGAAGCAACTATATGTGCCAAGTATTATTTTAAATTCTGGGTATAAATTAGTAAGCATTGCTTCCATAGAGCTGACTGTGTAGAAGACTGAAAAACATTAATCCCACAACCATACATCAATGCAAATTACAGTTGGGATAAATAACATCAGTATATGAAAGACATTCATAGAGAAATTTGTTGTAGTCAGAGAGATCAGATAAATCTCCAAACAAGTAATAACTGGGGTGTGTTATATAACAATAGCAAACTTAAACAATACTTTGGGTTTGGAATGGGAAGTGAGAATAAAGAAAAGTATTACAGACAGAGGGAAGAGCAAGCACAAAGTCCCTATTGTAGTCAAAATGAGAAGTTTGAGGAACTATAAGGAGTCAAATACAGTTGGAACACAAAGAGTGAGGTAGACTGTGACATTAAAAGCTAGAGAAGAAATTAGGGGCTTATATCAATGAAGATGCAGTTACTAGTAACAGAAACCACTCTAAGTAGTTTAAAGAAAAGGCACTTATTAGTTGCCAGAATTTCCAGAAGTCAGGGAGCTGAGCTTGAATGTCCCACAGTTAAGAGAAATCCAGGCAGGGGAAATTTCAGGAAAAAAATCCCTTGGTTTCCATCTCCAATCACTTAACATTCACTCAGCCAGAGGCTGAATATCAGGACCTCCATTATAGCTGGTCCATCACCGTGTTTAACAAAAGAACTGCACAGTCTTGCTCTATTCCCACACACCTCCCAATACCAGGAGAGAGGATCTGCTTGGAGGGAGCCAACCACACATCTATATAAACTAGCAGCATGGAGATGTGGGAAATTTCGGTTTGAAATTCTACCTTAGGAAGGCAGGATTGACAAAAGGAAGAATAATCATAATGGAAAGGGGAAGAGGTGTCCACAGGTTTAGGACATTAAAAAATGACAGACACCATAGAGAGATAAAGTCTGACTGTAGATACATATTTGTGAATTGTTGAAGTTGTTACTTTAATTGAAGCTGAGGACCTAGTTGAGGATATATGGCAAGATCGTAAGTGTGAGATGGTAGAATATTCTCTCTATATTCATTTGACAAGCACTGTGTTAGCACTATGAGTAAATAGTTGATAGTCAAGTTGGAAAAATAGCTTCCAAGCAGGTAACTATGACATAATACAACAAAGCTACAGTCATACTGTAGAAGAATAGTGAGCATTGCTCAGGCAGAGAGCACTCACATAACAAAGGAAACTCAAGAAAATCTATCTCCGTATCCTTCTTCTTATTCATTCTTCCAACTGTCAACTAGAGAGCAATACTTGGGTATTTCATCCACACTTCACTCTCAACATTTCCAAAATTGGACTTACTGTTTTTCTCCCTCCATTGCACCTATTTGTTCCTTTTTATGCATTTACAATTACAACCAACTCCCAAGTCATTGTGCAAGTTGAAATCTGGAAATCACACTTAGCCTCCTTTCCTCACTCCCCACATTCAACCAATCAACAGGGATTTTATATTCCATTACACAACTACCTCCCAAATCTGGCACCTCCCCTCAATCCTTACACTAGAGTCTCATGTCAACAGCTATTGCAGAATGTGAGATTTGGTATCTCAGCAACAAAATGACTCTAGTGAAGGAGTCAACAAACTTTTCTCTCTAAAGGGCCAAATAGTAAATATTTTTTGCCTTTGTGAGCCAGAAGATCTCTGTCATAAGAACTCAGCTCTGCTGCATATTGAGAGAGAGGAACAAAGTCTTAAATCATAGAAAGAAATCTGGAGTGTTGTAAATTCTAACACAGCAGACAAGATAATTTTTCAGAGAGAGGTCCATCTCACACTTTCCTTGAAATCATGTTAAGCAGATAATTCTGAGTGAGCTACACTTGGTAATGTCTTTGTGAAGAATTATGTGAGGCATCATTTTATGCCCACTTTCTCTAGTATACCACAAACCCTAGCCTGGTTTTATATGAAGGAACATTGATAATTTAAGAGAACACATGCTATAAGCCAGAACAATTTAATGTTCTGTAGCAGTAAGTACATTTATTTGTAATGTGGGTCATCTTCTTAAGTCTTGGGACAATTCCTTCTATGTGTCCAGGCTCTGACATCAGGTTAGGTCATTTCACAGTTGTTAGTGTTGGGGAAATACTCAGAAAGAAGACAGACTAGGGGACACAGAATTTAACACTTACTATATGATCAAATGGTAACATCTGTACTATTCTAATCAAATGCCTCTGGGCTTGGGCAATGAGGGCGAAGTTTCTCTCAATGGATTTG
This sequence comes from Hyperoodon ampullatus, assembly GCF_949752795.1. Taxonomy (NCBI): domain Eukaryota; kingdom Metazoa; phylum Chordata; class Mammalia; order Artiodactyla; family Ziphiidae; genus Hyperoodon; species Hyperoodon ampullatus. Next base: position 14,589,268 of record NC_136927.1, on the reverse strand, counting down.
TTTTTGGACTGCCATTTCTCTCCTTTGAAATACAGTGAGTCATTGAAGTCGGTGTGATTGGTGTCCTGCCCTGGTATCCCACCCAGACACTCTTCTTTATTTTATTTTATTTTTTTAAATATTATTGAAGTATAGTTGATTTACAATGTTATGGTAGTTTCAGGTGTACAGCATAGTAATTCAGTTATATATATATACATATATTCATTCTTTTTCAGATTCTTCTTCCACATAAGTTATTACGGAATATTGAGTAGAGTTCCCAGTGTTATACAGTAGATCCTTGTTCATTATCTATTTTATATGTAGTAGTGTGTGTATGTTAATCCCAAGCTCCTAACTTTTCCCTCTCCCCCACATTTCCCCTTTGGTAACCAAAAGTTTGTTTTCGAAATCTGTGAGTCTGTTTCTCTTCTGTAAATAAGTTCATTTATATAATTTTTTTAAAAAAATTACTCTCCACATACGAGTGATATCATGTGATATTTTTCTCTGTCTGACCACCCAGATACTCTTTAGAGGTCCTCCTGCACCCTTCCTCCAGAGGCTGTCTAATCAGCTGCTAAAGGCTCATAGCTCTCCTGTTCTCAGGAGAAGCACCCTTACCTGAGCAGGACCCACTTTGCTGGGGATATTTTATCATGCCTGATCCACTCCCTTGTCTCACAGTGGGACCAATGCAGTGGTACATTTGACACTGAAGGCCTTCCTGTGGTACTGGGCTGAGGTTAGACTGCACATTAGACATTCTCTTGCTCAGCTCCCTTTCCTGACCCATCCTGCTTCCTTCCTTCCCTTTCATCTGAGGATGTCTTTTAATAAATCACAGGAATCTTAGTCTCAATCTCAGGTTCCTCCACTTCTAAATCTCAGACTTAGGACAGTTGTGGACAAAGTGAAGAATCCTAGGAGAGAAGCTGGAAGAGCAGGAATCATAAGAAGAACTTAGTCAACTGGAAATTCATGAGAAAATAGGGGTATCATGGTAAGAAATGAAATCATTTATGTTTATAAACTCATTCATCAATATTAAATGTTATTCATGCTCATTAATCTTTGGACTTAAAACTAAATATTGTATTTCTAAAATTAAATTCAAATAATTATATAAAGATATACCATATATGCATAATAAAGAAATCATGAAGATTTAGAATATTTTGGAACTTTTTCTCCTTTTCTTTTTTTCTCTTTTATTTTAAAAACTTTTAATAGCTAGAACACTGGTTATGCCTATAAGGCTAAGCCTGGTGTTGGCAGATGAAGCAGAATGTCCTCAACACAATTTTACCTTCTAAGGATTTTAAAACAACCAATTTTCTGGTTTCTTGTTTCTTCTAAAATCTTGTAGTTATAAAATAATTTTCAAATAAGTTGGTTTATCTCTTTGCATTGAAAGAATCCCTGTAAGTAAAGAGAGGAAACATTCCTGTCAAAACTCTGGGTCCACTCAAGACTAATGGAGTTTCTTTGTTTCTCGACAAAACCTTTCACTCTCAAACCAGCTGCTAAAGTTGAATACCACGGATGATTCTTTCAAAGTGATTCTGAAAAGCGATTTTGATTTCATATGCTGGAATCCAAATTTCTTCAACTTTACACACAAGATCAGAGCTCCACTTCTTAATAGCCATATAACTCTATAAAGAATTACCCTTGATTTCTCTGATAGATCATCACTGCAGAAAGAACTAAAAAAGGTTTCATGAAAGCATTCCACCTGTATTGCTGGCAGATGACTTATAAATGTCACACAGACACAGGCCTACTACTGGCTCACAGAAGAAGTTAAATAAATGGCTGAACATCTGCTGGTAAATACACAGCAAACAAAAAATGCAATCCAGTGCCAAACATGTGCATGGGGTGGGCCTCATCTCTTCTCATAAAGCAAGCAATGTGCTCTGCTAATCGTTAACGAAGTTATTGATTTTAGATGTGTATCACACAGCTATAATTTTGTCAGAGAGTAGACCACATAAGTTGTTCTTTTTCTGGTTGTTTCATTTTGTCTTCTTCCAAAAGTCCGTAAATTGACGACCAGGACAAAAATTATAATTGACATCGTCTGTGGGAAATATTTCATAAAACAACAGGCCCAGATGTAGGATTAAAGCCATGTGGTAGTAAAATACTCCACTGAAAAAGGGCCAGGTTCCATGATTTCTTATAAAAACAGATGTGCTCTCACTCCCCTCTCCTTGTTTTTCAATGTGTGTTTTTTTTTTTTTACTCCAAATAATTCCTCCCCCCAACTTTTTTTTCTCTCTCTCTTCACAATTGCACTAGAGCGAGTTCATAAATGGATTACAGATGCAGGCTTGTACTTTAAAATCCTAACTGTCACAGTCTCTGAAATAAAATAAGTGAAACATTTGGGGAAATTACATTGAACTATAGTAAAGGTAATGAGAATTATGCAAACATATATGCTTGTCATTTGTCTAGCATCTTGAGGCATGAACCGATGATCTCCTGGACAAGGCAAACTATAGACCAGAGAGTAGGAAGTCTGTCTAAGGTGTAGCAAGAGGACTGACTCCTTCTGAAAGCCTCTTGTTCTATCAGGAAAGTTTTTACCTTTGGGATTTAGATGAGTTTGTGCAAGGCCTCACATGTACTATCTTACTTGAGGTGAGATTTTTGGATAGAGACAGGGTGCAGAAAAATAATAACCCTTTGTATCTCAGCCTCTATTAGTTCAAGTTCCTTTTAGGTGCATTATTGCTCTAAAATCCCCCTTTTGGAAATGTTGGGAACCACAAGAGTGGGATTCTAGGGCACAGCACAAATAAGCCATGTTGTTTGATAATTAATCTAAAATGGCTGTGAAAATCTTGCACACAACCAAGATTCTGACAGCGATCTCGGTGTCATATGGAATCCATTGCAATATCACTGATTATAATTAATTAATTCAGCATTTATACTGCATCTCAGCCTCAACCTCCACTACTGTGCCAAGATGGCACAGTATTAGAAGGCTGTAGTACAGTGTAAAAAGTCTAAGCTCCCATCATGTGTCATTGCTAAGATTTCAACAGAATATCTACACTCTCCAACCATCCCCTTTCAGCCCCTCATATACTAAAGCAAACAGTACTTAATTTTGTTTAAAAACAACAGGCACCTAACTCCAGTTTCCTTGCATTTTTTTTTTAAATCTCTTTTCTTAGGGTTGAATGAAGATTAGAACTCAAGTACCAGCTGAACTCCAGGAGACTGGAGCTGAGTAATAACTCAAGAAGATTATTTTGACGCTCTTGCTTTAGCATCCTCCCTTCTGCCAGTTCCTCAGATGCCCAGCTCAGGGCCAAACATCTTTGTTTGTGTTCTGTGGGAATCCATTAAAGGAGAAATGCAAAGGGCTAGGTGTACAGCATGAAGCAAGAGTGAGGAACAAGGGGAAAGTCAGGTCTATGATTCTTCCCCAGACACCAAAGACAAATCAGAACATTTTTCTCTGAATCTTTATGATTTTTTTCTTTTATTACTACAGAGATGAAATGAGAAGTAAGAACACTGTAGGAAAACTGCAAAAATAAATGATTGATCCATCCCAAAGAAAGTTTAGTGTATTTCCTAAGGGGTGGTGAGTGGAGAGAAAATAAATGGAGAAGCCAAATCAAGTGCGTTATAAATGTAATTCATTGACCACTTATCACATAATTGACACCAGGGTTAATGGATTTACATTTCTAGCATACTGGCTTCCCAAAACCCAATGGAGGAGATATTATTATGGACTTTACAAATGATGAAACTGAAGCTTAACTTCACTTAAGCTTCTTGTCCAAAATCATGCAGCAAATAGGTAAAAGAGTCAGTTCCATGGAAGTTCCAACCCTATCCTGATCTGTTTGACTCCACATCCACATTCTTACGATTCTGACTTTCTACACTACACTGCTTCTCAGGTTTGGCTTCAGATGTTTCTATTAGTGCAGTTTGTCATGACTCTAAATTATCTAGAAACTTCAACCTTGCTCTCTCTATATAGTATATTTGTATATCATATACTTGGGTTCTAACTTTTTTGGGTGAAATGCTGCAGGACACATCTGAGTTTGTGCCAAGAATGCATTTTTTAAATTTTTAAATTTTATTGTAATAAAATATGTGTAACATAAAAGCCAGTTTTATGCCATTTTAACTATTTTAAGTATGCAATTCATTGGCATTAATTACATTCACAATGTTATACAACTATCACTACACTTTCTAAAACTTTTCCACCATCCCAAACAGAAACTCTGTACCCAATAAACAATAACTCCCCATTTCTCCCTCCTTCCAAAACTTAGTAACGTCTAAACTACTTTCTGTCTCTGTGAATTTGGCTATTCTATATATTTCATATCAATGAAATGATATTTTTTTGGTCTTGTTTATTTCACTTAGCTTAGTTCACCCAAGATTCACCATGGATCAGAATTTCATTCCTTCTTATGTCTGAATAATATTCCATTGTATGGATATACCACATTTTGCTTATCTATTCATCTACTGATGGACAATTAGGCATTTCACTTTTTGGCTACTGTGAATAATGCTGTAGTGAAAATTGGCCCAGGTATTTCTTTCAGTCTCTGTTTTCAATTCTCATGGATATATACCTAGGACTAGAATTGCTGGGGTTTATGACAATTCTATATTTAACTTTTTGAGAAACTGCCAAACTGTTTTCCACTGCAGCTGTACCATTTTACCTTCCCACAATCAATGTACAATGTATTTCCCTTTTAAAAAATTATCATAGCCTTCCTAGTAGGTGTGAAGTGAATCTCACTGAGGTGTTTTCTTTTTTTTTTTTACATTTATTTATCTTTGGCTGTGTTATCTTCGTTGCTGCACACAGGCTTTTCTCTAGTTGCAGAGAGCGGGGACTACTCTTTGTTGTGGTGCTTGGGCTTCTCATTGTGGTGGCTTCTCTTGTTGCGTAGCACAGGCGCTAGGCTCACGGGCTTCAGTAGTTGGGGCTTGCGGGCGCTAGAGAGCAGGCTCAGTAGTTGTGGCGCATGGGCTTAGCTGCTCTGCGGCATGTGGGATCTTCCCAGACCAGGGCTTGAACCCATGTCCCCTGCATTGGCAGGCAGACTCTCAACCACTGAACAACCAGGGAAGCCCCTCACTGAGGTTTTGACTTGCATTTATCTGATGAGTAATGATGTTGAGTATCTTCTCATATGCTTGTTGGGCATTTGTCTACCTTCTTAGAGAAACGTCTATTCAAAGCACTTTCTCCATTTAAAAAAATTGATTTGCTTGTCTTTTGGTTGAGTTGTAGGGTATATATATATATATATATATATATATATATATATATATATATATATATATTCTGAGTATTAAACCTTTCTCAAACATATGATTTGCAAATATTTTCTCCTTTTCTTTATATACTCTTTTTTCTTGATAATATCTTTTAATGCATAGTTCTTTAAAATTTTGATGAAGTCCAATCTATCTATTTTTCTTTTTGTGCTTTTAGGATCATATGTAAGAATCCATTGTCAAATTCAAGGTCATGTAGACTTATGCCTATGTTTTCTTCTAATAGTTTTATGACTTGGGCTCATATAGATAGTTGTTGATCCACTTTGAATCAATTTTTGTGTATGACATGAGGTAAGAGTCCAATGTCATTATTTGCAAGTGGATATCCAGTTGTCTCAGCACTATTTGTTGATGAGAGTGCATTTTGATTCAGATACCAAATCAGGGTCTGAGGACTGAAATTAGGGGATCAAGAATTAAATCTGTTATGTCTCTAAGGAGTACTTTATTCACCAAGGGGGTCATATTTACAGACATTTAATACAATAAATATATAATTCAATAACCATTCTAGTCAAACACTCAATTTTTTTCTGATCTTTCTCAGAAAGATCACTGGAAAGCTTTGAAATTATAAACCACAAACACAAAGTGTTTCTGTGGTCACAAATACTTGATTAAGGTGTTAGAAAATGAGGGAAAAAAATCTACAAGGAAGAGAGAAAATGAACTCAGCAGCAGAACAGGAGATATGAAAAAGAAGTTATAGTGGGGACTTTTGGAACGGGAAGCTCTCCCTGTTGTCAATGGGCTCTAATTCTTATTTTACAAGAAGAGCATATAAAATTGGTCTTGACTTGGACTGGTGAAAATTTGACCTGGTTAGTAGGGAAGGTTTTCTGAAGTGAGCAGATATCTGAACATATAAGCCACTGAATTCCTAATAATCAATCAACTTAGTAAGAAAATTACAGCCCTGAGTGGAACAATGAAGAAAGGACTCTCACCCTACTCACCAGGGAGATGAAGAGTAAAGACACATATCAGTGAATTTGCTCACACAAGTTCTGTATTTCTAGTGTAGCATGGAAGCATCAAATTGAGAAATTGTGGTAAGAACCACCACACGGGTTGGAAAAATAGTATCCTGGGATCATTTCACACTGCGAGCTATCAGATCTTGAACAGCAAGACTCACCTAGACCATGTCTGGTGATGGGGATTGTGTCTTCCCTGCAATTGGCTCAGAATCAGGAGTTTTGGGTCTGAACACAAAGGGAAGTAAATCAGCCAGCCATGCTGGGCTGATATAGCAGAAGCAAACAGAAGAGGGTACAGCTCTGTTGGAAAGAAGGCCAGAAACACCTTGCTCCCTGCAGCTATAGCAACTACTTAGCCTATCTCTCTGTGAAAATGGAAATCAGGTAAAACCTTTTATTTTTGAAGTCAGTCCTACATTACATTTCTAACTTCTGTTTTCCTAGAGCTAGGGATTTCAAAATCACATACCAGGAGTGTAAAAACAGGACTAAGAGATGAATTACCACAAAATTTGGCGACAATTTATTTCAAGAAACAGTGGCAATAGAAAGGACAATTTCAAATTCTGTCAGTGGTTCATGGTCATCACACATGGTCATCTATTTATGTCAGTTATAGCAAAAAAGAAAACAGTATGAAGGAACAGAGAATCAAGAAATACCACGTTGTGACTCTCTTAGATATAGTAGATGAGTCTGACGCCCTAGTGTTTATGTTCTTCCAATCCACTCTGTGTCTGAATCAAGGCAGCAGCTGTTCTGGGGGGAAAAAAAAGCGTCAGAAATACAAAGAGTTGATAGAGTTGTCAGAAAGAGAAAGACTTTCAGGACACGAAGTGGCGAAACCAAAAAGTTTGCATCATACCTTAATGTTCCATTGCTGATATTTATATTGCTGATTAGAATTTCCTACTCAACTTCAGATTTTCACCAAGTCCTTGCAACACTTGGGGAGCTACACTTAGTAAGACAATATGTTGAAATATATTGATGTTTAATTGAACATCCACAGAAACAAATTTTCTTAAATGTCAATACTTTTTTGTGTGTTAGTGGGGCTTCATTTCTCATTTAAAACAAAATGGCCCTCATTTGAAAACAAAATATCAAGGAAAAATAAACTCATGAAAGAGGCAGGGATACTTTGGTATTGGCTATTTCAAAACGTGATGAGAAGTGACCTGAGAGGAAGTATTTTTATTTTCTCTTCACCAATATTTAAAGCAGTAAGTAAGGCTGGAAGAATTGTTGAGACCTGAGTCTTAGCTCCTTTGCACCAGGGTTTCCTTGTTCACACCCAGCCAAGTAAAACAAGATTAACTTTCTTGAAATGCTGTTTTCATCTCATTACTTCCCAATTCAAAGCTCTTAATTTCTTCTCTATTGGTCATTAGAGAATGTCATTAATTACACATTTTTTGTACTAAAAGAGATCTAAATATATATTTAATCCAATCATCTGTCCCTTTGACACAAAGGAGAAACAAATTCCCAGAGAAACTAAGTGAATTATTCAGGTCACACAGTTAGTTATTGAGGTATCCAGGCCCAGAACTTGTTCTGACTTCCATTCATGGGCTTTTTTTGGAATTTCCTCACCTCAGGGTATGCAGAACCCCACAGCAAGACTCAGTGCTCCCTTTCAGCTTTATAGTCAGTGCTTATATCCTCTAAATTGCTCTCCTTACTGTCCTTCAAATACCCCCAGGCCTAAAATATCTTCCTTTATTTTTTTTCTCTATTCAAATGTCTTCCCATGTTAAAATAAGGCTGTAGCCTTATTTCCTAGGAATTCTTCCTAAGCAACTCCAGTCTCAGGAACAATTAATATTAGTTACACTCATTTTCCATGTTTCCCACTTACTTTTATGTATATATAAAAGCTTATGACAACCATAAGGCTGTAAACTTTCAGAAATAACTTTTTTCCTTATATATCTCTATATCCATAATCACTCTATCACATTATTTAAATATCTAGAATACATTTATATTTGCCAAATGACACAAATGAATGGATAATATTGTGGATTTCTTCTGTTGTATGTATATAAGAAGTCTCAAAATTCCATAAAATGCAAAGTTGTAATATAAACAACATCACTCTATCTTTTGGGCTAAAATTAGGATGATTATATATTTGCTGTTGGAATTTTTCTTTATAGAAAGTTGAGATGGGTATAAGGAAAGAGTGCTTTTAAGAGAAAGGATCTAAGATTAAAAGGTTAAGAGACTTAACCAAAATCAAGTTTGTTTCTAACTAAAGTAGACATCCAAGGCTCTTAGGTCTTTCTGTCTATTCTCCCCAACCTTTCAAACTTACTTTCATAAGTTCTTCTTTTACAGAATTAGACTCACAGTATCCTTTTGAAACCCAGTGGTTATGTGGCAACCAGATCATTCTCACTATGTGTCAGTTGGTACCTCACCAATGTCCTCTATTTAAACTGAGGTTATGCACACAGACAGATTCCAAATGAATGGAGATATCACTAGTTTTGCTGTTTTGGCCAAAGTTCTTAATGCCAGTCTTGTACTTTAATCTGCCACTATGGTTTAGTTCCCATAGTTACCAAAGATGAAAATCCCATTGTTACTTAAGATGAAAATCAGCTGGACACATAGTGCATATTTTCGGCAGACCATTTATATGAACAAAGGTCAAAAATCTGTTAAAAAACAAAATTCAAGTGGATAAAGTTAAAGACCTAATTGGCTTTATTCAGTGATTCATAAATTGGGCAGCATCCCATCTAGCAAATAGAAAGGCACTTGGAGGAGCTGTACAAAATGGAGTACTTTTATAGGCAGAAATAGGAGAGGTATAAGGAAAGAGCAGATTGTTTCAGGCAAGGACATATTCTTTTAGGGGACAAAAAGGGTCTATCAGGTAGGTTACCTCACTAGGGCTGACCAGGAAGTGCCAAACTGACCAGTTAGGATTACATTCCTGGAGGAGGTGGAAACTGCAATTAAGTTAGGTATTGTCTCCGTTCCATGATGTGAACTTAGCACAAGTGACTGTTTTGGGCCTGTTGTCTCCTTTTTAACAGTACATGTTAAAATTTCCTTATAAGTTGCTCATCACCTTAGCAGCTTCATTTCTGGGAATAAAAGGGAAGAGACTTGACAGAAGAATCAGAAATGTTGATGATCAAATGAATTCTACAGAAGAGAGAATTAGAAAAGTGACAAATGTATAAATGGTTTTGAAAATGAATCCTATCATGGAAGGACCAATTTTCTTCATCAGGAAAATGGAAGAATGGATAGAGAAATTTTTTGAAATATGTGGAGAGTTTAGACAAAAGCAAAAATTCAGCTTTGTAATAGATAATAAATATATTTATTTATATATATCTACATCATTCTGTACTGGTAACTCTATAGTTGTCTTTCTACTTTTCAAAACTAAGGCAGTTTCAACAAGGTTAATTTAAGTAAGTCTTCCCCAAGGTTTAACTGGGAATCGTTTAGTAATATTTTTCCCATGATCCATGTGATCTTCACATTGAGTTAGTCAATGATCACGTGAGAACCAGCTGAACCTCGAAAAAGAGGCTGACACTTGTTATAAGTGACAGATTATTAGGAGATATTAAATAATATGTTTTTCCTCACTTCCTATTTGCATGTAATCAACACCAACTTGAGCTGTGGGACATTATGTCTAATTACCCCAAAGAGAGGCAAAGTTAAAAAATAATAATAACTTCAATCAGATTCCCAGCAGGAAACAAATATTTGAAGAGAGTTTTTTGAAGGAAGTACAGATGACCCTTGAACAACACTGGTTTGAACTGTGTGGTTTCACTTATCATGATTTTTTTCAGTAAATACATACTACTGTATGTATTTATACTGTAATATATATATATACTGTATTATACTGTATTACACAGTCTGTACTTAGTTGAATCTTTGAATGTGGTTACCACGCTATCGAGGGTCAACAGGAAAGTTATATACAGATTTTCAACTGCAGGGCTGGGGTGGTGGTGGTGTTAGGTGTCAGCGCTCCTAACCCCCACCTTTTTTAAGGGTCAGTTGTGAGTACACAGGTCAGTGTTGGGTTGAGGAAACCAACAAAAGATGTGAAAGCACCAGGAACAACATTGAAGAGATCTTGTGAGCCGTAGGCTTGTTACTCCCCCAGCAAGAACAGTGCAAGGCATTACTGTGACCATGCTTAGAGAAATGAAGTCACTGCTAAGACTATGGCCTGGCAGGGAGTGAGGAAAGAAAATAATTACCCTAACATCTTTCTCCTGGTTCTTTCTAAAGAACTTCCAGTCTTTGTAAATGTATTCCATGACTAAACCCAGTAGGAAGCCAGAGGGCATGAAAACACAAATGTTGCAATTTGTAGAGGATAATTTTCTGGGGTAAAGATTAGTACAGAAAAAATATTTTAAGAGGGGCAAAAAGAGAATAAACAGCACACCTGGATTTTAAGTCCTACAACTTTTTCCTAAAAATATAATTTGGACTGCAGTTTCTGGAAAAATAGAGTAGACATATTTTTCCCCATTCCCCCCACTAAGTATAATTTTAAAGTCTGGACACATTACTTTCTCTCTCTCTCTCTCTCATTCTCTGTCTGTCTGTCTGTCTGTCTTTCTCTCTCTCTTTCACACACACACACACACACACACACATCTGAAAACTGCAGAAAGGAAGATAATTTAGGGAACTCAGGACACAAGAAACTACATGATGATGAGTTCCCTGTTTTCTTTTTGCTTCATATATCCCAAATTTGGAGCTGATGAAGCTGTCCAGAAAGGTCAATCATTGCAGAAAAAAGAGCCACAACAAAACTCTTCTCTTTCTAGCCAAAGAAAGGGGAAGCCTAGCAAGACCAAAAAAAAAAAAATCTTTAAGTTAATGACAGGTCTACTCTACCACATTAAAAAACAAAACAAAACAAAACAAAACCTGTTATCGCACCCCAAACCATACTGGCAAAGACTGTGTGGTGAGCCGAGATATCCAAACTCACTGGCTGTAACAAGACATCTCAAAACTCTTCTTGGGTTTTAGTCAGAGAAGACTAAGTAGTAGGCAAAATATTCATCCTTCTCAATGATAACAAGCTTCCTCTTCCCCCGAAATGGCTGTGAAGGACAATTGGGGAGCCAGGACTTCCATCCCCACCAGCACTAACAAAGCACCTCACCTGTCCCTGCTGGGGTGATGTGAGAAGGAGACCCAGTAGAGAGTTAGGACTTTCACTGCCATCAAAAATATACCTATCCCTCCACTATGGTGTCTGTGAGGCCACACAAAGAGCAGTAATGATGCATTCACTACTACCTCCAGCCAGGGATATATCAGTAGAGGCCAAAGAGGAAGTCAAAATTCCTACCCCACCAATCAACAGTGAGGGGTGGAGTTATCAGTGGAGACCCAGACTTCATTACTTCCACCTGGCTGTAATGAAGTGGTGCCTCTTCTTCCCATATCAAAGTTGTGTCAGCACAAGCCAACTAAAATGAAAAATTTAAATAATATCCAGAGTCTCATAACATAAAGTCAAGATTTCAATTGAAAGTTATTCATCACACCAAGAACAAAGAAGATCTTCAAACTGGATGGAAAGACAATTAACACAAGATGACAGAGATATTATAATTATCTGACATAGATTTTAAAGTAGCCATGATAAAAAAAAATGCTTCAAAGAGCAATTATAAGACACTTGAAACAAATGAAAAAAAAAATTAAAAGTCTCAGAGATGAAATAGAAGCATAAAGAAGAACCAAATGGAAACTGAAAATAAAAAACAAAGAAAAGAAGCTCCATGAGTAAGCTCAACAGTAAAATGGAGGGAACACTAAAACTAAAAGACAGGCTGTCAGAATGGATTAAAAAACATGACCTAGTTATATGTTGTGTAAAAGAAACTCACTTTGAATATAACATTATATAGGGATTGAAAGTAAAAGGATGGAAACAGGTATGTCAAGAAAGCACCAATTAAAAGAAAACATGAGAGATTTTATTAATATTGGATAAATTAGACTTTAGAGTGGAGGAAATTATCAGAGGTAAAGAGGGATTTATATAATAATACAAAGGCCAATCTTCCAAGAAAACTTAGCAATACTAAATATGTATGCACCAACAACATAATATAATTATAAAATAGGTGAAGCAAAAGCCAATAGAACTGAAAAGATAAGTAGACAAATCCATATTTAGAGTTAGAATGTTCAATACCCCTTCTCAAAAATTAATTTTAAAAACTACACAGGAAATCAGAAATGATATAGAAAAACTCAACAACATCATCAATCAACAGTGTCTAATAGATATTATATTTATAGAACACCCCAATCAACAACAGTAGAATACACTTTCTTGTCAAGTGCTCACAGACTTATACCAAGATAAACCATTTCTTTGATCAAAAAACAAACTTCAAAAATTTAATAAATCTGAAATAATATAGAGTGTGTTCTCTAACCACAGTGGAACCAAATTAGAAGTTGACATCAAAAAGATAACACAAAAAATTACAAACACTTGGTAACTAAATCAAAACTACAAATTACACCATTAGTCAAATAGGACGTCTCAGGAGAAATTTTAAAAATACATCAAACTAAATGAAAATCAAAAAACGACATGTCAAAATATAGAATATCAAAATCAAAAAGCTAAAGCAGTACTGAGAGGGAAATTTGTTGCACGAAATTCATGCATTAGAAAAGAAAAAGGACTCAAAACAGTAATTTAAGCCCCCATCTCAAGGAACAAAAAGGAACAAACTAAACCCAAAGCATAAAGAAGAAAAGAAATAAGAAAATCAAATTGAAAACAGAAAAACAATATAGAAAAATCAATGAAGCAAAGTTCTTTTCTTTGGAAAATTTGATGAAATTGACCAAAATATAGCAAGAATAACAGAGGAAAAGAGAGAAGACACAAATACCAATATCAGGAATGAAGCAGGAGATAGCAATACAGATCCTGTTGACATTAAAGTGATAATAAGAGAATACTAGAAATATCTATACAGAAATAACTTTGACAATTTAGACAAGGTAGACTAATTCCTTGAAAACCGAAACCCACCCAATATGAAATAGATACCTTGAATTCCCTATAGCTATTAAGAAAATTGAATTTGTAATTTAAACTCTCAAAAAAAGAAATCTCTAGGCCCATATGATCTCACTGGATAAATCTACCAAAAATTTCAAGAAGAACTAACACAGATTTTACACAATCTCTTCTGGAATATAGAAGAGGAGAAAACACTTTTAACTCATTTTGTGATGTTAGTATTATCCTGATATCAAAACCAGACAAAGACAGTACAAAATAAAAAATAAAAAAATAAAAATATAGATGAATATCCTCCATGAATATAGACGGATATATATTCACTTGTCCTTAACAAAAAGAAGTCAAAAGAACTAAGCGATATATGAAAAGAATTATGCACCATGACAAAATTAAGTTCACTCCAGAGCTGAAAGGCTGGCTCAGTATTCAAAAATCAATCAGTGTAATCCATCATATTAATGAACTAATAAAGAAGAATCATATGATTATATCAATTGTTAAATAAAAATAATTTGAAAACATTCAACAACCATTCATGATAAAAATTATCAGAAAATATAAGAATAGAGGGGAATTTCCCTATTTTGGAAAAAGTCAAGGGTATCTGCTGTCATGACTCTTATTCAACATAGTGCTGGATGTCTTAGCCAGTGAAATAGAACAGAATCCATCAATATCTTGGGTTCACTGTTAGTCTTTACTTCTGATTATTTTTTTCAATTCTATGGATTTGTTCCATTTTGAATATTTCTAATCTGTATTTTCAATGGGATTTGGAGATATTGACAAGCACTCTGAACTATCTTGAACCATCCTAACACTTTCAGATTTCATGACACAGAATTTATAAATTGTGCCCCAATGCCTTTATTCTGAACAACTCTAATCTCTGGACACTAAATCCAAATTTTTTTTAGTTACAGAAAAAATATGCAGAATTCAATACTCAAATTCCTGTTAGGTGTGGGAAGATTAACTTCTAAAAATCATACCTAATTACAGCAAGTTATTTTCTTATGATTTCTGTTTTCCAGCTCATTTTAGATTGGTGCTCATCATCCTTTCTCCAGTGCTCATTACCACTTGGCATCACTGAAAAATGAGAAAAAAAAATATGCATTGTCATTAATGTGGCATATTCCTCATAATAGAGTAAATATTTATATAACATCACAAAATTTCTATTTCATATAATATCTGAAGATCATATTCCTATGTTAGTTTTAATGCTTTTTCCATGAAGTAGTAATTTGGAATTTGTCAAAGTCCTCATTTTGGTGAAGGAAGAGACATAATATATTCATACAAACAAGAGACCAAAACAAAGGCTTCATGTAGCAGAGAGGGTTGAAGTGGAATCCAGAGGGTCATGAGTTTCCAATGGTATTGTGTTTTCTGTTCATGATTTAGATGTGAATCTCTTGGACCAGCCTAGAAGGGAAAACTTGATCAAGGGCTTCACAATTTGTTGCTGAATTAATTTGGTCTTACAAAGGATCAGACCTTCAAACAAATATTTGAGTGCAAATCAATTAATTCTGAGGTCCAGTGACACATGGTTAGGAAAGTAGGGAAGTGATACAAGAAGACAGCTAGTAAAAGATGTATTATTAAGTCACCCATTACAGTGGTGACTCAAGATTAAATCACAAGGAAACTGTCTCTCTTTTCACTAAAAAGTAAGGGAAATGGGGTGTTTATATATCAACTTTTAGTCATTGATTCTTTACTCACATGGATGTTATTTTTTTTGGCACTTTAATTCTGCCACTCACACAAGTGAAACAGCATTTACAGTTCCTGAAGAGGAAAACAATTACACACAAAGAGATGCAGATGCTGGCAGCTGGAAAGAAGTGGAAGCTCACTGAAAGACCTAAGGGACACCAACTGGTCACTGACAACGATGAAAATGTCTGTAGAGTTACCAAGTTTTCTTATAAGGTTAAACCCTGTTTGAAAAATCAAAGACATACCCCAAATCCTGAACCCTAAGTACTGTTATAACTGATTTGACCTATTCCCAAACTCTTATGGACTCCTAGAATTAAAATTCTTGCTTAGGCCCTACCCTGCAAAAACAATTACATTTTGAAAAATATTCTAAAACTCTCATTGAAGATACATGGGGCCTAAAGACTGTTTGAGAGCTGTCTACACTCACAAAGCATAGACTTGAAATATACTGTGGGTTGATTTGATCTGCTCTTTTAGCAAATCAACTAAGTGCCTGTTAAATGTCAGACACTGGAGAATGCTGGGGTACAACAATTAATAAGACAAATTGACAGACACAAGTACGAACACATTATGAAGGGAACATTTGAGGAATCGTGGAAGAAGAGTCCACTTTAGTCATATTTGCATGTAACTTTAATAAAAGTATACAGGCTGAGTAAAGGAAGGACTCATTTTCATCATGCCAAAATTCTACTAATTCAAGAATTTCTTCTAAATTCAGACAGTTCCTATAGACTTCAGAAGTCCAAACTTCTCAGTCTGACTCCCCAAATCTTTGGCAATATAACCTCATTTGACTTTTATGATGCATTTCTCACCATTTCTTAAATTAACCATTTGTTTTTATCATGCTGGTGCACCATGGCTACCAAGCACCCATTTTACATCTGTCTCTAGAATATGCCTCCCATATTCCTTAAGTCCAGTGAATCTCCTCAATTTTCAGTGTTCACCTGTGACCTCTTTCAAGCAGGACTGTCTCTCTCTCCTTCAAATGTTTCTAAGAGCATTATTGTACCCCTCACATGGTATAGTAAGTACTATGTGTGTACATGTATTATGTATGCATTATTATACATGGCATGTATTCATACCAAACACATGAACAAACACCTACTTGGCAGAAATTAAGTCCTACATTTCTTAAGAAACCTATTGTTCTTGTTACCAAATACGTGATAGACACTAAAGCTTTATTATTCTTATTATTTTTATTATTTGCTAATTGACTGAAATAAAAAGAAGCACTGAATAACAATCTAGAGTAGATGTCAAGGCTAGATGCTTTGTGGATGTGGATAACCCTTAAGCAACTATTAGACCACACGTCTTTTCAAGTGAGTCCTTTGGAATATTTTTCAAAACATGCTATTTGTTACAAACTATCTTGACAAAATTCCATTAAAATTGATTCAGGTTATTGGCAGAAGGAGAGTTCTTTTAAATTCTGTTTGCAGCTTAAGAAATAAGAATATTTTGCTACCTGAAGACACAAGGTTTTTCTCATCCCCTTACCTAACTTTAAATATTCTCTTGAGATGCTACCCCAAAGTAAGACCTCTTCTCGGTTTGCTGCAATGTTCACTCTGGCTCCAGATCTCTCAGAAAACCAAAATCTATGAAATTACCCACAACAATTTTTTTTTCCCCTAGGAGAAAAAAAAGCCCCTCACTTTACATGGAATAATAAGTGGTCTTCATTTGCAATGAACCTTTGATTGGCATCTCTGGACCACGTTGATATCTCTGAGGCAATTTCTTCAAAAGCAGCAGCTGCTTCAAGATTTCTCAGGGATTTCTGTTCCCCTCGGATTTGCTGCATAATGGCTGCTTTCTTTGGATTAGATCCCAGAGGCACTGTTTCAGTTATCAAAAGATGTGCCTCCATTAGGAAAAAAGAAATACTCTAATTTAACTATGTATCTTGCATTGACAATAGCTGAAGCAGAGCTTCTTTCTGCATTCAAAATGAAGTCCTTTAGTTACTCATTTCAACTTGACTTGAGGCTTTTCAAATATGTATTTTAATTTGAAACACATTTCTGAATGTTACTGGTATCTCGTTCATGTTCTGAATTCTATGAGAGGTTTTGAAACCTTAAAATTGCTGGGAAGCATTACTTATTTTGAGGTACCTATCTGAAATGCTGGCAGGGGTCAGAGGAATAGATTTTGTGGGTTCTCATCTGCAGGATTTCAAGGGAGATCCCTCTCTCAAATATCTGAAAAGTTAGAGGGTCTTTTAGCCAGAATGAAATCAACACACATGACATAAAATGGTAGTCAAAGTTTCTATAATATCCTGGTGGGCAAAATATGACATAGTTTTATTTTTTAATTCTTTATAGATATCATATTACAGAGAGGTTTTGTTATATGTCTTATGTTATGCATAATAATGGAATTTTAAATAGAATTCTTAAAGTCCTGGGCAATAGTTCTCCTGAATATGCCACCAACTTTGCAAACTCAAGTTTGAAACAGAATTAAAAATCCCCACCTCTACTCAATATTCTGTAATGACCTATATGGGAAAATAATCTAAAAAGGAGTGGTTATATGTATATGTATAACTGATTTGCTTTGCTGCATAGCAGAAACTAACACAACATTGTAAATCAACTATACTCCAATAAATTTTTTTTTAAAAATCCTCACCGCAAACATATTATTCATTACTTCTAAAAATAAATAAAATAACATGTGTGTGTCTATATGTGTATTTAAGATGTCAACAACTTTCAATTACTCGGGCTAAGAAAGTTAAAGTTATTTTTTACTTCTTTATTTTCTTGGTCCTCAGTCCAATCTTGGGACCTCATAATCCCAAAATCCTAGTCTGTATTAACATGCACAACATTTTTCTCTATTTTGCTTTCTCTGCCACTGCTATAATTTAGGCATTCATTATCTCCTAAAAATTAATATAATAATAATATTGATTATTGTAATCAGATTGGGAAAATAATGCATATGCTTTGCATACGCTCCCTAGAACATGTGGAAAACACAGAAAAGAGGCAAAAAAGAAAAAAATACCTTATTCATTCTCCAGAATCAAGAAACAAAACACAGACTATATTATATTTTCTTTTAGTCTTATGTATGTGCATTCATATTTTTAATGACTGCACAGTATTACATACTAAAGGTGTGTCAAAGTTTATTTAATCATTCTCTTATTTCAAGAATTAGGCTGTTTCCAATTATCCCCAATTTCCTATGTTGCCCGTAGATAATATTATACATAAAAATTTTTCCATATCCCTGTTTATGTCTTGTATCTAGATTCCTTGAAGTGGAATGATTTGGTAAGAGTACAAACTATTTTACTTTATTCTATCTTTATATTCTCCTTTTTTTTTCAAAGAAAATATTCAGACATTTAGAATTTATTAGGGTTTATGTTTTGAGGGCTTTTAATTTATTTTTATTTTTTTAACATCTTTACCGCAATATAATTGCTTTACAATGGTATGTTAGTTTCTGCTTTATAACAAAGTGAATCAGCTATACATATACATATATCTCCATATATTTTACCTCTTGTGTCTCCCTCCCATCCTCTCTATCACACCCATCTAGGTGGTCACAAAGCTGATCTCCCTGTGCTATGTGGCTGCTTCCCACTAGCTATCTATTTTACATTTGGTAGTATATATAAGTCCATGCCACTCTCTCACTTTGTCCCAGCTTTCCCTTCCCCTTCCTCATGTCCTCAAGTCTATTCTCTACATCTGCGTCTTTATTCCTGTCCTGCCCCTAGGTTCTTCAGAACCTTTTTTTTAGATTCCATATATATGTGTTAGCATACGGTATTTGTATTTCTCTTTCTGACTTACTTTACCCTGTATGACAGACTCTAGGTCTATCCACCTCACTACAAATAACTCAATTTCATTTCTTTTTATGGCTGAGTAATATTCCATTGTATATATGTACAACATCTTCCTTATCCATTCATCTTTCGATGGACACTTAGGTTGCTTCCGTGCCCTGGCTATTGTAAATAGAGCTGCAGTGAACATTGTGGTACATGACCCTGTATGAATTATGGTTTTCTCAGGGTATATGCCCAGTAGTGGGATCGCTGGGTCATATGGTAGTTCTATTTTTAGTTTTTTTAAAGAACCTCCATACTGTTCTCCAAAGGAGGCAAGAATATACAATGGAGAAAAGACAGCCTCTTCAATAAGTGGTGCTGAGGAAACTGGACAGATCCATGTAAAATAATGAAATTAGAACACTCCCTAACACCATACACAAAAATAAACTCAAAATGGATTAAAGACCTAAATGTAAGGCCAGACACTATCAAACTCTTAGAGGAAAGCATAGGCAGAACACTATGACATAAAACACAGCAAGATCCTTTTTGGCTCACCTCCTAGAGAAACGGAAATAAAAACAAAAATAAACAAATGGGACCTAATGAAACTTAAAAGATTTTGCACAGCAAAGGAAAACATAAACAAGGTGAAAAGACAACCCTCAGAATGCAAGAAAATAGTTGCAAATGAAGCAACTGACAAAGGATTAATCTCCAAAATTTACAAGCAGCTCATGCAGCTCAGTATCAAAAAAACAAACAACCCAATCCAAAAATGGGCAGAAGACCTAAACAGACATTTCTCTAAGGAAGATATACAAATTGTCAACAAACACATGAAAGGATGCTCAACATCTCTAATAATTAGAGAAATGCAAATCAAAACTACAATGAAGTATCACCTCACACCAGTCAGAATGATCATCATCAAAAAATCTAGAAACAATATTTGCTGGAGAGGGTGTGGAGAAAAGGGAACCCTCTTGTACTGTTGGTGAGAATGTAAATTGAGGGCTTTTTAAAAGAGCGAATTTTTTTCTTTCATTATTCATTGATTACTATATTAATTTGTGACTTGTCCTTGGTGACATTTTATGTGCTATGCATGTGTGTATTACAGGTCTTTTTTTATGAGTGTGCATTTGAATTTGTTGATCTGACTGTTACACAAGTACATCATCATTTTGATAGCATTTATTAAAAGTATGTTTTAGTGTTTGGTAGGGAAAGTTTTTTTAAAAAAATGAACATTCATTAATTTTTTTTCTTATATTCTCACTTTTTTGCTCTTCCAGATTATTTTGGAATCATTACATTAAGTTTCTATATGTTAGGAACTGATTTTTTTTAATAGACAAAAAAAAAAAAAGAGCAGTTTGAGAGAGCAGTTTTAGGTTCACATCAAAACTGAGCAGAAATTACAGAGAGTTTCCATATACTTACTGCTGACCTCGTATATTCATAATCTCCCTCATTATCAGTACTCCCTACCAGAGTGGTATATTTGTTAAAATTGATAAACCTACATTGATACATTGTTATTTCCCATATTCCATAGTTTACATTATGGTTCACTCTTGGTGTTGAATACTGTATGGTTTTTGAAAAATATGTAATGATGTCGATCCACCATTATATTTTCATACAGATTATTTTTACTGCCATAAAAACTTCGTATTCTGCCTATTCATTTCTCCCTTCCTTCAATCCCTGGCAACCACTGATCTTTTTACTGTCTATAGTTTTGCCATTTTCAGAATGTCATACCAGAATCATTTGGAATCAATTGTCTTTTTTCACTTAGTAATATGCATTTAAGTTTCCTTCATGTCTTTTCATGGTTTGATAGCTCATTTCTTTTTAGTGCTAAATAATATTCTATTGTACGATGTAGTAGAGTTTATTTTTCTGTTCACCTACTGAAGGACATGGTTGCTTCCAATTTTGGGAGGCTTTATAAGTGAAACTGCTATAAATTTCCATGAGCAAGTTTTATGGAGGTAAATTTACAACTCACTTGAATATAAATAAGAAGAAGCACCGTTGTTAGATCATATGGTAAGACTTCCTAAAAACTTGTCAAATTGTCTTTCAAAGTGGCTGTAGCATTTTGCATTCTCACTAGAAATGAATGAGAGTTCCTGTTGTCCACATCCTTGCTGGCATTTGGTGTTATTAGTTTTTTTTAGTTTTTAGGTGTATAGTAATATCTTATTGTTGTTTTTTAATTTGCAGTGCTCTAATAACATATGATGTTGATCATGTTTTCATATGTTATTTGCCATCTGTATATATTCTTTGGTGAGTTTTTCATTCATATCTTTTGTACTTTTAAAAAATTGGGTTGTTTGTTTTCTTAGAGTTGAGTTTTAAAAGTTCTTTGTATATTTTGGATACAACTCCTTTATCAGATATATGTTTCACAAACATTGCCTCCCAGTCTGTGGCATGTCTTTTCATTCTCACAATGGTATATTTTACAGAGCAAAAGGATCTTGTTGGCTTTTTTTTTTAACTTTTATGATGTCCAACTTATCAATTTTTTTTTTCTTTCATGGATCATGGTATTGGTGTTGTATCTAAAACACAACATCAAACCCGAGGTCACACAAATTTTATCCTATGCTATGTTTCAGAGGTTTTACAGTTAAGCATTATACACTTAGGTCTAGGATCCACTTTCAGTTAATGTAAAGGTGTAAAGCCTATGTCTAGTTTATTTTTTTCCAAGTGTGGATATTCAGTTATTCCAGTATATTTGTTAAAAAGACTATTCTTTCTCCATTGAATCACCTTTTGTCAAATGTTAGTTGACTGTATTAGTGGAGTCTATTTCTGTAGTCTGTATTCTGTTCCATTTATCTTCTTGTGTCTTCTTTGACCAACACCACTGCTGTTATTATATCTTTATAGTAAGTCTTTTTTTTTTTTTTTTCGGTACGAACCAATGTCCCCTGCATCAGCAGGCAGACTCTCAACCACAGTGCCACCAGGGAAGCCCTATAGTAAGTCTTTAAGCTGGGTAGTGACAGTCCTCTGACTTTGATCTTTGTCATTATTTTGTTTGCTATTCTAGGCCTTTTACCTTCCAGTAAACCTTAGAATAAGTGTGTCATCTGAAATAGAATATATATATAACTGAATCACTTTACTGTACACACCTGAAATAAACACAACATTGCAAATCAACTATACTTCAATTTAAAAAACACAAACAAACAAAAAAGCACATACAGTGGACTGGTGGAAAAATAAGAATAAGTTTGTCAATATTCACAAAGTAATTTCTGAGATTTTGATTGAGATTATATTAAATCCTTAGATCAAGTTGGGAAGAACTGACATGTTAGATAGACAGACAGATAGATAGATAGATAGATAGATAGATAGATAGACAAGTACTTTCCTAATCTACTTTAATAAGTTAAACAGTTAATATGCTAATCTCATCCAGAACACCTTCAGAAATAATTTTTAATCTGGGCTCCCCAGGTCCAGTCCAGTTGACACATGAAATAACCATCATAGATATAAAGGTACCAGTTTCTCCTCAGTTAGTATGATGTTAGCTGTAGGTTTTTTATCAAGGTGCAGGGGTTCCTTCCTATTCCTAGTTTGTTAAGAGCTTTATTATGAATATATGTTGGATTTTGTCAAATACTTTTTATATATCTATTGATATGTTTATAGATTTTCCTTCTTTACCTTGCAGATGCAATGGATTATATTAATCTTCTAATGTTGAAACAGTCTTGCATAACTGAGATAAATCTCACTTGGTTATGGCACATAATTATTTTTTATCCATTGTTTGATTCAATTTGCCAATATTTGTTGATAATTTTTATGTCTATGTTCATGATAGATATTAGTGTATTTTTCTTTGCTTATAATGTCTTTATCTGGTATTAGGTCAATGCTGGCCTCATAGTATGAGTTAGGAAGTATTCATTCTTCTTTTACTTTCTGGAAGAGACTGTAGAAAATTGGTGTAATTTCTTACTTGAATGTCTGGTAGAATTCACCAGTGAGCTCATCTGGGCCTGGTGCTTTCTGTTTTGGAAGGTTATTAATTATTGATTGAAATTTTAAAACACAATCATCAGATTGTGGTTTTCAAAGAATTGGTACTTTTTGTCTAGGTTATTGAATTTGTGAGCATAAGGGTGTTCATAGTATTTCTTTAGTATTCTTTTTATATCCATGGGATCAGTAGTGATGGCCCCCTTTCATTTCAGATATTAGAAACTTTTGTCTTTTCTATTTTTTTCTTCGTTAGCCTGGCTAACAATTTATTACTTTTATTGATATTTTCAATTTAATTTACTGATGCTACAAATTTGTTTCTGTTTTCTTCTTGCTTTATATTTATATTGCTTTTCTTTCTTTCTTTCTTTTAGTTTCTTAAACTGGAAACTTAGATTATTGATTTCAGATCTTTCTTTTCTAATAAATTTACTCAATATTATAAAATTTCCTCTTAGCAATGCTTTCACTGTATTCCCAACTTTGATCTGTTGCACTTTCATTTTTACTTAGTTACAAATATTTTTTTGGTTTTCCTGAGACTTTTTCTTTGACCTATGTGTCATTTGGAAGTGTGTTATGTAATCTCTAGGTACCTTAGGATTTTCTAGCTATCTTTCTCTTATTGATTTCTAGTTTAATTCCGCTGTGGTCTGAAAGCATACTTTATTTGATATCTATTCTTTTAAATTTCTTGAGGTGTGTCTTATGGCCCAGAATGTGGTCTACCTTAGAGAATGTTCTATGTGAGCTTGAGAAGAATCTGATGTATATTATGCTGTTGGCACAAGAAATATTCTATAAATGCCTATTAGATATACACACAGACATATGTAGTAGAAGACAGTAGAAGACATAATATGCCAATAAATAGTATGTTTATAATCTGTTACAATATATAGAAGCTGATAATGAAGACTATAATATACCATTAAAAGTAATTTAGGGCAAGAAGGAAGATGTATGAATCTCATCATCTATTTGAGGACAGTACTAAGGCAATCTCATCATTTATTTGAGGACAGTACTAAGGCGATTATATTTCTGTGTGAAAAATATTTTGCTAGATGTATTATGAAAACAAAGAATATAAATTTTATAGACCTAATGACAATCAAAATAAGACTTAAAATATAAATAGTCAATAACCAAGAAAGGAGGGTGCAAAGAGTGTTTCAGTCTAAGAGAAGAGAATCTGGGAAATGTCTAAAGCAATAACAAACATCATAAAGTTAAGAAGTTGAACGGAGATCCCTGGTGTGGTAGTGGATAGAGACAAACCTGGAGAAAAGATCTGGAACTGAGTTATTCTAGGTGTAATGACAAGATATTTATGGGCTTTAAGTGTAAGAGTGACATGTTCAGTGTTTAATGTCAACAGGATTCTGGCTATTGATGAAAAAGTGGATTAAAGGTGAAGATAGACTGAAGTCAAGGAAACTAAACAATTGCTTCAATAGTTCAAGTAAAACATGGTGGAAATCTGGACAAGAATAATGGCAGCAGTGAAAATTGACCTCTTTGTTGAGATCCTATTGTTTTGAAACATTTCTTTATGTCCTTTGTGGCAGTTTATCTATTCCACAGATGGCTGCGGTCATATATCCCATGCTTCATGTTCTTCCACAATGGGGTCTTCTTCCCTCATCAAGAGGCAAAGTCTCTTTTCCCTCCAGCTGAATCAGAGCTGGCTTTCCTGACTTACTTGATCAACAGAATATGACAGAAGTGGCTTCATGGTCTTCAAGATTAGGTAATAAGAATGTTTGTGGCTTCTGCCTGAGTCTTTTGGAATGCTTGTTCTTAACACATTCCCTCTCAGAGCCCACACCTTACTGTCAGAATCCCAATCCCCGTGGACATGACTCATTGGCACCCTTCATGACAGTCTTAGCTGAAATCTTGAGTGACAGTTGGCAACAACTGCCAGCCATCCTAACTGCTTTGTCCAGTTGAGCCTTCAGATGAATGCAGTCCCTGCTGACACCTGATTAGACTACATGAGAGACCCTGTGATAGAACTGCCCAGGTGAACTCAGGTAACCACATAAATTTAAAAGATAAAAATCAATTATTATTTTCTCACCAAGACCTGAGATGTTGTGTTCCACAGCAACAAGAAGTGCTTTCAACACTTGCTATAAGCAGGTCCTATCCTTCCTACCCAAATGTATTTCCCACACCTCCTTGCTCTACCAACTCAATCTGTTGCTGATCAACTAGAACTGACTTCATTTGGTGAAATCATTCTTCTTCTTGAAGTTTCAATAGCAAAGCACCAAAGTCTGTGGATCGTCCAAGGAAATATTTTTTCTACCCACTAGAGAGTAGAAAAAAAAATACTTCTGAGAAAACAATATTGAAAGGAGCAAATTTACTAATTATATGTTCCTGTTGTACATCTTTTATTCTCAGAGTGAGGTATTTGATTACTTTATCTTGAATTTCTTGCTCATTTTCTGTCAAGAGTCAGGTAAATTAGAGACACAAATATAAGTAAAGGCACTCTCACCAGAGATAAACCAAATTAAAATAAAAACAACATCTTTGAAGCTTAATATTCTACATGTTTAGGTCAGTTTATTTACTTAATTTTCCATTTAATATTACAATTTGAGAGAAATGCTGAACTGTGTCCAATATGGATTATATATTCTTCATCTAATTATAACTTGGTATCTAATATTATTGTCGAAATTCAATGCTAGGGGATTTTTTTTTTTTTGGTTAAATTAAAAACACAGAAACTGTGATGTTCTGAAGATGATAGTATGTTACAAAATGAAAGCCAAACTTGCAAAATTAATTGTGTTCATGCACACAGTAATTAGCCCACACTGTTTATTCTCATGCATTTCTACTGTCTAGGCAGAGCTTAAAACTTTCTTGACTTCTAAAAATTTGGAATTAGATGAGAATAGAAAATTAAAATACAGGCGTACCTGGCTTTATTGTGCTTTGCCTTATTGCACTTCACAAACAAACATGTTTTGTTTTTTACAAATTGAAGTTTTGTGGCTACTCTGCATGAAGCAAGTCAATCAGCATCACTTTTCCAATATCATTTGCTCACTTCTGTCCTCTGTGTTACATTTCGGTAATTCTCACAATATTTCAAACTTTTTCATTATTTTTATATTCGTTATGATGATCTGTGATCAGTGATCTTTGATGTTACTATTGTAATGGTTTGGGGGAACCGCAAACTGTGACCATATAAGATGGAGAACATAATCAATAAATGTGTATATTCTGACTGCTCCACTTACATTTCTGCTGTCTCTCTCCCTCTCCTCAGGCATCCTTATTTGCTGAGATAAAACAATATTGAAATTAAGTCAATTAATAACCCTACAATGGCCTCTAAGTATTCAAGTGAAAGGAAGAGTTGCACATCTTTCACTTAAAATCATAAATCAGATGGAGAATAACAAATATTGTATGATTTTACTCATGTGAAGTGTCAAAAACAAGCAAACAAGCAAAAATAAAATAAATGAACAAACTAAACAAAAGCAAATATAAATCCAGAGAATGGAGTGGTGGTTACCATAGGGGAAGGGGCAGGGCGGTGGGGGGAAATGGGCAAAGGGGATCAATTATATGTTGCCAGATGGAAATTTTTGGTGTGAACATGCTGTACTGTATACAGAAGTAGAAATATAATGGTGTACATATTAAACATATAATGTCATAAACCAATGTTATCTCAATAAAAAAAATCTAAAATTTTTAAAATGCATTAGATAAAAGCTAGAAATGATTAACCTTAGTGAGGAAGTCATGTTGTAAGCTGAAATAGGTCACAAATTAGACGTTTTGTGCCAAACCATTAGCCAACGTGTGAATGCAAAGGAAAAGTTCTTGAAGGAAATTAAAAGTGATACTCCGGTGAACACACAAATGATAAGAAAGTTAAACGTCTTTATGGCAGACATAGAGAAAGTTTTAGTGGCCTGGATATAAGATCAAACAAGCCACAACATTTCCTTATGCCAAAACCTAATCCAGAGGAAAGCCCTAACTCTCTTCAATTCTATGAAGGCTGAAAGCAGTGAGAAAGCTTCAGAAGAAAAGTCTGAAGCTAGCAGAAATTGGTTCATGAGGTTTAAGAAAAGAAGCTGTCTCCATAACATAAAAGTGCAAGGTGAAGCTGCAAGGGCTTATGTAGAACCTGAAGCAAGTTATCTAGAAAATCTAGCTAAGATAATTAATGAAGGTGGCTACACAACAGATTGTTAGTGTAGACAAAACAACCTTCTATTGGAAGAAGATGCCATCTAAGATATTCATAGCTAGAGAGAAGAAGTCAATGTCTGGCTTCAAATCTTTAGAAGACAGACTGACTCTCTTGTTAGGGACTACTGCAACTGGTGAATTCAAGTCGAAGCTAATGCTCATTTACCATTCTGAAAATCATAGTGCCCTTAAGAATGATGAAAAATCTAATCTGCTTTTGCTATATACATGGGACAACAAATGATAACACATTTGTTTACAACATATTTGACTGAATATTTTAAGTCCATTGTGGAGAACTACTGCTCAGAAAAAAAAAAAGAAGATTCTTTTCAAAATATTACTATTCATTGACAATGGAGATACACAATGGCATTCATGTTTTTTTCATGCTTGCTAACACAACGTCCATTATGGAGCCCATGGATCAGGAGTAATTTCAACCTTCAATGCTTATTATTTAAGAAATACATTTTATAAGGCTATAGCTGCCATAGATAGTGATTCCTCTGATGGATCCAGGCAAAGTCAATTGTAAACCTTCCGGAAAGGATTCACTAATCTAGATGTCATTAAGAACATTCAGGATTCATGGGAAGAGGTCAAAATATCAACATTAGCAGGAATTTGGAAGAAGTTGATTCCAACCCTCACCGATAACTTTGAGGGGCTTGAGAGTTCAGTGGAGGAAGTCACTGAAGATGTGGAAAATGCAAAAGAAATAGAATTAGAAATGGAGCCTGAAGATGTGACTGAGTTGGTGTAATCTCATGATAAAACTTGAATGGATGAGAAGTAACTTCTTATAAGCTCATCTATAGATGAGCAAAGAACATGATTTTTTGAGAAGAAACCTAATCCTGATGAAGATGCTGTGAAGACTGTTGAAATGACAATAAACGTTTTGGAATATTCCATAAACTTAGCTGATAAACCAGTGGCAGGGTTTGAGAGGACTGACTCCAATTTTGAAAGAAGTTCTACTGTGGGTAAAACGCTATCAAACAGCATTGAATACAGAGAGAAATTTTTCATGAAAGGCAGAGTCAATCAATGCAGAAAACTTCACTGTTGGCTTATTTTAAGAAGCTGCCACAGCCACTTCAACCTTCAGCAACCACTAACCTTGATCAGTCAGCAGCCATTCACAATGAGGCAAGACCATCCACCAGCAAAAAGATTAACAACTTGCTGAAAACTCAGGTGATTGTTAGCATTTTTTAGCAATAAAATATTTTAATGTATATACATTGGTTTTTTAGACATAATGCTATTGTGCACTTAGACTACAGTATAGTATAAACATAACTTATGTGCACTAGGAAACCAAAAAAATTGTGTGACTTGCTTTATTGCAGTTATTAGCATATTATCACTATGCTTGAAAAACATCTGGTCTAGGATGGGAGAGAGACATACTAGCAATAATTTATTATAGCAAAGAGAAACACTAAGCTAAGCTCAAAGGTTAAGGGGAACATAGAGAAGAAAATAATCAGCTCTACGTTGGGAAGAGATGGAGGATGGGTGGAACATAAGCTACATTTTATGAAGTGTAACAGAGGAAGAAAAGGCATTCCAGGGAAGGGAGCTAACCAGGCAAAGGCAAGGTGTTGTGAATGTGAATATGGTGTTAGAACAAATCTGAGAAGTAAGGTTCACCTGGAACTTGAATTGTGTGGAGTCATGGGAACTGTCAGAGATGAGTTTTTAAGGTAGTTTTGAGGCAGATTATAGGACACTGTTTCACATGCAATGGAGTTTGAGTTTTATCCTGTCCTTAACTATAGATAATAAGGATCTAAAAAACACTTCCCTACGATAAAAGTGACATTATATGATTGTTGTTTTACAATCACAATTCTAGCACTATTAAGGGAGCAGAGTTCAGTACCAGAAGTACATGTGAGTGAACAGTATACTGAGTTCTTTTCCAGCTCCAGTCATTCTCAATTCCCTAGATGATGATTTCATACCTTCTTTTTTTCTCCTCTAATTTCTAATACTACACTCTTAGGTGGTAATTTTGCTTGTTACTGAACAGAGAAAATACGCATTTTGAATCAAACTTCCCCAAGACCTATTCCCTCCCTTCACGTACACTCATACTTTCTGCCTTCTCTTCCATTTCCATGGACACACTATCCACACTCCTGACAAAGTCCAAGCCTTCTGCTCATGCACTAGATTCCATCTTCTCTGCCTCAATCTAATGCTTCCTTCTCTCTCCTTTAAGCATAAATTATTCTCTCTACTAGATTTTTTTCCATCAATACAAAATGCTGTCCTTTCTCCCATTTTAAGATACAAACATCCTTTGAGCTCACATCCTCATTTCCCTTCTCCTTACAACAAAGTTTCTCAAAAGAAATGTCTCCAATTTCTCTCCTTTCTATTATGAATTCATTCATTCAGATTTTCTACCATTTCACTTAAACAAAATTATCTTAGCTACATAATTTCTCACCTTCAGCCTATCCTCATTTTAGTTTTCAGCATCATATCAGTTGATTTTCACTGATACTTGAATCACTCTTTTAACTTGAATTCCAAGACTCCACTCTCTCCTAAGTGTCACTCAGTGGCAGATCCTTCTTAGTCTCATTATTAGGTTTTCTTCATCTGCCTGGTCTTTGAAATTTGTAATCCTTTGTGATTCAGTCCTTGAACATTTCTCTTTTTTATTTATAATCAGTCTCTTGGTGTTATCATTCAGTCTCATGGTAATAAATATCATCTATATACCAATGACACCCAAGTTCCTATCTCTCCAGGACAACCAAACCATAAATCTAACAACCTACTCAATAGCTCCATCTAGATATCTAACAAAAATCTCAAACTGAATGGTTTTGATCTTGATCTTCCCCTCAATACCCACTCTAGTCCTAGTCTTCCCCATCTCACTTAACGGTAACTCTATCCAGTTTCTCAGGCCCCAAACCAAACCAAAATCTCTTAATAACCTAAACTTCTCATTTACTCTCACATGCCACATCGAATTCAACTTCAGGTATTGACTTTACCTTCAAAATACACACATAACCTGACTACTATCACCATCTCCACTGCTAACACATTGGTGATATTTACCATCCATTGGTCCAATTCACTCCCATCTCATGCTGGCATTATTGCAGTTTTCTAACTGCCCTCCTTGCTTCAGATCTTGACTCCCTAAGTGCTATTTTCAAAAGAGCATACCAGAGTTTTACAGCTGAAATGTAGTCAGATCACATCTTCTGCTTAAAAGTCTCCAAAGTCATCTTCTCTCATTTCATTCAGTTATTAGAATGACCAGCGATGTCCTACATGTTGAGGTTTCCCTGCAACCTATTGCACCTCAGGTCTCATATTCTATTAGGTTCTTCCTTATAAATCTGTTCTTCCTCCACTGGATTTACCTCTTCTTCCAGGTGTGTTTTTTCCTCACTTGATGTTTCTTCTACCTTGAAGTCTGCTTCTGCAGGTACATACAAGGGTCAGTTCCTCACCTTGTTTAGAACTTTAATCTAAGATCACAGTCTCTAAGAAACTGTTTTGAGTAATTTATTATAAAATTGCAACTCCTACCTGCTGATGCTTTTTCAACCCTTTCATGTTAATAAGACTAATAACCATCCAATATTCTACTTATATTACTTATTTTATAGCATTTATTGTAAGTCTACACACCCTTCCCCATAACTGCAAAGTAAACTCCATGAAGGCAGTAATTTTTATCAGTTTTAATTATTGCTTTGTTTCCAATCTTTGAATGGGTTAGAAAAATAGTGGGAATCTAATAAATATGTCCTTAATGAATGAATAAATGTGCAATTGAAAAAATTATATAAACAAATACAGATGACAGACAGAAAAATATATAAATGATGGGGAAGAAATTATCTCACTATTATTGAAGAGATCCTGCAAATCTCTAAGGCAAAGACCAACATACAAATAGGAAATAAACACATGTAGTCTGAAAATAGAAAAAAAATAAATTGTCAGTAATTAAACGTACAAAGTCAAACAATAATTACACACAATATTGACATTGTCAAGATTCAAAAGAAATGCATACATAAAGTAGTCAAAACTAAGGATTGAGCAGTATCTTTAACTGAGAGGAGAAATATAAATAGTAGTTTAAAGTAGGGATATATGGAAATATGCGTACAAATCTTTAAAAGGAGTATGCCATTCAATGCAGAAAACCTCTTCTTAAAATTAATTTTTTATTCATTCATTCAGATGCAATGTGAGCAGAATGGAGAGCAAAAACAAGAAGTTCCCTTCCCCTACAAGTTTAACGTTTGAGTGGTCAGAGAGTTAATCATTTGTCATAGAAAATAATGTAAAATTATATCTGGAAAATAGAAAAGAGAAATACATTGATACATGGTACTATGAGTCTATAATTAGGGGTTTGATCTACCTTAGATGTCAGGAAAGACTTTCAAAAAGAAATTATTTCTAACTTCATATCATGTGATAGATAGCCTTAGAAGTCCAAGCAAGAGATGGCAGTGACTAGATCTACTTTTTTGATGACCTATTAAGTGTCAGGCACTATGTCAAGCACCAGGGCTTAAATGATAAATAAGGCAGTTATGGCCTTGACCCTAATGGTTTCCAGATCTATTGTGGAGTGATTTTGTTTTGGGTAGGAGATGAATATTGAGATGAAGACCAGTGTGTAAATTTGAAATATGTTTTTTTTTTTTTTTTTTTTTTTTTTTTTTTTTTTTTTTTTGTGGTATGCGGGCCTCTCACTGCTGCGGCCCCTCCCGCTGCGGAGCACAGGCTCCGGATGCGCAGGCTCAGCAGCCATGGCCCACGGGCCCAGCCGCTCCGCGGCATATGGGATCCTCCCAGACCGGGGCACGAACCCGTATCCCCTGCATCGGCAGGCGGACTCTCAACCACTGCGCCACCAGGGAGGCCCTGAAATATGTTTTGAAGCATCATACAATGAGCTTAACAATGGATTCAAAGGTGCAAGTAAAGAAAAAGTAGGAATCCTAGGTAACTATATGATTTCAACTTACTAGGTGAATGGTAGGCAGTTTACTGAATAGGAAGACAGGTGTTAGTGGAAGAAGGAATATCAAAGGTTCTTTTTTAGATATGTCAATTTTGTACTGTCTCTGAGGCACTTAATACAAGTTGACAAATACTCATTTATCTAAGAGTGTAAAGCTAAGAAGTAAAGACTAGGTTGGTTTTTATAAATCTGGTCTATGCTAGCATAGAGATAGTGTTTTAACTAACACTAAGAAAACCTAAGGAAAATATAATGACAGAAAAGTGAGGGGAAATTTTGAGAAGCAAAGAGAAGCAAAACAAAGACAAGAACAGTGAGAATGAGAGACAGTGAGAGAAGGAAAAGTGTAGAGAAGAAAAGGAGAACAGAAGAGAAAATTAGAGAGTAAGTGTTTAAGGTCCAGGAGGAATTACTACATTTGGAGTTTGGCCAGCAGACATAGTCAACAAAGGAAAGAGAGAAAATTAGTAACCAGAAAAGAGATGGAGTAATGAGATCCAAAGTCCTATTGCCAGAGTCGATCTTAAATGGAGAAATGGAAGAACTTGGGAGGATGGGGGACAAAGGCAACATTCATTTTCAGAGAAGCAAAGGAAGATAGGCCAGATGTTCCTCTGTGTGTGTGTGTGTGTGTGTGTGTGTGTGATTGTGTGTGTGTAATTTTTTGCTTGGAAGTGGAAATCACTTTCAGAGAATTACCTTCTAACAACAACTACATTATCTATAAATTGTAAGGATTAGTCATCTCCTGAGAGTCTGGGGAGACATGGAAAAGATTTGGTGGCTCAAGGAGGTGGGGTTTTAAAATAATCAATGTGTAGAGTGGAGAAATGTTGCCAAAATGTTGCCAAACAGAAAAACTTAAGAGTCTATGTGATGTAATTGATCATGAATACTTTGTGAGGCAATTTTCCTGTAGTGATTTTTTTCACTAGCACACTTCATCTACAATCAAGAAGGAACAGAAATAAGATAATAGTTGGGTTAAGCATGATGGATTTCTGGCACTTGAGTGTGATAAAGAATACAGAGGTCCATAAATGAAAGACCAGACACTATAAAATTCTTAGAGGAAAAC
Source organism: Hyperoodon ampullatus (assembly GCF_949752795.1). Taxonomy (NCBI): domain Eukaryota; kingdom Metazoa; phylum Chordata; class Mammalia; order Artiodactyla; family Ziphiidae; genus Hyperoodon; species Hyperoodon ampullatus. The sequence continues at coordinate 14,555,935 of NC_136927.1, read as the reverse complement.
ATAGGAAGAATACTCTTTGACATAAATCACAGCAAGATCTTTTTTGATCCACCTCCTAGAGTAATGGAAATAAAAATAAAAATAAACAAATGGGACCTAATGAAACTTAAAAGCTTTTGAACAGCAAAGGAAACCATAAAGAAGACAAAAAGAGAACCCTCAGAATGGGAGAAAATATTTGCAAATGAATCAATGGACAAAGGATTAATCTCCAAAATATATAAACAGCTCATGCAGCTCAATATTAAAGAAACAAACAACCCAATCCAAAAATGGGCAGAAGACCTAAATAGACATTTCTCCAAAGAAGACATACAGATGGCCAAGAAGCACATGAAAAGCTGCTCAAAATCACTAATTATTAGAGAAATGCAAATCAAAACTGCAATGAGGTATCACCTCACACCAGTTAGAATGGGCATCAGCAGAAAATCTACAAACAAGAAATGCTGGAGAGGGTGTGGAGAAAAGGGAACACTCTTGCACTGTTAGTGGGAATGTAAATTGATACAGCCACTATGGAGAACAGTATGGAGGTTCCTTAAAAAACTAAAAATAGAATTACCATATGATCCAGTAATCCAACTACTGGGCATATACCCAGAGAAAACCATAATTCAAAAAGACACATGCACCCCAATGTTCATTGCAGCACTATTTACAATAGTCAGGTCATGGAAGCAACCTAAATGCTCATTGACGATGAATGGATAAAGAAGAAGTGGTACATATATACAATGGAATATTACTCAGCCAGAAAAAGGAACAAAATTAAGTCATTTGTTGAGACATAGATGGATCTACAAACTGTCATACAGAGTGAAGTATGTCAGAAAGAGAAAAACAAATATCGTATATTAATGCATGTATGTGGAACCTAGAAAAATGGTACAGATGAACTGGTTTGCAGGGCAGAGGTTGAGACATGGATGTAGAGAACAAACGTATGGACACCAAGGGGGGAAAACCACGGGGGTGTGGGAATGGTGGTGTGCTGAATTGGGCGATTGAGATTGACATGTATACACTGATGTGTATAAAATTGATGACTAATAAGAACCTGCTATATAAAAAAATAAATAAAGTAAAATTCAAAAATTAAATTAATTAATTAATTTAAGAAAAGAATACAGAATGATTTACTTTGTTTTGCAAGAATTGCATTGAATTATAGACTATGTGCACAGAGGATTATTTATTCAGCTTTGTAAATAAAGTAAAAAATTAAAATCTGTAGAAATATTCATCAACAAGGAATTGATTATTTAGATACACAGTACAAAAGATTATTACACAGCAATATGTAATGATGATAATCTCTTTATTTATTGATGTGAAAAGATGTCCAAGATATATGGTTAAGCAGGAAATGCAGGTTAGAAAGTACATATGGTGAACTATTTTATTTTATTTAAGAATAATTCTTTGATATCAAGTGTTGCTAAAGAGAGAGAGCAACTAGGACTCTAATATATTGCCAGTGAAAAAGTAAATTATTATAGTTATTTGAAAATCTTTGCCAGTGTTTGTAAAAAACAAACAAATAAACAAAAACCTTAATAGATGCATACTGCTAGGAACAAATGAGAAATTTTGTTCCTAGGTATAGACTGAACAGAAACATGTCTATAAATTCCCCCATAAGGCATGACCTAGAACTTCATAGTCCCAAACTTGAAACAATCAAATGGCAAAATGGTTAAATAAAATGTGTTCCATATATATTACGTTATCAATGAGAATAAGCAAATTACAATGATAAGTTATAATATGAATATATCTTAGAAACAAATGTTGTACAAATTAAGCCAACATAAAAGAGTATATAAATAAAATACAGAAACAGGAAAAACTTATCAATAATATTAAGAGATGGGAAAGTTTATTTTTGGTAGAGATGGGTGTTGATGAAAGAATTTCTGTGGTTTCAAAAATGTTCTGACTCTAGAATAGTTATTATTTGTTCACTTTCTGTATGATATTTTGCTTAAATAATAATTACTCAAAGATAATCATTACGTATGGAAAAAGCATCTGCAAAGAAATATATCATGTTAATTGTTGATCTATAAATTTATTGGTAATTTCTATCTTTTTTATAATTTTGTTTCTTGTTGATTTTATATTAAAAGTATATTACTTTTGGGCTTCCCTGATGACACAGTGGTTGAGAGTCTGCCTGCTAATGCAGGGGACACGGGTTCGAGCCCTGGTCTGGGAGGATCCCACATGCTGCAGAGGAACTAGGCCCCTGAGCCACAACTACTGAGCCTGCACTTCTGGAGCCTGTGCTCCACAACAAGAGAGGCTGCGATAGTGAGAGGCCCATGCACTGCGATGAAGAGTGGTCCCTGCTTGCCACAACTAGAGAAAGACCTCGCAGAGAAACCAAGACCCAACACAGCAAAAATAAATAAATTAATTAATAAACCCCTACCCCCAACATCTTCTTTAAAAAGTATATTACTTTTATATACAGAAAAACAATGAAGCTCTTTGCTTTTTTTTTTTAAAAAAAGTGCTAAATGTGGTTTGAAGAATAACCACTCTAAAACTATATAATTTACTTTTCATCTTTGGAGAAAAATACTTTACCTCTTCAAACACTTCTGAAAAAATTAATTTCAATTCTTCTAATTAAGAATATCTTTTAAAAGTTAATGTCAATTATTATTATTTCAGTCAGTCATCAGCATTTAACCTTAATAATTTAATTTCTAATATATTTAAAATTTAGCCTAATACTAACACAACTTTTTTGCCCATTTCTGGCATATTCTAAAATAAGGCAGGGATCATCTATTAAAACTGAACTGATCTCCTTAAATTCTTTACTGTGAACTCATTTTTTTAAACACCTACTTATATTTCACCGCTAATGGAATGGGAGAGGATCCTGTAGAAAATACTCAATTATTGTTAATCCTCTTCTTTCCCATGCAAGTCACATCAGTCTCGTTAAGTTTTTTCCCCCCTCTTCACGGTGCAAGAGTCTATTTAACAAAATGCATGTGGTTAAGTTTGTTGCTCTAATAAAGCTCAAGAGGATGGAATTAAATTAGTTTAGTGTAATTACTTAGATATTCTTAATGGAAACTGAATAAGCCCTAAGTTATCCTAAAAACTTGCTTGCTTAAATATTCTACTTTACTGACAACTCTCCTCTTCCCCTCTCCACGTGGAAACAACAAAACTGCTTTCCAGTTCTCAGGGCAGAATTCCATTTGCTTAGAAAATACTCTAAGGTACATTCAGAGAAAGTTTGTAAACACTTATTGGTCGTTAAACTAAAGGAGAACTAACTAAAATCTGGAAATTTAGATTATGAAAAGATAACTATCTCTTAAGCTTTCAAAAGAAGGGTGGAGGGCTTCCCTGGTGGTGCAGTGGTTGAGAGTCTGCCTGCTAATGCAGGGGACACGGGTTCGAGCCCTGGCCTGGGAGGATCCCACAACCCGCGGAGCAACTAGGCCCCGTGAGCCACAACTACTGAGCCTGCACGTCTGGAGCCTGTGCTCTGCAACAAGAGAGGCCGCGATAGTGAGAGGCCTGCCCACCGCGATGAAGAGTGGCCCCCGCTTGCCACAACTAGAGAAAGCCCTCACACAGAAACGAAGACCCAACACAGCAAAAATAAATAAATAAATTACTAAACTCCTACCCCCAACATCTTCTTTTTTTTTTTTTTTTGCAGTATGTGGGCCTCTCACTGTTGTGGCCTCTCTCGTTGCGGAGCACAGGCTCCAGACGTGCAGGCTCAGCGGCCATGGCTCATGCTCCCAGCCGCTCCACAGCATGTGGAGTCTTCCCGGACCGAGGCACGAACCCGTGTCCCCTGCATCGGCAGGTGGACTCTCAACCACTGCGCCACCAGGGAAGCCCCCCAAAATCTTCTTTAAAAAAAAAGGGTGGAAAAAAGTCAACATGACTGTAAATGTGACTTTAAAAGGGCAATGAAGTGGGAGAGGAATGTAGAGAACATACACTCTCTAAGGATCAAGTGTGATTATCTATTGTCTCTTCAGTTAGACACCTGTTGTGAGAGGCTCTTGAAAACTCATCAGATGTCTGTCCATATTTGTTGCTAGGCAGAAAAACTGCCGGCCACCTGGCAAACACACCCCCACCCCCCAGCCGCAGGTAATGGCCGGCTCCATGAAGGCACCTTGTGAACACCAGAGCTCTACAAACAATGTTGTACTCAGAGGGCCATGCCAAGGGGACCACATCTGTTTTGAATCAGGGATGTCTTCACACCAAGGAGGTGGAAGGGATAGCCAAAGATACAAGCAGCCAGCACTCCTATAAAATCACCAGGACTTCAATTTTTATCTTTCTCTCATCAAAACAGCAGAGGAGTTAACTTATCCAATCGACAGATGTGTAAAATGCTAGTGCAAGAAGAAGCCTGGTATGTTTTATGAAACTCTGTGGTAAAAGAATGTTTTCATCTGTACCATGAGAAAAATTTAAGTTTAAATGATTTCCACATGGGGGATTTGGTGTTACTCCATGTGAGACCCTGGCTTTTGTCTTTTACATGCTGTTGCTCTCTAAATTAAATTTGTTCATTTGGTTAAACTCTGTGAATTCCAAATTATAGGTTCCTCTTGGTCCCAATACAATAATGAAACTTTTGATCAGATAACTCAAACTCAGAGAGGAAAAAGTAAGTTTCATAAGAATAGAACATCCAGGGATTCTGATTTGACCTGACAAGTTCTGACCCTGCAATTGTTTATAACTTATAAGTATCTGTATGACATTAGGGAAAAGGAATATGATAGAGAGACAAAAAAGAGATACTAGATAATTACCATGATGTAGCAATGTATATTCTTTGGGCCGTGGTTAATTTTATTTTTGGCTGAATACATAATACATAATACACAATACATAGATCGAGTTTATGGTGTATCCACTGTCTCTTAAGGAAAAATCAAACTGTAAATCAGATTCCAATATGTTTAAATCATACATAAATAAATAGTAAAAATTAATGTGTGAAGTGAAGGAGGTGTGAAACCATCATTTTAACATTAATTGAACTCAAGGTATATGTACTTTCTTTAGCTACAAAATAGATATTAACCTCTCCCTTTTTCAGAAAAGATCACTGGCTAGGACTTTAAATATTTTTTCCAAGACTATACAGATAAGTGATGGAGGACATTTCAAATTATGATCTCATTTGAAGCCCATGTTCTTATCCTACACCATCAACAGAGACACCTGGATCCTGTGGTCACAATGCATCATAATTTTAAAATATGCCAACAATGAGCAGAAGACCTGAAGATATCTTTCCAAAGAGGACACGCAGATGGGCAATAGGTGCATAAAAATATGCTCAACATCATTAATCATCAGAGAAAAGCAGATCAAAACCACAAAGGGATATCACCTCACACCTGTCAAAATGGCTATCATCAAAAAGAACACAAATAACAAATGTTGGTGAGGATGTGGAGAAAAGGAAACACTTGTGCACTGTTGGTGGGAATGTAAATTGGTGAAGCCACTGTGGAAAACAATATAAAGTTTTCTCAAAAAACTGAAAATACAACTACCATATGACCCAGCAATTCCACTCCTGGGTATATATCCAGAAAACCTCACTTATTCAAAAAGATACATGCACCTCAATGCTCACAGCATCATTATTTAGAATAGCTAAGACATGGAAGCAACCTAAGTCTTCATCAACAGATGAATATAGAAGATGTGGTATACATATAAAATAGAATAATACTCAACCATAAAAAAAGAATGAAATCTTGCTATTTGCAACAACATGGGCGGACCTAGAGGTTACTGCACTGAGTGAATAAATCAGACTCTGATATTACCATGTTGGAAAGGTGCTCTGGTTGACAATCTAGCTGAGCTTCAAGCCAATAGCCAGAATCAACAGTCAGTCATGTCATTGAGCTACTTCGGGTGTCCAATTCATTTGAGTGATCAGATGACTGCAGCCTTAGGAGACAGCTAACTGCAACCACATGAGAGATCTCATGAAACAGTAGGCTAGTCAAGCCTTTTCTGAATTCCTGAACCATAAAATCATGACAAAAATAAAATAGTTGCTATGTTATGCTACTGAAGCTTAGATAATTATTATACAGCAAAATAATTAAAACACAAGACAAGACTCAGAAACAATCAGGCAGTGAAACATCAGTAGGAGGTAAAGAGGAGTGGAATTTCTCTGAGTCTTTATTCATCTTCACTAGTCTGTAAGCACAACTCAAGTGTAACAAAGGAGATATGAGAATGGACATTAGTGCCAGGCAAACCTAGGTGCAAACACCAACAGAGCCACTTACTAGCTCTAGTGTGGCTTAATGTACTTACATTTTCTGAGACTCATCTCTATAAGGAAGGAATAATAATGTATTAGTCAGAGAATTAGTCTGGTTCTGTGTTCTAGAGAAACAGAACCAATAGAAAAGATAGATAAATAGATGATAGATAGATAGATAGGGATATAGAGATGATCTATTTATACAACTATATAATTATATATATTATATTTATTATATGTTTTATATTATATATAGATTTTTTTAAATCAGGAGTAGATTTATTATAAGAAATTGGCTCATACAGTTATGTAACTGAGAAGTCCTAAGATTGCATTTGGCAATCTAGAGACCCAGGAGATCTGATAGTATAGTTCCAGTCCAAGTCCAAAGGTCTGAGAACAAGAGAACCAATGGTATAAGTTCCAGTATAAAAACTGAGAGTCCCAAGACCCAAGAAGAGCTGTTGTTTCTGTTCCAGTTTGAAAGCAGGAAAAAAATATCCTACCTCAAGAAGTTAAACAGGAAGACTTTCATTGAATTCCTGGTTGTACCAGCCCTTTTTTTTTTTTTTTTTTTCTTCTATTCAGGCCTACAACTGAGTGGATGAAGGCCATCCACATTAGGGAGAGCAACCTGCATTACTTAGTCTAAAGGTCCAAATGTTAATCTCATCCAGTATACCCTCACAGGGATAGAAAAAGATATTCCATGGAAATGGAAACAAAAAGAAAGCTGGAGTATCAGTACTCATATCCAACAAAGACTGTAAAACAAAGGCTATAATAAAAGCCAAAGAAGGGAATTATATACTGATAAAGGTATCAACACAAGTAGCAGATATAACATTCATAAACATATATGTACCTAATATGGGTGCACTTAAATATATAAAGCAAATATTAACAGACATAAAGGGAGGAACTGATAGTAATACAATAGTAGTGGACTCCAACAACCCACTACATCAAAGGATAGATTATCCAGACTGAAAATCAACAAGGAAACAGTGTTGTTAGATGATACATTAGACCAGTTGGACTTAATAAATATTTATATACTGAATGTTCCATTCAAAAACAACAGAATACACATTGTTTTCAAGTGCACAAAGTATGTTCTCCAGGATATAGCATGCACTAGGCCACAAAACTTGTCTCAACAAATTTAAGAGGCTAGAAATATCAAGCATCTTTTCCTATCACAATGGTATGAAACTATAAATCAATTGAAGGAAGAAAAATGGGAAAAACACACACGTGGAGACTGAACAACATGCTACTAAAGTAAATGTGTCAATAAAGAAATCAAAGAGGAAATCAGAAAATTCTTTGAGACAAATGAAAATAAAAACACAACTTTCCAAAATCTGAGACACAGCAAAAGTTTATAGCTATGTAGGCCTACCTCAAGTAGGTTGTACACACATATAATACAACAGCTGCAACTGTAGTCACCACCTGTTTAAGCATATGATAACTCATTGTCATTCTCCAAAATCTACCTCTCTTCTGCATAGATCAAAAGGTGAATTGAATAGGCATGTGGTGGAATCACCACCCCTGTATCATCATGCCTTACAGTGGCAATAATCTCTTCATTCCTTCTAGAAATGCAGTATTGTTTTTGGTTTTCTATTTTCCTCAATAGAGGTAATTCTAGGGGCTTTCACTTGGTCTTTCCCATCATAATAGCTCTCACTCTACAGGTCAGGGAACCAATGTGTAGATTCTGCTAGCCACTAAATGTGTCTATTCCAATTATGCATTACAGAAGTGGGGAAATAACCACTGGATGGATTCTGAGCCCATTGTGAGACAAACCTGAGTTGAAATTCTAATGATAACCTGACCTCTGTAAGCCCGTACTCTGACTTGTGTGTGGACCACAGTGATGTTTTGGGTTTCCTGAAATTAGTTCAGAGCTGGTATGTAGCATTATCTGAAAATTCTGATATTTCCTTTTTCCAAATGCACAGTTACCCTGGTAAAAGACCATAGGTCCCTTTAGTGGAGTCTGGGAGAAAGACTAACAGTATAAATTTTGGCAGTGTACTGGAGTCCTTCCTCAAGGGGGACATGGTCTCCTCTTCATTCAAGAAGTTCTGGGTCTGTAAACTGGCTCAAGTCTGGTAATTGATTGAGAAGCCATGATTCTCTGTTTTTATTATTCAAGATAGATTTTTGTTCACTTTACCTGAAACATTTCTGCTTATACAGATCAAGTAAGAACTTGGTAGGCTTCCAAAATATTTGCACTTCTAGGAACATCATGATTAACTAGCCAGCACCACAGGTCTGCACAAGTCAGAGTTTTCTGATTGCTGCTTTGACTCTGTTGTCCATTATGGTAAGCCCTTCCACCTTGTCTTTGGCAGTTGAGTGCTGCAATATGGTCCCTACTACCCTGGGATCCAATTATCTCCATTGCATTTAGGTTCCCAGGTTTAGTGATTGTAGTTTCCTCTGTAAGATCTTTTCTACAAATACAAGCTAGCACAGAGCTCTTCAAAGATGCCCAGGTCTAGATTGAAATGAGAATCCATTCAAAATTTTAAACCTGAATCACATAACCTGATTTAGTTTTTCAATATGGTTAATGTAAACTTATTTGTGCATTCTCCTAGCAAAAATGACATCATGGATTTGATAGTGAAATGCATGTACTAACTGATAGATTTCTAAACATGGCTGCTAAAGAGTGATAGAGGGAGATCAAAATGGCAGAGTGAGGACATGGAGCTCCCCTCCCTTCATGAACACATCAAGAATACATCTACATGTGGAACAAATCCCATGGAAAACTAACTGGAAACTGGCAGAAGCACTCCTATACAACCAAAGTTGTAAGAAAGATAGACATGTAATCAGGTAGGATGGGAAGATAAGCATTGGGTCGGGACCTGTGCCTCTGGGAGGGGACTAAGAGGAAGAGGGAGATTACACAGGCAGACACTCACACTGGAGAGTGAGAAGGCCAAGCCACAGACTTGGCATCCCAGTCCTGGTGTCCTACATGTAGGAGACAAATCCCTTGGCTGCTTGGAGAACTGCTGGGACAGATAGAAAGGCTGGAAAAACCTAGTCTTCACTCATGAAGAGTGTTTGGGTGCTGGCTTGCCCCCACGCAGAATGAAGAGAGGTATACCCTAGTGGCTACCACACTTCCATGCACCTGAGTCCAAGATGAGTAAATATCCTGGCTAGCTCACTCCATGCCACAGCTTGGCAGTAGATCTAGGGTGACCAGTACCTGGGAAAGACTTGATATAAGGATGCAGATGTGAACTGGGGGCCTGAAGTGTAGCCCAAATAGGACAGCAGCAGTTTCTGGTGTTTACTCCAGTGACAAATGGGCCCAGGCTTCTGGCAGCAATGCAGCTGCTAGAATTCCCATAACCTCCTTACTGTGCACCCCAGCCCAAGCCTAGCAAACACTCCAACTCCACCCACTCCATGCAACAGCTTAGCACTAGATCTGGGGCAGCCAATATAGGAGAAAAGATGCAACAATGAGCTGTATCTAAGTGGAGTCAGGTATGCCTACACAGGCAGAGCAACTGACCTCTGTAAGTGCACAAACCCCACTTGCTTTGGCACTCCCTCCTTTGGGGCAAAAGTCCCAGTGCCAGTACAGGGAGAAGAAAAAAGACACACTTAGAGGGACCAGAGCCTGCGCAAACCTAATCCTCAGGGTTTCTGCTTCAGCAACTTGGGAGCAGACCCTGCCCCTGACATGGCAGTGATGGCCATTGAGCAGAGAGGAAGTCCTACTTCACATCCTGCACAGGTTCTAGTTCCTCCATCATCAGCCACACCCCCTACCAAGGTGATAGCAGTCAGTACACCTTGAGGAAAGGCACGACTGGCATCCACATCAAATCCAGCCCTCCCACCAAAGGCATTGGGCACATGCAGTTTGCCTAGGGGTGCTCCCTCATGAGAACACTTATTCAGGACCAGAATAGGTAATTGTTTTACTTAAACTCATAAAGACAGAGAAAGTTAAGTAAAATAAAAAAGCAGAAAAACTATTCTCAATTGAAAGAGCAAGTTAAAACCCCTAAAAAGATAAACAATGAAAGAGAAATAAACAACCAACCAGACAGAGAATTCAAAACTTTGGTAATAAAAATGCTAACTGAATTAGAAAAGAGAATTGATTTAAACACAGATCATTTTAACAAGGAACTGGAAAATATAAAGAAGACCCTATCAAAAATATCAAAATTCAATATCTAAGGTACAATGTACTCTAGAAGAAATGACACAGAAGAATGAAAAAGTGATCTGGAAGATAGAATAATGGAAATCAACCAATCAGAACAGCAGACAGAAAGACCAGTTTAAAAATTGGTGCAACCTACAAAATCTCTGGGTTAACATCAAAAGTGCAAACATTTGCATTATAGGGGTTCCAGAAGGAGAAGAGAAAGAGAAGTGTATCAAAAATATATTAGAAGAAATTATAGCTGAAAACTTCTCAAACCTAAAGAAAGAAGCAGATATCCATGTACAGGAAGCACAGTGGTCCTAAACAAGATGAGCCCAAAGAGACCCACACCAAAACTTATCATAATTAAAATGGCAAAAGTTAAAATAAAGAGAGAATTCTAAAGGCAGAAAGTAAAAAACAAAGAGTCATACACAAGGGAATGTCCATAAGACTATCATTGATTTCTCTCCAGAATCTTTGCAGACCAGAAGGGAATGGCATGATATATGCAAAGTCCTGAAAGGGAAAAACCCTGAAACTTAGGATACTCTACCCAGGAAGATTATCATTTAGAGTAGAAGGATAGATAAAAAAATCTTCTCAGACAAGCAAAAACTAAAAGAATTCAGCAATACTAAACCTATCCGGAAAGAAATGTTGAAGGTTTTTTTTTTTTTTTTTTTTTTCCTAAATGGAAAAGAAGTAAGAATATATAAGAAAAGAAAAAGTCCCAATAGAAAGGGCAAATATACAATAAAGATTGAAGATCACTTAAATAATCCAGTACTTAGATTAAAAGACAAAAAAATTATAGAAATATAACTACAATGAACTGTAAAAGGATAAGCATGAAGATGTAAAATATGACATCAAAAACACAAAATGTGGGGAAGAGGAGTAAAAAATGTAGATATGTTAGATTGTGTTTGAACTTAAATGACTATCAGTTTAAATCAAATAGATATAATTATGGGTCAAAACACATGAACCCCTTGGTAAGCACAGACCAAAATCCTACAATACATACATGAAAACTATAAAGAAAGGTACCCAAGGCCACTACAAAAGAAAATCATCAAACTACAATGTGAGAAACCAAAAGAAGAAATGAACAGAGGACTACAAAAAAAAAGAAAACAAGTAATGAAATGACAGTAAGTACATGCCTATCAATAGTCACTTTAAATGTCATGGATTAAATGCTCTGAACAAAAAAACACAAGAAGGCTGATAGAATTAAAAAAAAAACAACAACAACAAAAAGGAGGACCTTATATAATGATAAAGGAATCAATACAAGAAGAGGATATTATGCTCATTAATATATAAGCACCCAATACAGGGATATCTAAGTATATAAAACAATACTAACAGACATAAAGTGAGGAGTTGACAATACAGCAATAGTAGGGGAGTTTAACACCCCACTGACACCAATGGACAGATCATTCAGACAGAAAATCAATAAGGCAACAGTGGTCTTAAACGACACATTAGATCAGTTGGACTTAATTGATACCTACAGGGTATTATTTCCCAAAACTGCCGAATACAAATATTTTTCAAGTGCACTTGGAATGTTCATCAGGGTAGATCACATACTAGGTCACAAAACAAGCCTCAACAAATTTAGGAGGATGTAAGTTATCAAGTATTTTTTTTTCCAACCACAACTGTATGAAACTAGAAATCAATGACAGAAGGAAAAACAGGAAAAGAACAAACACATGGAGTCTAAACAACATGCTACTAAAAGACCAATGGGTCAATAATGAAATCAAAGAGGAAATAAGAAAATACCCCAAGACAAATAAAAATGGGAACAAAACTTTCCAAAATCTATAGGATACAGCAAAAGCAGTTCTTAGAGGAAAGTTCATAACAATACAGGCCTTCCTCAAGAAATAAGAAAAGTCTCAAATAAACAACCTAACCTGCAACCTAAAATAATTAGAAAAAGTCAGCAGAAGGAAGGAAATAATAAAGATCAGAGAGGAAATAAAGTAGAGATTTTAAAAAAAGATCAATAAACAAGACATGTTTTTTTGAGAGGATAAACAAAATTGATAAACCTTTAACCAGGGTAATCAAGAAGAAAAGAGAGAGGACCCAAATAAACAAACTAAGAAATGAAAGAGGAGAATTAACAACTGACACCACAGAGATACAAAATATCATAAGAGAATTATGTAAATAGTTATATGCCAACAAATTGGACAACCTAGAAGAAATGGACAAATTTCTTGAAACATACAGCCTTCCAAGACTGAGTCAAGAAGAAACAGACAATTTGAACAGACTGGAAGTGAAACTGAAGTTGTAATTTAAAAAACTCCCATCAAACAAAATTCCAGACCAGATGCTTTCACAGGGAAATTCTACAAAACATATAAAGAGGACCTAATACTGATCCTTCTCAAACTATCTCAAAAAAATTGAAGAAGAGTGAACACTCCCAAATTCATTCTACAAAACCACCATGACCCTGATATCAAAAGCAAAGACACTACAAAAAAAGGAAATTACTGGTCAATATCTTTGATGAATATAGATACAAAGATCCTCAACAAAATATTAGCAAGCCAAATTCAACAATACATAAAAAGGACCATACACCATGATTAAATAGGATTTATTCCAGGGTCACAGGGATGGTTCAACATTAGCAACTCAATCAATGTGATATACCACTTTAACAAAATGAAGGATAAAATCATATAACCATTGCAATAGATGCAGAAAAAGCATTTGACAAAATTTAAAATTCATTCATGAATAAAAAAACTCTCATCAAAATGGGTATAGAGGGAACATAATAAATGCCTTTTATGACAAACCCACAGCGAACATCATACTCAATAGTGAAAAACTGAAAGCCCTTTCACTAAAATAAGGAACAAGTTAAGAATGTCAACTCCTGCCACTTCTATTCAACATAGCTACAACAATAGGAAAATAAAGAGAAGTAAAATATATGCAGATTGGAAGGGAAGAGGTAAAACTGTCACAAGATACTTCATATAGAGAACCCTAAAATTTCCACCCAAAAACTGTTAGAACTAATAAATTAATTCAGCAAGTTTGCATAATACAAGGTCAATATATAGAAATCTGTTGTTCCTATACACTAATAATGAAATGTCAGAAAGAGGAAGTAAAAAAAGCCCTGGGGTGTTTGGACAGGCACATGCCCTCTAATTTCCAATCAGGAAGAGGACGTCCCCTAAGGCTCAGGTTGCCCCAGTAACAAGATTGGGGCTTGAAGCAATCCTGCCGCCTTGTGGCTGGTTCCCAAAACAACACCTTGAAAACCGGTGCTCATGAGCACTGCAATTCACAAGGACTGCAGGGTTGTAAATGACACCTGCCCTCGAAAAATGTCTTGGGGTAAGTAATCAAAAAGGACTTAAAAAAAAGGCAGAATTGCAGGAACCAGATTTCAAGAAGTAGATTTGATTCATGCTGCTTAAAAAAAAAAAAAAACACCACACATGAAAAGCTGCTCAACATTGTCAATGACCGAGTTGGCCAAAAATGTCATTTGGGTTTTACCATAGTTAAAATGGCCATACTACCCAAAGTAATCCTCAGATTTAATGCAATCCCTATTAGAATGCCCATGACATTTTTCACAGAACTAGAACAAATAATCATAAAATTCATATGGAACCACAAAAACCTCTGAATTACCAAAGCAATCTTGAGAAAAAGAACAAAGCTGTAGACAGCACATTCCCTCACTTTAGACAGTACTACAAAGCTACAATAATCCAAACAGTGTGGTATTGGCACAAAAACAGACACATAGATCAATGGAACAGAATAAATAACCCAGAAATAAACCCATACATTTGTGGTCAACTATCTATGACAAATGAGGCAATGATATACAATGGAAAAAAGATCTTCTCTTCAACAAGTGGTGCTGGGAAAACTGGACAGCCACATGTAGAACAATGAGGTATAACATCCCCTCATACCACATATAAAAACAAACTCAAAACGGTTTAAATACCTAAGTGTAAGAATGGAAACCATAAGACTCCTAGAAGAGTACATAGGCAGACCATTCATTGACATAAATTGTAACAAAGTTTTATTGGATCAGTCTCCTAAGGCAAAGGAAATAAAAGCAAAAATAAACACATAGGACCTAATTAAACTTAAATGAGTTCACACAGCAAAGAAGACCACTGACAAGACCAAAAGACAACATATGGAGTGGAAGAAAATATTTGCAAATAACGTGAGCAATAAGGGTTTAATATCAAAAACATACAAGCAACTCATACAACTCAACATCAAAAAACCAAACAACCCAATCAAAATGTGAGCAGAAGACCTGAATAGACATTTTTCCAAAGAAGACATACAGATGACTAATAGGCATGTGAATTGATGTTCAACATTACAAATTATTAGAGAAATGCAAATCATAGTGAGATATCACCTCATACCTGTCAGAATGGCTATCATCAAAAACTCTACAAATAACAAATGATAGAGAGAATTTGGAGAAAAGGGAACCCTTGTACGTTGTTGGTGGGAATGTAAATTGGTACAGCCACTATGGAAAACAGTATGAAGTTTTCACAAAATATTAAAGATATCAGTAGAGCTCCCATATGATCCAGCAATTCCACTCCTGAGTATAAATCCAGAAAAAAATGAAAACAGTCATTTAAAAAAATACATGCATCCCAATGTTCATAGCAGTACTATTTACAATAGCCAAGACATGGAAGCAACCCAGGTGGCCATCAATAGACAATTACATTAAGAAGATATGACATATATATACACAATGGATATTACTCATTAAAAAGAATGAAATTCTGCCATTTGCAGCAAAGTGAATGGACCCAGAGAATATTATGCTTAGTGAAATGTCAGACAGAGAAAGACAAATATTTCTATGTGGAAGCTAAAAAATAATGCAAATGAATGTATGTGCAAAATAGAAACAGACTCACAGATATAGGAAACACATTTGTGGTTACCAAAGGGGTGAAGTGGGAGAGACAAATTAGGGGTATGAGATTAATAGATATAAGCTGTTACCTTGTAAAATAGGTAAGCAACAAGGTTATACAATATAGCACAGCCATTATTTTGTAATAATCTATAATGGAATATAATATGCAAAAATACTGAATCACTAAACTGTATACCTCGAAGTAACACAGTTTTGTAAATCAACTATACTACAATAAAAAAAAATTAACATTGATTGCATTTACTGGAACATATCCATAGACATCCTTGATTACAGCTTCTAGCGCCTTCATCTTAAAGCTTTGTCCCCAGTATATATGAACACAGGTTGTTCTATGTTGTCATAGTTTTGCTCATGTGATTTTTTTTTTTTTTTTAGTTTTACATTGTGCACTGATTTAGTCATCTCAGGCTGCTACAAAAGTACCACTGACTATAAGACTTATAAACAACAACAAATTTATTTCTCAAATTTCTGGAACCTGGAAGTTTGAGTTAAGGGTGCCTGAATTGTCAGGTTCTGGTGAGGGCCCTCTTCCAGATTGCAGACTGCTCACTTCTCCTTGTATGTTCACATGGTGGAAAAGGAGGTGAGATCTCTCTGGGTCCCTTTCATAAGGGCACTAATCTCATTCATGAGGGCTGCATCCTCATGAAGAAATACTTCCCCAAAGTGCTACCCCTTAATATCAACATATTGTGGATTAAGATGTCAACATAAAATTTGGGGGAACACAAACATTTGGTCCATAACATGCACTGAAGCTATATTTACAAGTGCACATATCATGAGTGTACAGTTCATTTAATCTTAGAAACAGAACACAATCTGGTAACCAGCAGCCAGATCTGGAAATGTTCTTAATATAGGCACTTAAACCCTAGAATAAAAGCAAACAGCCATTGTATGTTAAAGAGTGCAGTATCTAGGTGAGATTATTAGGGTTCAACTCCCAGCTTCACTACTGGCTAACCCTTCTGTGCCTGACTTTTCTCATCTCTAATATTAGCATAATAATATACCCACCTCATAGGTATATTAAATGAGTTAATACATGTAAAGAGCTGTGTCTGTTCCATAATAAGCTCTCAATAAAGGTAAGTCATTTTTATTACTTGGTTCATTTCCCCTGTACTACCTGTTACCAGATGGTCCTGAAGTGAAGTGCTTACTGAATGAATAGGAAGGAAAAATAGGAGGCATTTACCTAACAAAATATAATGTTTCAATGAAATTACACCATGCAGAGAAAGCAATTCGTCCTGTTTATATGGAAGACAAACAGGGCACTGGACTTTGACTCAGAGCTGTGTGATAGAAGATGGCATTGCTTCCATGACCCACATTCACATTCAATAGCAAGGCCAGAGAGAAACAGCTTTTAGGAGCCCATCAGGAATTGTCACCTAAGACTTGCTGTTTGACAAAACAGCCACTCCATTCTTTACTTCCACACAGCTGTTCTTTACACATTTCAACTGTTTGGCAAAACGACTCTCCTGAGATTGAGAAACGGTGTGCCAGATTCCACTGATCCCTAACATAACAGAGGAGTGGTGGCCAAAGTATACCAGAAAGGATGCATTCATTGATCTGGCACTCTGTTTCCATCACAGGGAAGAATCTTTTCACAATCAAAGTGCTAGAGGACTCAATGGCCAAGTAAAACCTTGGGCTAGGTGGAGTCACCCACATACCCAGGAAGTCTTAATTTAGTGAAAGAATCAAGTTTACAAAAGGCCATCACTAAAACTTAGCCAGAAAGAGTATCAACTTTTCTGTTGTGTTTGTAAAGTGTTTACAAAACACTCCATGCCAATCCTCTCATTGATTTAAACAAATATGAACAACTTCTTCTCTTCCAAATAGAGAAATCTGTAATTTATTGAATTATTTATAAATAGAAGTGTTCCCTTTAAAATTGCTGGAGTTAGGACTCCTACAGGCAAGAGTTTTTAAACAAGGATCATGTGAATCTTGAAGTATATGCCAAGGATAATTTGCTGATGTGTTGACATCTTGGGAGTACTGTACTCAGCCAGAAGTCTTTCTGCAGTCCTTTGTTATTATTTAAAGATTATTCAATAATTACTCTTCTCATATATAAATTAGGTAGGTAGGCACTTAAGAAATATTGTAATTTCTTCATTTTCATGCTCCATTAAGTTACCAAGCTGTTTCAGAAAAACAAGCAAACAAAACATTCAATAGGCTAGTTTTCTAACTCTCTCACTAAGCAGGTGTTCATTCTGTGAGATCAAGAAATTGAAATCATGATATATATTACATCATTATTTAGCATTGAATTCTGGCCAGAGGGCATTACAGAGATTCATAGTTACTGGTGGACATGTGATACAAATTACCTGTCATGCTGCTAGAGAATTGAAATGTAAAGAAAGAATAAGAAAAATCTTAGAATTGAGAGCAAATGCTCTTGAAATTTAACCATTGTTAGTTACCGCTTCTTTTATATTGGTCCTCAGCATCTCCTTGAGGCTTAGACACTGCTGTGTTTTTGTTTATTGAACCCAGTTCATTTGTCACATTTCAACGGTCCCCAAGCCCCTCAATGGCAAAGTACCTCATTTTCTGGCCGAAATCAGAGCACAAGAATTGAAGCAATAGACTTTGCATAAAGTACACGCTGTACTTCCTCCCCAGAGTAAGAGTAATTTCCATCCCAGACACATTCCAAAACCTTTCATGATTTTGATGACAGTAGCAGTAAAGAATTATTTCACATGTACCAAAATGGGTAACCATAAATCTTAAGTTTCTTTTCATAGCTTTGACAATCTTAATTTACCAAATGAGAAATTTACTTAGTGGGAATGTTTGGGAACTAGGAAGGTACACTTGGATATGCCTTCATTCTGCCAGACAGGATTCATTTCTAGAAATGCTACTGAATTATGAGGGATAGTAGGTGAAAAAGAGTACTGGCAACGAGACTTTTGAATTTAAAAGAAGTCTGTGTGTGTGTGTATGTGTATATGATGTCAGTTTATAGGAAATGGAGTTAGTTTGGATTTACACACTTTTTCACCTTCACTTGCATATATGACAACCTAAAAGTCTAGATAGAAAAAAAAAGATTAAATAAGCAATTGATATGGAGATTTTCACAATAAAAGAGACGATAATATAGATGGGGAAAAGCCAATTATGTGCCAGACTCATTCATTTGTATTTCTTTTATTTAATTTAGAACAAACTGCAATCTAAAAACCAGGAAACTGAGGTTGGCATCAGTTAAGTGACTAAGACCTACAGCTCACTTATATAGTGACTAACTGGATGTGCAAGTGTGACATACACATTTATAGATTTGGGTTCCATTGTCTGAACTGGGAAAAGAACAGAAGAGGTGTAAACATTGACATGGCAGCCATGACAGAGTGGCTCCAGGTTAACTACACCCTCACAGAGAGGTACACTCAGAGGAGCCAAGGCTTGCTTATAGAGAGCTCAGCTGGCTTTGTACTAGCATGGGGAGATCTATGCTGGGATGTCAACCTGCAGGACTGGCGAGTGGGAAGTGGCCTGTTGATTTCTCTATCCCTATTAACATAGAAGAAACCATAGGTGAAGAGGAGGTTAAAAATGATCCTTCATTTTAATACCTCCCAGTTTCACACATTTACAAATTTCTGATTTCTCTTCAAACTTAAATTACCCCTCTTTTATCACCCACACCAGTCATGAGGAAAAACCAGGGCAGAGTCCCAGGATTCCCTGTATTTGTACTTCTCTTGATTTTGAAGTCTAGATTGAAGTGAGAGTGGGTCAACCCCTCATTCCCTCTCTGTCTTTGGAATCTCTAGTACAAGAAGGCTTCATATAAGTGAGCCTGAAAGCAGAAAGGGGAAAAAGAGCTTTCCTCTCTTTCTACCAGTATATTATCCAAAAAAGCTTAAGGAATTCTGTTATAGGTAAAGTTTAACTATAAGGCAGATCTGCCATATATTAACATATTTCTCCTTGATGTTCTTTTTAGAATTCCTGTTTTATTCAGCTTGGTCTGTTAATTTGAAGATAATCTTGAATTTAGATTTTTCCCTTGAATATAAAAGCCCTCTGTAGTTGAGGTGAATATCTTAAGGCCTCTTTATGACTACCATGTTGCCAGTAATCAAGGTTAATTTTGTGCCCAATTACTTGAAACTAAAAAATGAACCTCTTAGCTTCACCCAGGCCATCCTATTGGTCACATCTTTGGAGAGAGACATTTGTCAAAATGTCCTCTGGAACCTCTGCCTCATCTCAACCAACTTAGTAATATTGACAATTCTACCTTTTATTATAGAAACTTAACAAATGAAATGCTCTCTTAACAGTGGTTTGAAATATATATATATATACATATATATATATATATATATATACATAATGTTTAATGATTCCATACATTTTACACACCAGGAACTATGATAAATTCTAACAGTGTCAATGGTATCTAAAATTGTTCTGAAGAAAAAATATATATAAACAGAAAAATTACAAAATAAGAGTCTAAAAATATTTATCTACTTATTTAGCATTTATTGGGCCTATACTATATTCTAGGCACTGTTCTTGGGATATAGGAGAAAACAGTAGACAAAGTCCCTTCCGGCATGCAATTTACATTATAATGGGGAAAGAAACTGTAAACAAAGGAATAAAGCACAATATAATATAATGAGCTATAAGGAAATATTTAACAAATGAGGGCGAGAGGATAAAGATGGACAGGAGGGTGTCTTTTAGAGCTTACATCGAAGTCCTCACTACATGATAACTTCAGTGAAAAATTTTAAATTTAAATTAAATTTATTTTCATAGAGATCTGAATGAAGTACTATGAACAAAGATATTTCGAACTTGGCCTGGGAGGGATATAAAAGGCTCCCTTGAAGAGAGATATTTAATCATAGTATCCAGAGAATAGAGAAGTTGAACCAACAGAGAATGAGTAAACCAACACTTAGTACAGTAAAAAGATCTTTTTACTTTATTTTCCTTAAATCCAAAGATGCATCCAATACAGTTTTGAGAAAACTTTAGAGAATGACAAATCAGCTTGGTAGGAAGAAATGAGAGATTGGTCAACACTGTAAGTTAGGCATTTTCATTGAAGAAATTGATGTCACAAAGGCACAATATGAAATAGGTGATTGATGGGATTTTGTAGTGGGTTTTTTACTTCTTTCCAAGGAAAGCTGAGTCCTCAAGACAATGTCTCTCCACAGCTTATTTCCATGGAAGTGGGAGAAGTCTCCTCTATTGCTCCCAGGAATTGCAATTGCATCATTTAGAATTTGAAATTAGTGTTCTTCAATGTGTATAGGTAAATGATCTGCATCAGCATTGTCTCAGTTTCTCATGAAAATGCAAATTTCTGTGCTTCACCTCAGACTAATGAATCGAGAACATGGAAGTCTTAATTTTCAACAGACCTGAGTATGAGGAAAAACCAGTCTTAAGAAGAAGAAGAGAGATCTTTTCAGGTGCAATGGACAAGAGATACAAAAGTTCCAAGACTGACAGCTTATGATGAATAGAAAGGTCATTTTCGCTAAAGTATAGTTATCAAAAAGGGAGAGTGGTGGAAGATAAAGTCAAGAAATAAGCTGAACAAATCAAACATCTTCTCCTAGATCATGGCATAGAATTTGGGGTTTTGTTTTCGATTTTTTGTTTTTGAAAGGTTATGGAAAGTAATTGGTGTATTCTAAATACAAACGGGTTGTATTCAAAGACACCAACTGATTTTCGAAAGGGCAAGATTTCTTTTTTGCAGTACGTGGTCCTCTCACTGTCGTGGCCTCTCCCACTGCAGAGAACAGGCTCCGGACGTGCAGGCCAAGCGGCCATGGCCCACGGGCCCAGCCACTCCGTGGCATGTGGGATCCTCCCAGACCAGGGCTCAAACCCACGTCCCCTGCATCGGCAGGCAGACTCTCAACCACTGCGCCACGAGGGAAGCCTGAAAGGGCAATATTTTAAGAGACCACCAAAGAAATCTTACATCTTCACTTACTACTTCTTCATGTTCTTGTTTGTGGAGGATAAAGATAAGCAACATTGAACTCATGGCCTCATTTTAGCTAAAACAAAACAAATTTATTTTTGATGAAATCTCTTTATTATTGTACATCTCAACCAAAAATACAAAACTGCCATGTTTTTACAGCAAAATAGAAGAAATGTCTTAGATTCTATCAAGAGTATCAGTTGATCCTCCACCAGAGTCATGCAGTTTGATGTGCTACCAATTGTGGCTTTATGCATGCAAATGTGTGCAGGCTCTGAAAGAGCCCTTGATATACCTTGTAAAGCAGGAGAGTGGTAATCTTTTAAGCAGGTCCTTACTGTGAATGTCATCTGGTCTATTTCTTAATCACATCATTAGTTTTCCTGAATATCCTCTATATAAACAATTGAGTATAGACAATGCATAAAATAATTTCATAGATATCCTCATTGCCTGCTTTGAATACTCTTACTGCAGAGGAGGTTCAGTTCTCAACTAGAACAAAAAGAGTTTCACAGGTAAAGTAGATGGAGAGGGTCTTTTTGGGATATAGAAAGTGAAATATTTTGTAGCTTAAAAAAAACAACAACTACATTCCCACAATATATCAAGTGCTAGAAAAGAAAATTGTTTGGTTAATCTAAATAAATTAGCTGTTAGACCAGAGATTCTTAACCAGGGAATATTTACAGTGTCAGCAAACATTTTTATCATGACTAAGGCCATGCTACTGGCATTTAGTGAGTAGAGGCCAAGGGTGCTGTTAAATATCCTACAATGCACAGAACAGCCCCTGCCCTCCACCACACATCCTACAAGGCATTACCCAGCTCCAAATCTCAAGAGTGCCCAGATAAAGAAACCCTAGGCTAGAAATTTAACTTTGATAGTGATCCTTACTTAACAAATTATAAACCTGAGTCCCTCAGAATGCTCATATGTTTGTCAAAGAGGGTATTGCAGGTGATGGTCAGAGGGGAGGATTTAGATATAACTTGCCATATAAAATTGTGTCCCATTAGATGAAGTCCCCAGAGGGTGTAGGAGTTTGGGTCTAATTTGTCATAAAATATACTCTAGACCATTGTGTTTCCAAGAGGAATACCAGGAGAGAAGAATGGACTGGAAATCAGAAGTATTGATTCATTTCTCCACTCTGACTCTAGCTAATTATGATTCTTGAACAAGACACAACCTCCCTGAGTTACAATTTCCTCCTCTGTAGCTTGGGAAGATTAGGATAATTGGCTCTAATATGTTTTCCAATTCTTATGACTCCATAAGTGTGGTAATTTGCACTGTGTCAACCTAACTAAGCAGGAACATCATTTTCCAGAATGCCCCATCGTAGATAGCTACAAGTCAGGATTGGCCATAAGAGAAATTTACATGAGACTTGGAAGGTCAGCCTAGACAATAGGGATAGCTGTAGCTAGTGTGAGACAGCAGCTCCTCCAGCTCTCACTCGATCTACTATTTCAGGTCTCAAGTTCTGAATCTAAAATTGTGCAGCTCTGTAACAAATGATACTAGCTTCTTCACTGTCAAGGTTGGATGCCTTGATGGACAGACAATGACACCCATTTGTCCTTTTGTTTGGACAACCGTCTGGCTTGAACCCTCTGGCTCAATTTGTCTTCACTCTTCCCTATTTCATGTCCAGGTTTCTTTCCCACTAGCCCTGACCTATAGCAACTTCAGGCCAACACTATATTCAAAACTTGTGAGCTATCTAATGACTATAATAAATTCCTTATGCCATATCATTCAGAAGGGTTCTGCTACCCTTATCTAACTCTTCTGATATGAATGAATCAGTGCTAATGATTAAATGAAGAACTGGACATTAAATCCTATTAGAAATTATAAAGAAACTGAAAGAGGAAAATTTCAAAATGAAAAAAAAGAAAAAAGGGAAAAGAAATGGAAAGAAAAAGTAGGCAGGTAAAGAATCGGCAAGTATTTAAAAAATACTCCTAATGTCTGTATAACAATGGTCATTCATCATTTTTCTAAGCATTATGTAGATATGTAAACCCTCAAGAAATTTACAACCTTAGGTGAGAAGTTGAGATTACAATTCAGGAAATAATCAAATTAAACAAGGGTAGCATGTTACAAAAAGTGTTCCACTAACCAATAGTGCTGGTTTCACTTCTTAAAATGTACTATCTAATAATAATCTTGGGAAATATTATATATTCTAGTCTTTCTTTGAAAATAAATTATAGATTAAGAAAATTTTCCAAAGAATATTAGAGTTGAGCAACATTTTAAACTATATTTAATCCAGTACTTCTAAGCTTACTTAATCATCTGTATTTTTCCCTCCTAGATAGGTATATTAAAATAAAAAAAGGAATTTAGAAAATTCTGTACTAGGTCACATGATGAAGTACTGACAATAAACACTCCAAGAGTTTAGAAAAAAGGGATGTCATTATGAGATCCATTAACCTTGGAGGACTCCACAAAGGAAATGTAATTTGTACTGGGATATAGGATGAGAAGCATTTAGATGGGTGGATGGAGAAGGAATAGCATTTGGGAAGTTACAGATGATATAATTAAGAGGAGGAAGCCAAATTTTGGTGAGGAGTTATCTGGGGTCATATTTCATAGGGCTCTGAGAGCCAGACTAAGGTATTTAGATGTTTATTGATAGACATAGGAAGACTTAAAGATGTTTGAATCATTAAGTGTTATGAAAAATATTAAATATTTTTCCAGCATCACTCTGCTAGTAAATGACAGAGTAGGGTTCAAACCCAGGAACTCTGGCTCTAAGGCTTGTCATTTTAGCCTCTAATATCAGATTTCCCAGAAAGTCCACTGAATTGTAAATCAATTTGGGCAGAAATGGATTAATAAATAATCTGAGGATATGAATGATAGGTTTCTCACTGTGGTTTACACCTGGGGGAACATGGAAGCTTGAACATGGATATTTTGGAAGCAATGCACCAAGCAAGTTAAAAACCTGTGTGCTGGTCATATTTGAGGGAGCTCAATGAGCCCACTGAGGTCATAGACCTGACATTGAAGGAATTCATCCAGTTGAAATAAAAAACAGAAGCTACAAAGTTAGCACCAAAAGACAGAAATGTAACCAAGCCTGGAGATTTCCTGGCAAGAATAAAAGGCTGTGGAAAACTCATCTCCTGCTTGTCTGGTCTATTAAAACCTGACTGAATTATTAGAGAAAGGTAAAAAATTAAAATAAAAAGATCCATTTGCAGGATTCTTACCAAGGGGATGTTTTTGGATTGGACCAAAAAGCAGAAAATTGAGGTACAGCTGATTCCAAAACAGTAGACAAGTTATGAAACAATTTGAATAATTATGGCTTGCTACTGCAGTTCCATCTGGATCATAAACTGAAATCTATCCCTGCTAAGTGCACAGAGAGTGCTCTAGTTTGTCAGAGCATGCTCAGATGTCTGCTGAAGTGATTGGAAACAAATCATAAACCAAGAGCCTCAGTAATAGTATAAAATTTGGTTAGTTTGCTAATTCTTTCCTTCTTTTTAGAAAAATAAACTTTATTTTACCCAAAGAAATAGGATGGGGTGAGGTTTTAACAAAGGGTCCAGGCTGTCCACATTGGTCAATACCAATCTCAATGTACTTATAAAACAAGAACATAGGAGAAAGGGAGAGAGATTGAGAACCACTAGTCTGAGACCATAGCTTATTTTGAACACATTTTATTTTTCTCTTTGTATTTCAGTAAACTGTATTTGTTAAAGAACAGATGAGTCAAAAGTGTTTCCAATAACTTGGTGTCAAGAATTGTGGAGTGAACACTTTTGTTTGCTTCTTCTATGTTTGAAATTCTCACTAAAAATAGATTGGATTGTTTAGAAATAATATATGTGTAAAAATCCTTAGGGGAAAAAAAGGTACAATCAGCAGATCAGTAATTCTCAACAATTTCTTATTTCATCTCACTCCCTGCATATTCAGATTGACTGGCATCAATTTCTTATTCTTGATTAAACTCTCAACTACTATATCCTTTAAAAATGCAAGATCTACGTGGGAAGGTCTCCCAACTTGAGTTTTGAGTCTTGGTAGAGAAGTCAATCAGAGCCTAAATGAATGTTATAAAAGAGAATAAATAAAACAAGAATATTGAGGAGAATTTAAAAATTGTTAGTGCATTTAATCAAAAGGCTGAATAGTATAATGAACAACAACAGAAGATAATTAGTAGTTTAGAAAAATAAGTCAATTAAGCCCCCCAAAATGAAAGGCAACAAGATGAATCGATGGCAAATAGGCGAGATGACTTCTAGAATTGAAAGATATGTGTACCAAATACAGTATCCATCTAATAGGAATTTAAGAAGAAAAAAAAATCAGGAAAAAAATATAGAGGGTAATGACAAAAACTGTGAACCTTGGATTTTACACTACTTTCAAGCTAAGAAGTTAGCAGGCCATAGTTTTATTGAGATTGGTAGAAGACATAAGACTCTGGGTCAGAGATAAAACACTTTGATGCTCATAACACAGAAAGGACAATGAGCATCAGAATATTTGCATCAGTTCCACTTTTCCTAAATGTTGCAGGGTGACATGATGGGCCCAAATGGTTGCCTGTTCATGCAGTAGGTGAAATTATAGAAGAAAAACCTGAAGTTAAGTAACTCAAAACATTTATAATGGGAATAAGCATTCAGATCTTTTATACTGGAGAAAGACACTATCCTTACGTTTCCAAGATGTATACAACCTTGCTCTTTGCTCCAAATGGAGACACTATCTTTATATTCCAAGGATGTTTGTTATATAATAATACTTGTCAAAGATATTATGAAACAAAGGACAGTCAGTGTTTCTACTCACAAAATGTGCAGAAAAGTGACTCATCAAAAATACTTTTACAACAGGAATGAAATCATCACAAGTACATTAGAAAAATATTTCTGTAAGATGAAAAAAACATAAAAACTTCAACCAAGAAGGACCACCAAGAAACTAATGGCATAATAAAAAGACATGCACTGATAACATTTCTGAATTCCCAGGATACAGAGATAATCCTGAACATCCCTCATTTGTGTTGGGACCTTGTGCTGGAATATTAAATTGTAAACTTGGTTAAAGGGGAAACTTTATATCTTAGAATATTCTTCCCTGTATGATACTTCTTGGAATTGGGCAAATGAGAAATTTGAAGAAGATTAGGGAGATGGAAGTAAAACATTTACCATTGCTCTGTGAACATTATCATGATTAGATGGGGTGAGATGCAGATATGTTTCAAAGTTTCAGCTTATCCTCAATCTCTTCTGCTCAATGTTCAGGTCTTCTTCATTACTACAATTCTTATTAATTAACAACTATTCTAAGCCTATCATTAAACTCTTGCCTTCAGATTACGAAAAGCAAGAGTTTCTTGCAGACATCATATCAAGCTTCCCTTTTATGATATCACTTGGTGTCTGGGTTGCTTGGCTTAATCAGATAGAATGGCTGGTGATTCTGTGATCTTCCAACTATTCCTTTCAGCCTTTCAATTCTTCAGCTCCTCCCATAAGTACAAAATATTGAATTTCTTATCCCATGACTCACAGTAGTTTTCCTTTCCTGATTGAGCCAATACTGACACAAATTTCAAGGACTTGGAAACTGAGTCTAGAGTTAATAAGCCCTCATAAAGACTGCACCTCAGTTTCAAATAATATTAGTGTCTGAAATTTGATTAAGATAATCCTTGAGAGTAATGTCCTTAGAGACCTAATAGGAAATCAACAACAACAACAAAAAAAGAACCACAAAACCCAACTTAAATTATTTCTGAAGGGAGCTAACATAGTCTATCATCTGAAGCCTTATTATCTTGCAAACAAAAAACCTGCCCCAAATAAAAAGTTAGTCACTTGAAGACATAAGCCAACGTGGAAGAAAGATAACTAACAGACAAACAAAAAAGACACACTGGGGCTTCAGATTTTGCAGTTATCAAGCATAGGCTTTAAAAGAGCTATGCTTTTTATGCTGAATGATATAAAAAAAAGACTAAAATGTAAAGTATGAATTTGAACTTTAAGTAAAACTAAATAAAATGTCTAGAATTTAAAAATACAATAACCATAAAGAAGAGCTAAATAAGTAAATAACAATTAGATCAAACATGAAGACAGAAATTGTGAAATGTATAATAGGTCCGAAAAAAATATCCAGAAAAAATCACAGAGAGATAAAAAGATATAAAATACAGAGATTAAAAGATATAGAGGACACCATAAGAAAAGCTAACTATTTAGAATTGGAGTCCTATGATGGTGAAAAATAAAAGAATAGAAACATTGCATGGAGATAAAATAACTGAGAATTTTGTAGTACTGTTGAAGGATATTAAGTCACAGATCCAAGAGTCACAATGAACCCCAAGCAGAATAAATAAGAAGGAATTTACTTAGGCCCAACATAGTAAAACTGACAATTAAAAGATAATTAGTAAATATCAAAATAAGATAGAGAAAAAAATTACCTTCAAAAGAAAAACAATTAGATGGAAAGCTGTCTTCTGAATAGAAAAATGGAGAGCAGGCAGAAATACAATGACATTTTAAATGTGTTGAAATAAAATAACTACCATCCTAAAATTCTGTTCCCAGAAAATATCCTTTAATAATGAAAGTCAAATAAAAAAAATTTTTTTACTCAAACTAAACTAAAGAAATGTCACCAGCAGATTCCTCTAAAGGAAATAATAAATGATACTCTTCAGCCAGAAGACAAATGATACCAGATGAGAGTATTATAAATATAAGTCATTATGACAAGTAATGAAAAATATAAAAAATTGAATAAATATAATAGTAATATTTAAAAATAATAAAAGGTTTATAAAATATACAGAAAGTTAAAATATATGAAAACATTGCATATATTTTCATATATATCAGAAGAAGGATAAATGGACTATAAGGATTTCAGGTCCTTGCATAACTCTGGAAAAGGGTATAATTAATAATTAATAACAGATTTGATAAAGAAAGAATGCCTTGTAATGAGTGAAAGAATAATAAAAGAATATATAACTAGTAAGCTAATATTAGAGGTACAATAATAAAAATAATTAACAGTGCAAAAGGGGACAAAACATAAGTAAAATAGTGCAACGAACATGAGTGATAAAGCAAAAGCACTTAATAAGATCATAAATTTAAAACAAAATACAAAAATTAAAAGGTAACTGATTTTACACTGGATAAAATGAAAATGAAACTATGTGTTGTTTCTAAGCATGTATAAAACATAGGAATACAGGCATACCTGGAAGATATAGCAGGTCCTTTTCCAGACCATTACAATAAAGCAAACGTCACAGTAAAGTGAGTCACACAACTTTTTTGGTTTCTCAGTGCATATAAAAGTTATGTTTGTACTATACTGTAGTCTATAAAGTGTGCAATAGCATTGTCTAAACAAAAGTACATATCTTAATTTTAAATATGTTATGGCTAGAAAATGCTAACCATCATCTGAGCCTTCAGTAAATTATAGTCTTTTTTCTGGTGGAAGCTCTCATTTTGATGTTGATGGCTGTTGAATGATCAGGGTGGTGTTTGCTGAATGTTGGGGTGGCTGTAGCAATTTTTTTTTTTAAATGTGTATTCTGTTGTTTTTGGATGGAATGTCCTATAAATATCATTTAAGTCCATCTTGTTTAATGTATCATTTAAAGCTTGTGTTTCCTTATTTATTTTCATTTTGGATGATCTGTCCATTGGTGAAAGTGGGGTGTTAAAGTCCCCTACTATGAGTGTGTTACTGTCGATTTCCCCTTTTATGGCTGTTAGTATTTGCCTTATGTATTGAGGTGCTCCTATGTTGGGTGCATAAATATTTACAATTGTTATAACTTCTCCTTGGATCGATCCCTTTATCATTATGTAGTGTCCTTCTTTGTCTCATCTAATAGTCTTTATTTTAAAGTCTATTTTGTCTGATATAAGAATTGCTACTCCAGCTTTCTTTTGATTTCCATTTGCATGGAATATCTTTTTCCATCCCCTTACTTTCAATCTGTATGTGTCTCTAGGTCTGAAGTGGGTCTCTTGTAGACAGCATATATATGGGTCTTGTTTTTGTATCCATTCAGCCAATCTGTGTCTTTTGGTGGGAGCATTTAGTCCATTTACATTTAAGGTAATTATTGATATGTATGTTCCTATTCCCATTTCCTTAATTGCTTTGGATTCGTTATTGTAGGTATATTCCTTCTGTTGTGTTTCTTGCCTAGAGAAGTTCCTTTAGCATTTGTTGTAAAGCTGCTTTGGTGGTGCTGAACTCTCTCAGCTTTTGCTTGTCTGTAAACGTTTTAATTTCTCCAAATCTGAATGAGATCCTTGCTGGGTAGAGTAATCTTAGTTGCAGCTTTTTCTCCTTCATCACTTTAATTATGTCCTGCCACTCCCTTCTGGCTTGTAGAGTTTCTGCTGAGAGATCAGCTATTACCCTGATGGGGATTCCCTTGTGTGTTATTTGTTGTTTTTGCCTTGCTGCTTTTAATATGATTTCTTTGTGTTTAATTTTTGACAGTTTGATTAATATGTGTCTTGGCGTATTTCTCCTTGGATTTATTCTGTATGGGACTCTCTGTGCCTCCTGGACTTGATTAACTATTTCCTTTCCCATATTAGGGAAGTTTTCAACTATAATCTCTTCAAATATTTTCTCAGTTCCTTTCTTTTTCTCTTCTTCTTCTGGAACCCCTATAATTCGAATGTTGGTGCATTTACTGTTGTCCCAGAGGTCTCTGAGACTGTCCTCTGTTCTTTTCATTCTTTTTTCTTTATTTTGCTCTGCATCAGTTATTTCCACTATTTTATCTTCCACCTCACTTATCCGTTCTTCTGCCTCACTTATTCTGCTATTGATCCCATCTAGAGTATTTTTCATTTCATTTATTGTGTTTTTAATCGATGCTTGATTCACCTTTAGTTCTTCTAGGTCCTTGTTAACTGTTTCTTGCATTTTGTCTATTCTATTTCCAAGATTTTGGATCTGGGAAATAGAATCTTGGATCATCTTTACTATCATTATTCTGAATTCTTTTTCAGGTAGACTGCCTATTACCTCTTCATTTGTTAGGTCTGGTGGGTTTTTATCTTGCTCCTTCTCCTGCTGTGTGTTTTTCTGTCTTCTCATTTTGCTTATGTTAGTGTGTTTGGGGTCTCCTTTTTGCAGGCTGCAGATTTGTAGTTCCCATTGTTTTTGGTGTCTGTCCCTAGTGGCTAAGGTTGGTTTAGTGGGTTGTGTAGGCTTCCTGGTGAAGGGGACTAGTGCCTGTGTTCTGGTGGATGAGGCTGGATCTTGTCTTTCTGGTGGGCAGGTCCACGTCTGGTGGTGTGTTTTGGGGTGTCTGTGGACTTTTTATGATTTTAGGCCACCTCTCTGCTAATGGGTGGCGTTGTGTTCTTGTCTTGCTAGTTGTTTGGCATAGGGTGTCCAGCACTGTAGCTTGCTGGTCGTTGAGTGAAGCTGGGTGCTGGTGTTGAGATGGAGATCTCTGGAAGATTTTCGCCATTTGATATTATGTGGAACTGGGAGGTCTCTTGTGGACCAGCGTCCTGAAGTTGGCTCTCCCACCTCAGAGGCACCGCACTGACTCCTGGTTCCTCAATTTGGGATAATTTGTTGTCTATTCATGTATTCCACAGATGCAGGGTACATCAAGTTGATTGTGGAGCTTTAATATGCTGCTTCTGAGGCTGCTGGGAGAGATTTCCCTTTCTCTTCTTTGTTCCCACAGCTCCCCTGTAGCAATTTTTAAAAATAAGACAACAGTGGAGTTTGCCACATTGATTGATTCTTCTTTCACAATTTCTTTGTAGCATGCAATGAGGTTTGACTTTACTCACAGTAGAATTTCTTTCAAAATTGAAGTCAATCTGCTTGAAGCCTGCCACTGCTTTACAACCAAATTTATGTAATATTATAAATCCTTTTCTGTCACTTCAATAATCTCCACAGCATCTTCACCAGGAGTAGTTTCCATCCCAAGAAACAACTTTCTTTACTCATCCATAAGAAGCAACTCTTTGTCTATTCAATATTTATCAGGAGATTGCAGCAATTCAGTCACGTCTTCAGGCTCCACTTCTAATTATATTTCTCTTGCTATTTCTGCTGTGACTTCCTCCACTGAAGTCATCCATGATGGTTGGAATCAACTTCTTCCCAACTCCTGTTAATGTTGACATTTGGACCGCTTCCATGAATCACAAAGAGACATTCTTAAAATGGCATCTAAAGTGGTGCATCCTCTCCAGAAGATTTACAATCAATTTTCCCCCAGATCCATCAGAGGAATCACTATCTATGGTAGTTATAGCTTTATGAAATATATTTCTTAAGTAATAAGACTTGAAAGTAAAAATTACTCCTTGATCCAAGTGCTCCAGAATGGATGTTGTGTTAGCAGGCATGAAAACAACTGAATCTCATTGTACATCTTCATCAGAGCTCTTGGGTGACCAGGTGCATTGTCAGTGAGCAGTAATATTTTGAAAGGAATTTTTTTTCTAAGCAGTAGTTCTCAGCAGTAGGTTTAAAATATTCAGTAAACCATGCTGTTAACAGATGTGCTATCATCCAGGATTTGTTGTACTATTTTTTTTTTTTTTTTTTTTTTTTTGTGGTACGTGGGCCTCTCACTGTTGTGGCCTCTCCCGTTGCAGAGCACAGGCTCTGGATGTGCAGGCTCAGTGGCCATGGCTCACGGGCCCAGCCACTCCGTGGCATGTGGGATCTTCCCAGGCCGGGGCACGAACCCATGTCTCCTGCATCGGCAGGTGGACTCTCAACCACTGCGCCACCAGGGAAGCCCATGTTGTACTATTTATAGAGCATAGGCAGAATAGATTTAGTAACATGATGACCCTAGGACTTTCAGAATGTTAAATGAGCCTTGACTCAACTTCAAGTCACCAGCTGCATTAACCCCTAACAAGAGTGTCAGCCAGTGTTTTGAAGGTTTGAAGGCAGGTATTGACTTCTACTCTCTAGCTATGGAAGTCCTAAATGGCATCTTATTCCACTAGCAGGCTGTTTTGTCTACATTGACAATCTGTTGTTTAGTGTAGCCAGCTTCATTAATTATCTTAGCTAGATCTTCTGGGTAACTTACTGCAGCTTCTGCATCAACCCTTGCTGCTTTGCCTTGCACTTTTGTGTTATGGAGAGAGCTTCTTTCCTTAAATCTCATGAACCAATCTCTGCTAGCTTCAGACTTTTCTTCTAAAGATCCCTCACTTCTCTTATACTTCATAGAATTGAAGAGAGTTAGGGCTTTCTCTTGATTAGGCTTTGGCATACGTGAACGTTGTGGCTGGTTTGATCTTCTATCCAGACTACTAAAACTTTCTTCATATAAGCAACAAAGGTCTTCCACTTCCTTATCATTTTTGTGTTCATTGGAGCAGCAGTTTTAATTTCCTTCAAGAGCTTTTCCTTTGTATTCACAAGTTGGCTAACTGTTTGGTATAAGAGGCCTAGCTTTGGGCCCATATAGGTCTTCAACATGTATTCCTCACTAAGTTTAATAATTTCTAGCTTTTGATTTAAAGTGAGCGACAGGGCTTCCCAGGTGGCGCAGTGGTTGGGAGTCTGCCTGCTGGTGCGGGGGACATGGGTTCGTGCCCCGGTACGGGGGGATCCCTCATGCCACGGAGCGGCTGGGCCCGTGAGCTGTGGACACTGGGCCTGTGCGTCCAGAGCCTGTGCTCCATGGTGGGAGAGTCCGCGGCAGTGAGAGGCCCACGTACCACAAAAAAAATAAAAATAAAAAATTAAGTGAGAGACATGTGACTCTTCCTCTCATTTGAATACTTAGAGGTCATTGCAGCATTGTTCATTGGCCTAATTTCAACATTGCTTTTTTTCAGGAATTAAGGAGGCCTGAGGAGAGGGGGAGTGATAGGGGAATGACTGATTGGTGGAGCAGTCAGAACACACACAACATTTATCAATTAAGTTTGCCATCTTATATGGGCACTGTTCGTTGTACCCAAAAACAATTACAATAATAACATCAAAGATCACTGGTCAAAGATTATCATAACAAATATAATAATAATAAATTTGAAATACTGTGAGAATTACCAAAATGTGACACAGAGACATGAAGTGACCATTTGGAAGAATGGCACTTACAGACTTGCTTGATGCAGGGTGCTGCAAACCTTCAATTGGTTAAAAAACATAGTATCTACAAATCTCAGTAAAGTAAAGGTAAATAAAACAGGTATGCCTGTATGGCAAAGGTTAAAAGTTAAAGGATAGAAAAAGCTGGTATAGCTGTATTATCAGAAATGAAGAATGTCATTGATTGAAAAGCATTGCTATAGTTTTAGAGGATGCATCATGATGATAAAAGTTTGAAATCACAAGGAAAA
Source organism: Hyperoodon ampullatus (assembly GCF_949752795.1). Lineage (NCBI taxonomy): Eukaryota > Metazoa > Chordata > Mammalia > Artiodactyla > Ziphiidae > Hyperoodon > Hyperoodon ampullatus. Next base: position 14,521,987 of record NC_136927.1, on the reverse strand, counting down.
TATAAAAAAATAAAATTTTGTACATCTAATAACATAGCTTCAAATATATAAAACAAAAAATCTAAAGAACTTCAAGGAGGAAAAATAAAGTCACAATTATAGTTCGATTGAAACATTCTTTCTCCATAAATAATAGGAGACCAACATTTTTTTTAAAAAACCTTCACCATTAGTCTTCCATTTCTCCTTATTCCCTAAACACCCACTCTAAGTGATGTGAGCCCTTGGATGCATATAAAAATATATGGTTTTCTTTATGTGTGCAGCTATTATTATATTTATATTATTTAATAAAGAATTATGTGGATTTCCACTTCCAGAATTATAGTAGGCTAGGTTATTCAGACCACTCTTCCTACAAGTCAACTAAAATTTGGGATAAAATGGCACTGCTAGTTTAGTAGACTTGCAGTACAAGATCTAGTTAAAGGTCAGAAATATAAGAGCATTCTGAAGGTTTTGCCCAAATGTATAAACCAAATCTGGGTAACTTGAGGTGTTTTTCCCAATACCAAATGGGGACCACAGAACAAGAGTGAAAACACAAAGGTAAGGATTCTTATGGGAGATTTGCTCTCATAAATATAGGAACTGAAAAAGCTATACCTTTAGGGTAAGAGGAGACAGAAATAAATCTACCTCAGGATCAGCTTCATCCCCACACGTCAGAAATCCACAGTTACTCTGAGTGGAGCAGAAGGGGAAATACACCTGAGGAGTTCCTGTCTCTGTGTTCAGTGGCTTTGCAAACCTAAATTTACATCCTCTGGGTGATCCATAATACATCAGCCCATAACATTTAAATTGGCCCCAGACAGCAGACACCTGGCAAAAGTAAATGTTGGTTCTCTTGAAGAAGTGCACTCTCATCCTAGGCCTCAAAGAATTCCCAGCAAGAATTTTCCAAGGAGAATAAGAAGCTCACAGTAACACAATAGCCAAGCTCATGAGGAAAAAGTCATCCACGGAATCCACAGGGAACAAATAACTACTAAAAATTTCATTTTTTCCTGAAATTTTTTGCAAAAACAGAAACAAGTTTTCAGATGGCTGGATTTAGATTTGTGAGGAGTCAAAGAGAAGTAACAAATGTGGAAATGTTCACCTAGTATACTCCGTATGCAGTCAGCATTGTCCCTTCTGCAGCAGTTGGGAGAGAATCTGCTATGAGAATCAGTGCAAATTACCTGAAGTGACGAGCATCCTTCAATTTCCTTTAAGCAAGTTGTTGATTCTTAACATTTTTGTCATCATATATGGGCCACTTTTCAGACATGAATGAAATATTTATTTAATAAAGGCATGGAAATCTATAGTGAGGACGTAAGAATAATTATAAAATCAAAACTAATCATGATCAAGTGAAATAAAGAATAATAAGAATATATCACTTTCCTTTGCAAATCCATCTTATTAGCATTTCAAGGTTTCTAGCTCTTGTGCTATGCTGAAATGTCCCCTGGGTCATTATTGATAGAATGCTCTGATACTGACATAAATGGTTATTTTTACATTGTTTGTAAGAACATTGGCTATGTTCAATTCCACGTGTCAGAAAAGAAGATTCAGAAAAGAAGACACTTTCTTCCTCATTTTCCTCTTCCTTTTATCCTTCCTAGTTCAGTTTAGTCCAATAAACTCAAATTGAAAGCCTATCTTATACCAATCAGTATAGCACAAGTTATAAGGTGAACTTTTCTTGTTCTTTGCCAGCTAACGGTCAGGTAGAAAATTTTTAAATTATTTATTATATTGTCAAATTAAATTTGTAATTTTTTCCTTCACATAAGTGGTGGCTTTGTGCCTGGTTGTCACAATTACCTTAGAGAAAACCTTTCTCTCTGTACACATAAGTTATCATTGTCTTATTATTTATATATCCATGTATATATCCATTGCTATCAGCCAATGTAAATATCTACAAGAGAAAGGAAGCTTGCAAAGATTCTGATTAATTGTCAGATAATTTTCTGTATTGATTTGTTTCTCTTTCTAGCCATTTTGAAAACACAGCTATGTCAAGGAGATCTGAAATAGAAGTGTATTTGAGGAAGCAACACACAGTACTTCTTATGATTTGTCTATGAGAATTTTAACGACTTGTTATAGTGTATGCCCACCCGTACACCCAACACCATCAAGAACAGCTCAGGTTTCCTCTCTGAAGGACAATGGTTTGCAACTGGGAGCAGCGCCCAGACATGGATGGGTCTTTGCATCAGAGTATGTATGCATCATCCAGGTTCAGGACTGGACAAAGAGGTGTACCACTTTTTTCTCTATGCCTTCCCCCACTCCTGTCTTAGAGAGGGTGTCCACCAACTCCTGAGCATGTATCCTTTTTATATCACTTTTCAAAGATCTTGCTTTCTGCAAGCTGTCAACTAGGGGTGATGAAGTACTAAATGTGTTAGTCCTCCCTGACTTGTTTATGCTTAAGTTAGTGGGTCAGAGATACTGAAAAGCATTTGGACCATTGAGAGAGATACTCTTCTGTAAGAAGCAATGTCTAATGCTTCTTGTTCCTTTAGCAACTTCTGTCTATTCAGTCCAATTTTGCTTCCATTTCACTATTCATCCAGAAAGAAGAAAAACAAAGATATAGAATTTAGGCAGAATATAGTTTTTAAAAAAAGAAAGAAAAAGAAAAATAAAAAATTAAAAAAAATTAAAATTATGTAAATTTAAGGTGTACAACATGATGATATATAGTCAAGCTAATTAACACATTGTTTCCTCACTTAACTATGTTTTTGTGTACATGATGAGAGTACATGAAATCTTCTTAGCAAGTTTCCAGCTTTCAATACAGTATTATTAACTGGAGTCATCAGGCTGTGCATTTGATCTCTAAATGTATTCATCCTACATAATTACAACTTTGTACCTTTTGACCAACACTGCCCCATTTCTCCAACTGCCCCACCCCTGGTGAGTATTGTTCTACTCTCTGCTTCTATGTTTTTGACTTATTTAGATTCCATTTGTAACTGAGATATACAGTGTGTTTTTCTTTCTGGATCTGGCTTATTTCAGGAAGCATAATGTCCTTCACTCTCATCTAAGTTTGTCACAAATGGCAGAATCTCCTTTTTTAAGGCTGAAAAATATTCCATCATATATATATATATATATATATATATATATATATATATATATATATATATATATATATATATATATACAGATGAATATATTGTGATATATATAGATATATATATATATATATAAAATCACAATTTATTCATTCTTTCATCCATCCCATAGCAAAAAGAAACAAAACCAAAAAAGAACCAAGCTGATTTTCAAAATGGGCAAAGGACATCAATAGACATTTTTCCAGGTCCTGTTCTTAGTGTTTTCACATATAGCATTTCACATTAGCCTCTAAACCTTTGCCATTAGAGTGTGGTCAGATTCATTGAATTTGAATTTATAAGAGCTCCAGGTGCTTCATGTGCAGTAAAGTTGAAGAACCACTGCTCCTGGGCTTCCCTGGTGGCGCAGTGGTTGAGAGTCCACCTGCCAATGCAGGGGACACGGGTTTGTACCCCAGTCTGGGAAGATCCCACATGCCGTGGAGCGGCTGGGCCTGTGAGCCATGGCCGCGGAGCCTGTGCTCCGCAATGGGAGATGCCACAGCAGTGAGAGACCCACGTACTGCAAAAACACAAACAAACAAAAAAGAACCACTGCTCCTAACAACCTTTTGAGGTGGGAATTTTCGTGTGTTAATAATGCTAAAACAACAGACACAGATGCACTGCCTTGTCCAAGTAATAAGTCAAGATTTCAAACCCATGTCCTTTTTAGATAAAGGTCATGTTTTTTCACCACCCTAATATTCTATTTCAATAATCCAACAGGAGGTACTTATTAACCACCAGCTTTGGAAAAATACTGTGCCTAGGAATGTACCTACTATAACCATAATTTCTGTTGAAACTACAATCCATATTCCTCTCTTCAGAAGAAAAGAATAAAAAGAAACAAACGTGTCAGATATTAGTGTCTCATTCTGATCAATTAAAAGATGTCTTTATTTGGAAAGTACTGTGCTGGCTCAGCCACTGAACATGAGATTATGATTTACCTTTGAGTTTGTTGTTGTTGTGTTTGTTTGTTTCAGAGTCAATGGTTACCAGAAGGGAAAATATTCAGCTAAATTTTTTGAGACAAAAAATGTTGGTATGAAAACAAGCTTAGTTATTTGGTATGAAAGCAAGCTTAGTTATTTTGTTGCATTTTCTTGGTCTGAAGAACGTGAGGGTCCTTTGCTTCTGTTTGATCTTTAGCAGTGCTGAGGTCAGGGAATATACTGCCCTGGCCTTAAGAAAGGACTTACATCATCTATCTTGTCTGGCAACTTCTAACTCATCTTTTTCTTCCAGCACCACCCCAAGGGACCCTGGGAAACTGAGCAAAATAAAACATATTGATGTTCATTTGATGTCCTACTTTGCCAGCTGCATTCTGGAGAAAATGAATACTATGTTAAAATATATTAAATGCTGAGTTGGATAAGACCCATAGATGAAAAAATCATGTATTCTTGCCAGGTTTTGTCATCCTGGGGAACTCTGGATGTGTTTTATAACCTTTCTATCTTGTTCTCTCATTATGGTACCTGATAAAGTAATCCTTCTCCAAAAGAAGGGCAAATTTAAGTATGGGCTGTTCTGAAAGTCATTGGCAAACAGAATGGACAAGAATTTCCAATTCTAACTACATAATGCTGCTCATTTCTTGAAATATTCTAGAAAATTTCTGTCCACTGTCTCTATCGTGGACAGAAGTGGGAGGAAGCTTTGTCTATTGAGCAGACAGAAAATATAAGCAGAGCATTTGAGATTATTCTAAGCTCAGAGATTGAACTGTTACATTTTCTTTTTCAGTCTTTAGACTTTGTAAGACTTATTTGCCTCGTATTCAAAGGAAATAATATGAATATAATTGTCTTCTTTTGATTTACTGAATAAATAGGATATTTTTCAGATAAATCTTTTATTGTACATATTATACAAGAAATCACATATTTATCAGTATTCAGAGAATAGTAGATAGCATTTTTTAAAACCCTACTCTATGCCACACAGTGTTTTAGGTGCTTAACATGTTACCTTTAATCTAAATGGCACAACTAATTAAATAGGTATTATTTTTCCCCATCTTCTAAATGAGAAAACTGAAACTCAGAGAGGTTAAGTTACTCTTTTATTTATTTATTTATTTTTTGCAGTACACGGGCCTCTCACTGTTGTGGCCTCTCCCGTGGTGGAGCACAGGCTCTGGACGTGCAGGCTCAGCGGCCATGGCTCACGGACCCAGCCGCTCCACGGCATGTGGGATCTTCCCAGGCCGGGGCACGAACCCATGTCCCCTGCATCGGCAGGTGGACTCTCAACCACTGCACCGTCAGGGAAGCCCTAAGTTACTCTTTTGAGGTCATACAGTCAACAATATTGTGATAATGACTCCAAAACATATATACTTGCCTTGATGGGACATTCTACCTTCCTCTCAATACAGAGGATAGTTGCCACTTTGAAAACATTTATATGATATAAAAATATCATAATTACTCTATTCATGTACACATTCTAATGTAGTTAATGAGTAAATGGACTTACAAATTTAGAAATATCTTTCAGCTTACATTTAGAGTAAATTGCAAACAACATATACCCCCATGTGCAGGGGTCCCTCATTATTAGGGGTACATTATATTTGTACCAATATGTACAAATTATAAATCCTAAATTTTTATACTGACACTTAAGAAAAGCCTAAGACAGCTGCTCTGTTCTCTTATATCTGTAATGAGAATGCAATGGCAAAATGATTATACCATTATTTCTATTCTTTATGACTAAATTGCAATCAAGTTAATAATTTACAAACTATGTTTAATCTAATACAAGTCATGCATGATAATAGTAAACACCATATGACTACACAATGCCAAAACTATTTGGGAATTGTGATCATAGTTGTTGATCAAGAATTGATTGTAGGGGCTTCCCTGGTGGTGCAGTGGTTGAGAGTCTGCCTGCCGATGCAGGGGACACGGGTTCGTGCCCTGGTCCAGTAGGATCCCACATGCCGTGGAGTGGCTGGACCCGTAAGCCATGGCCGCTGAGCCTGTGCGTCCGGAGCCTGTGCTCCGCAACGGGAGAGGCCACAACAGTGAGAGGCCCGCGTACCACAAAAAAAAAAAAAAAAAAAAAAAAAAAGAATTGATTGTACTAACTTGATGTGTTACTTAGTCCAAGCTTTTAATGCTCACTGCATGACAGGCCAATGACTTGAGAGATGAGGTGCTGAGGCAAGGAATAGCGACTTTATTTGGAAAGCCAGCACACCAAGGAGATAGCAGTCTAGTGTCCCAAAGAACCATCTTCCCTGAGTTAGAATTGAGGCTTCTTTTATACTAAAAAAGGGAGGGGGTGTGGCTGGTTGTTGCAAACTTTTTGGTGCTGGCCAGATTTTGTAGCGGATAATCCTTTGTTCTTGCAGCTGTCACAATATTCCTGTAAACCTCCAGTAAGACAAATGTTATTCTTCTTCTGTAACTATTCAGCTCTGTATGAATGAAAGGTGTTATACCTTTAAGATTTTATTTTTTGATGTGGACCATTTTTTAAAGTCTTTATTTAATTTGTTACGATATTGTTTCTGTTTTATGTTTTAGTTTTTTGGCCACGAGTCATGTGGAATCTTAGTTCCCAGAGATCGAACCTTCACCCCCTGCATTAGAAGGCAAAATCTTAAAAATTGGATCACCAGGAAAGCCCCGAAAAGTGCTATATCTTTAAAGGTACAGCCTGGGAGACAGAGCCTTGAGAATGGGCTATCATGTACATTTCAGCCTATAGGTCAAATTCTTTTACAAAGGTGCAGAGCCAGCATGACTAAGCACAGGCAACAGAGCACAAAGTTAAAACTAAAAGAATAGAGCCAAAATGGAGTTAGGTTTGTTCTCCTCTGTTACAAAGGTACTAACTGTACTAATTGTTGTACTAAATTGATGGCACAATTTTCTGAAACTGGGCCAGTCTTTTGTGGACAGAATCATACTGCCATGCAATCATGTGCAGAAATGTCTATCTGTCTCAACCCCTCTCTATGGTATTAAAATATACTGAATATTGTAAGGCAGTATGCTGATTTGTACAAAGTATTAATCCAAAGTAGGAAGGATTAGTTCCAATTCTCTACTGTAAATAACTAGTTATGGGAATTTTGATATAACTTTTCACTTCCCTGGTCCTCCTTTTCTGAATTTTAAAAACAGTGGAATGGATTTCTATCAGCTGAGAATCTTTCTATCGAAAGGGAGGGAAAACTCTCAAACTCAATCCCAACAGAAAATTTATTAGCCTAAATAACTAAAACATCTAGGAGTAAATTGGTTGCAATCAACTGGTTGATCAGAACTTTATTCAGCAGATCTGATCTCTCATGTCTTTTCCTTTTCTTCAATCCTCCCCTATGTAATAGAAAAAATGGATACCAGAATTGCCAATACGACATTATTCTTTGTACCCATAGTCTCTGAAGGAAAAAAAAAAATCCTTCCCCAAGAGGTACATCAAAAGCCACGAATTCTATGTGGATTGACCCAACGTGGACCATATGTCTTTCTTTGCCTATCACTCTATGGCTCTCATTGATCAGGCCTGGGTCACATGCCCACTCCAGAAATGAGCAGTAAGCTGAGTCCTATATGAATGATATAAACAGAAGGGGAAAGAGGAGTGATTTCCCTAAAGGAAGAGACTGGCCCTGCTTTCAGAAGAAGAGAGATTGGTAGTGAAAACTAATAAATATTTACACCAATTTTAATCTAGTTCATCTCTTATGGACTCTTCAGCTACCAAGATTTAATATTATATGTAATACCTGGAAAAGATGTGTAATAGGGAACAACAAATCTGACTCCATATGAGACCTGTTCCTTTTACTTTACACTTTGTGCTCTGTTGCCTGTGCTTAGACATGCTGGCTCTGTACCTTTTGTAAAAAAAAAAAAAAAAAAAAAAGGAAAAAAAAATGTTGCCTCTAGCCTGAAATACACAGGATAGCCTATTCTCGGGGCTCTGACCTTTAAGAGTCCATTCATATAGAGATAAAAAGTTGCAGAACAGAGAACAATATTTGTCTTGTTGGAGTTTTATAGGAACACCTTGACCTGACCTGTGTGGACAGCTTCAAGAACAAAAGAATCTGACACCAAGAAGTTTGCAACAACTAACCATGCCCCTCTCCCACCTTGTCTTTAAAAGTGCTTTGCTGAAAACCTTCCAGGAGTTCAGGGCTTTTTAGGCATGAGCCACCCATCTCCTTGCCTGGCCCTACAATAAACCATTCTCTGCTCCAAACTCCAACATTTTGGTTTGACCTCACTGTGCACTGGGCACACCAACTTGTGTTTGGTAACAGAGGCAGTAAAGAAATGAATGGTCCATTTGAGAAACATGCTTAACACTTGAATTATTAAATCAGCTCTTGTTTTATATCAACTAATTTATGCCTATCTTTATCACATTGACTTATCTAAACAGGAAAGATGACTTTCTCTAACTGGTCAGAAATTCTACTTTGAGAAATATGTGCTGGAGACAGCCATTGGTCACAAAAAAGAGTAACCTCTTAAACCTTCTGCAGAGCTATCCTAGGTGGGGAAAAAAGAAAAACAAACAAACAACACCCTTACATTTTTTGCAAGTAAACAGTAAGAACAATTGTATATATCAGAAGAAACTGAAGGGGAACTAGCCAGACCACAATCTGTTTAGGCATGGAGACCCTGATATCACACAGTTACATTTATATAACATGGTCACATTTTGCATTTCAGGAGGCTATCATTAAAATAAGAAAATAAGACTTTGCTTCTAGACTCCTGTGCATAGTTTCCCCCATTTTATTTTTCCCTACTTTGTGCTCTGGCCATGGTGCTGAAGACTGAAGTGCCACACCCTGGTCAGCCCAGGGCTGACTTAAAACTTACAGGTTCAAACTGTGGATTCAAAGCCACTACATATACTTACTTTTTGAAGGAAAGGGTTATTATATTATCTGACTTTACTGAGGAAGAGGAGGAAGTGTGATGTGAGATAAGGCAGAGACCTTGGTCAGAAGGAATGTTGTGTTATTGACTCTAAATCAGAAAATAACACTTATCATCCCCTTCTTGTACTTTTAAAACTATGGTTAATATTTCTGATTCAGTACCACCCAGAGTCATTAATTAGTTTGGAAAACAGGTTAATTATAGAAACGACTTACATTAGTAAGAAAAAAGACTCTCTCACTACATCAATGAGTCAAAAAAAAAAAAAAAAAACCACCAATATGCTTTCTTTACTTAAGATGTAAGCTCCATGCATGCAATGTTTTGTTTGTTTTGTATGCCACTTCTGCATCCCTAGTCATCAAACTGCACCTCACACACAAAAAGCACTAAACAATTTTTTTTTTTTTTTGCTTAAAGAGATTTTTCTTCAACTTTCTGTCTCTGATATTGAACAACTCACTATCCTGTCTCATTTATTTCATATATAAGATGTTCCTGGATCATAGGGTCACGTGATACTTGAGTGAAAACATATGAAATATGTTAAAGTCTCATGTAATGTCACTAAATTATTCAGTAAAACAGAAAAGAGAAGGTACTCAAATATGAAATACATTCTCATGATCAATGTTTTTCAAAATGAAAATGTCTTTCTTAATACTTAGAGTTTTGACTTCATATTAGAGACTCCAAAAATTCCAAAAAATGAAAACATCAATGCAGGAAATGTTGAACATCATGAAATTGACTGCTAAGTCCATTTACTCAACCCTACTTTAAAGGTATTGAGAAAAAAAAATCAAGTTTTATAGGTGCATTCCCTATAACCTTCTATATGCGGCAGTGTGAATGTGAACAAAAAACAATACCTTAGAGGAAATTTAAAAATAAACTTTGAGAGTTGCCAACTAAGATAAAAATACTTAAAATAATTCAACTAGACATTTAAAGGTGTAGAAATCATGGAAGGAATAATTAGAAAAAAAAAGGAAATGAGGAAATCAGTAGTATTAAAACAAAATTAAATATGTTAATTAAAAATCATTTTTAGGGGTAGGGCGAGGCAGAGCCTGGCCAGCTGGGATGGGGTGCACCACAGACAGCACAGGGCTGTGGTGGCTGTGATGGAGGCACCGGAACTGGTGGATTTCTGTAAGTTCCAGGAGCTGACCCAGTGACACACACACACACATCATTTTCAGGGAATAATGTTAGTATAACAAAGATATATGATACATTCAGCACATATCTATCCGTTCCTGAGTGACTACATCTCAACATAATTTTGTCAACATGTTTTATATAATACAAAAATTACATATTTTTTATACTGTGACAGTTTTTTTTTAATTTAATTACTGCTTAAATGAAAATTCCATCTATAGTGTTACCAAATTATTCAGCAATTCCAGATTTAGTGAATTTTAGTTCACTTCGAAATACTTTTGTCAATTTTTTTCTATTACAAGAAAAAATTAATTTTTAATCCCTTTGTTTCAATGTAATTATAGAGTAACAGGAAGTTTTATACACAAACATACACACACGGAGGTTCCGAGCATCCTTCATGCACCCTACCTCAATGTTAGCAACTTTCATAACTACAGTACCATGTAATAGAATTAGTACAATCCATAGACCTTTTTCAGATTTTACCAGTTACACATGTATTCACATGCATTTTTGTGTGTGTATGTTTATGTATAGTTCTATGTCATTTTATTAAATATATAGCGTTGTGGAGCTACTACTGTAATCAAGGTGCAGAACTGTTTTATCCCATGTTAAAACTTTACAGCCACCCACACCCCTTACCTCTAAAGCACCATACCCTTGAAACCACCAATCTGTTTTCCATCCCTATAATTACATTATTTCAGGAATGTTATATAAATTGGTTCATGCACTATGTAAACTTTTGTGATGGCATTTTTCACTCAATATTATGCAAAAATCCATCCAAGTGGTGTGTGTAACTGGAGTTGTTCTTCTATTGTTAAGCAGTATTCCATTTGATGGTAAAGATATGCCTCAGTTTGTTTAACCATTCACCCATTGAAGGAAATTCAGGTTGTTTCAATTTCTTGTCTATTACAAATAAAGCTGGTAAGAACATGTATGTACAAGTTTTTGTGTATGTGTAAATATTAGTTTTTGTTTATTTTTAAAGACCTTATTTTTTGAGCAATTTTAGGTTCAAGGCAAAATTGAGAGGAAGGTACAGAGATTTCCCATATACTTCCTATCCCCAACACATGCATAGCCACCCCCATCGTTGACATCATCCACTATTGTGCTACATTTGTAACAATTGACATATCACTGACACATCATAATCACCCAAAGTCTACAGTTTACATTATGGTTCACTCTTGGTGTTGTACTTTCTAAGGGTTTGGAAAATTTATAAATGATATGTATCCATTATTATATTATCATACAGAGCATTTTCACTGCTCTAAAAATTATCTGTGCTCCACATATTCATCCCTCTTCCCCAATCCCTTGCAACCACTGATCTGTTTATTGCCTACCATGGTTTTGCTTTTTTCAGTATGTAGCCTTTTTCACTTCTCTCACTTAATAGAATGCATTTACCTTTTCTCCTTGTCTTTTAATGGCTCAAAAGCTTGTTTTTTTTAGCACTGAATAATATTACATTGTCTGGGTATATCACAATTTATTTAACCATTAACCTACTGAAGGACATTTGGTGGTTTCCAAGTACTTGCAATTATGAATAAGGCTGCTATAAATATCAATGCACAGGTTTTGTGTGGACATAAATTTGCAGCTCCTTTGGGTAAATAGCAAAGAGCATGATTGCTGGATCATATGGTAAGAGGATGTTTAGTTTTGTAAGAAAGCACTAAACCATTTTCCAAAGTGGCTGTACCATTTTGCATTTCCACCAGCAATGAATGAGAGTCCCTGTTGCTCCACATCCTGCCAGTATTTGGTGTTGTCAGCATACCAGATTTAGTCACTCCAATAGGTGTGTAGAAGTATGTCATTGCTGTTCTAATTTGCATTTACCTGATGACATAATGATGTTGAACATCTTTTCAAATGCTTGTTTACCACCTATAGATTCTCTTTAGTGAAATGTTAAGGTTATTGGCTGATTTTTAAGTTGTTTGTTTTCTTATGGTTGAATTTTGGATAACTGTTTTTTATCAGATGTGTCTTTGAGATAGTTTCTCCAAAACTTTGGCTTGTCTTCTTAATCTCTTGACCATGTCTTTCACAACACAGAAGTATCATTTTAAAATTTATTTTAATGAATCCATATTATCAATTATTTCTCTGATGGATTATGCCTTTATGTTATATCTAAAATGTCATCGTCATAACCAAATTCATCTAGATTTTCTGGAAGTTTTATAGTTTTGTGTTTTACATTTAGGTGTGTGATATATTTTGAGTTAATTTTTGTGAAACGTGTAAGGTCTGTGTCTTAATTCATTTTTTTGCATGTGGGTGTACAATTGCTCTACCACCACTGAGTTGCCTTTGCTGCTTTGTCAAAGATCACCTAGAATAATAGTAAATACAATATTGAAGAAGAAGAACAATACAAAAACAATTGTATTTATGTGGGTCTATTTCTGGGCTATCTATTCTGTTCCATTTATCTATCTATGCTTTCAACAATAACATATTGTCTTGATTACTGTGACTTTATAGTAAGTCAGGTAATGTCAATCCTTCAACATTGTTCTTCTTCTTCAATATTGTATTTACTATTATTCTAGGTCTTCTGCCTCTCTTAATAAACTTTAGAGTTAGTGCGTCAATATCCAAACAAACAAACAAACAAAAATGCTTGGATTTTGATTGAGATTGCATTGGATCTTAGATCAAGTTGGAAAGAACTGACAACTTGACAATATTGAGTCTTCTCATTGATAAACATGGAATATCTGTTCATTTATTAATTCTTTGATTTTGTTCATCAAAGGATTTTTGTTTTCCTCATATGGTGATTTTACATGTTTTGTTATGTTTATACTTAAGTATCTCATTTTTGGGTGCTAATGTAAATGGTATTGTATTTTAAATTTCAAATTCCACTTGTTTAATGCTGGTATGGGCTGAAAATTAGTTTTTATTTCTCAAGGATATATTCCCAAGGGTGAAATTCTGGGCTGTATGCAAAATGCATTTTTAGTTTTAAAAGAAAATGACAAATAAATTTCCACAATAATCGTTCCATTTTACATTCCCACCAACGTTGTGATCCATTTTTTCAACTTCCTTGGTGTTTTCACATTTTTTATTTTAACCATTCTGATATGTGTGTAGCAGTTTATCATTTTGCTTTAAATTTGCATTTCCTTAATGGCCAATTATGTTGAATACTTGTTATGTGGTTATTTGAAATCTGTATATATTTTTGATCAAATGTCTGTTCATGACTTCTGTCCATTTTACAATTAGATTTTTTAAAATTATTGTGTTTTGAGAGTCATTTATAAAGTCCAGATACAAACCCTTTGTCAGTTACATGCTTTCCAAATATTTTCATATGTCTCTAGTTTGTATTTTCATTCTCTTAAGAGGGTTTTCACAGATCAAAAGTTTTTAATTTTAATGAGGCCCAATGTCTCACTTTTCCTTTTATAGATCATTACCTGTATAACCATTCAAGACTGGCATCTGTGTATGTATAGTGGCATTCACTGGTGGGCTATGGAGGGTGACATTATGGGCAGATAATTTTTGTATAGGTTTAAATTTTTGTGGTAGTATTTTCTTATTTTTTAATCAATTTATGAAATATACATTCTTTTAAGAAATATATCCATGACCTCCAAATTTTCAAATAGATTTTGGTGAGGTTATTGATTCAGTTCTCCAGTTATCTTTTTATTTATGTGGTATTATTCAAAATTTTGTTGATTTGTGCTTTCTCTTTTTACTGGTCATTTCATCAGAGTTTTGTGTATTTCATTAATATTTTTATAAAGTTTAGTCTAATGCATGCTTCTTTCATATTTCATTAAGTTTTTCTCTTGTACTTATAACCTTTTTCTATTTAAGAATTTATTCTATTGTTCTTTCTAACTTCTTAAGTTAGACACATAATTAATGCTTAACCTTCCTTATTTTGACTATAAAAATTTAAGGCTATGTTTTTCCTTTGCTACTTTTTCATTATCCTGCTGAGTTCCATAGGGGTATGTGTGTGTGTGTGTGTGTGTGTGTATTTTAAACTAATAGACTATATTTTTAGAATAGTCTTTGTCTTACAGAGAAGTTGAGCACACAGTACAGAGCATTCTTAAAAATTCCCTGCACACAGTTTCCTTCATTATTAATATCTTTCATTAGTAAATATATTTGTTACACTGATGAACTAATATTAATCCATAATTATTAACTGTACTTAATAATTGAGAGTATACAAGACCAAAGACTGTAACAAGAGACAAAGAAGGTCATTATATAATGATAAGGAGGTCAGTTTATCCAAAGGATACAACAATTGTAAATATCTATGCACCCAACATTAGGAATGCCTAAATTTATAAAGCAAATATTAACAGATTAGAAGGGAGAAATAGACAGCAATACAATAATAGCAGGGGACTTTAATACCCTACTTTTAACAATGGATATATCATCCAGACAAAAGGTCAGTTAGGAAACATTGGCTTTTAACTACATATTATACCAGATGGACCTAACAGACATGTACAGGGCATTCCATCATTCCATACAACAGAAGCAGAATATATATTCTTTTCAAGCACATATGGAACACTCTAAGATAGATCATAGGCAAGACCATAAAATTAGTATTAACAAATTTAAGAAGATTGAAATCATATCAAGCATCTTTTCCAAACACAAAGGAACTAGAAAAAGAATAAACAAAGGTCAAATTTAGGAGAAGGAAAAAAAAGCAAACCCAGCATTATTTCATAATAAATTCTCTTAATAAACTGGGTATAGAGGGAATGTATCTCACCATAATAAAGACCACATATGACAAGCCTACAGCTAACATCATATACAATGGTGAAAGGTGGAAATTTTTCCCTCTAAGATCAAGAACAAGATAAGAGTGCCCACTGTCACCACTTTTATTCAACATAGTACTGGAAGTCTTAGCTAGAGCAGTTAAGTAAGGAAAAGAAATAAAAATATCTAAATAGGAAAGGAAGAAGGAAAAGTGTTGGTATTTGCCAATGACAAGATATTATACCTAGAAAACCCCATAGACCACCAAAAAATAAAACTTAGAATTAATAAATTACTTTAATAAAGTTGCAGGATACAAAGTCAGTAATAATAATGATAAATCAGTTGCATCTCTATACTCCATCAATGAAATTTCAGAAAGAAAAATTAAATAAATGATCCCATTTATAATAGCATTATAAAAGCATAAAATTCTTAGGAATAAATTTAACAAAGGAGGTTAAAGATCTGTACTCTGAAAGCTATAGGACATTGATGAAAGATTGAAGAAGACACAAAAAAATGGAAAGGTATAAATATTGAGTTAATATTGTCAAAATGCCTATACTACTCAAAACAATAAACAGATTCAACACAATCTCTATCAAAATTCCAATGACATTTTTCACAGAAATAGAAAAGAAAAAAAACTAAAATTTATAAGGAATCACAGAAGACTCTGAATAGCCAAAATAATTTTAAGAAAAAAGAACAAAGCTGGAGGTATCACACTTCCTGATCTCAAACTATATTATAAAACTATAGTGATCAAAACAGTATAATGTGGGTTTTGGCATTAAAACAGACACATAAACCAATGGAACAGGACAGAAAACACCAAAATAAACCCATTCACATATTGTCAATTAATTTTTGACAAAGGAGTCAAGAATATACAATGAAGAAAGGATAATCTTCAACAAATCGTGCTGGGAAAACTGGATAGCCACATGCAAAAAAAATGAGGTGGACCCCTATCTTACACCTTACACAAAAATCATCTCAAAATGCATTAAATACTTGAACTTAAAATATGAAACTATAAAATTCCTAGAAGAAAACATAGTGGGTAATCTTCTTGACATTGATCTTGGCGATGACTTTTTGGACTGGACACAAAAAGCAAAGTCAACAAAATAATAATAATAATAAACCAGTGAGACTACAGAAAACTAAAAAAGCTTCTGTTCAGTAAAGGAATGGGAGAAAATATTTACAATCTGCATATCTAATAGGAGGTTAATATTCAAAATATATACAGAACTCATACAACTCAATAACTGTAATAATGAATAACCCAGTTAAAAATGGGTGGGCTTGCAGTGGTTGAGAGTCCTCCTGCCGATGCAGGGGACACGAGTTCATGCCCCGGTCTGGGAAGATCCCACATGTCACGGAGCGGCTGAGCCCGTGAGCCATGGCCACTGAGCCTGCACGTCCGGAGACTGTGCTCCGCAATGGGAGAGGTCACAACAGTGAGAGGCCCATGTACTGAAAAAAGAAAAAAAAAAAAAGTGGGTGGGCTTCCCTGGTGGCGCAGTGATTGAAAGTCTGCCTGCCGATGCAGGGGACGTGGGTTCGTTCCCCGGTCTGGGAAGATCCCACATGCCATGGAGAGGCTGGGCCCGTGAGCCATGGCCCTTAAGCCTGCACATCCAGACCCTGTGCTCTGCAACAGGAGAGGCCACAACAGTGAGAAGCCCACGTACTACAAAAAAAAAAAAAAAAAAAAAAAAGGGTAAAAAGCTAAATAGAGATTTTTCCAAAGATATACAAAGAGCCAACCAGTAAATGAAAAGATGTTCAACATCGTTAATCATAAGGGAAATGCAGATAAAAACCACAATGAGATAACACTTCACACTTGTTAGAATGGCTATTTCAAAAAGACTAGAGGTAACAAATGCTGACAGGGATGTGGAGAAAAGGGAACTCTTGTACATTTTTGGTGGGAATGTAAAATGGTACAGCCACTTTAGAAAAAAGTATGATGGTTCCTGAAGAAACTAAAGCTAGAATGATGCTATTGTCCAGCAATCTCACTTCTGGATATGTGTCCAAAGGAAACAAATGTTTATCTCAAAGAAATATCTGTACTCCCATGTCATAGCAACATTATTCACAGTAGCCCAGGTATCAAAACAACATAAGTGTCTGTTCATAAATGAATGGAGGAAGAAAATGTGGTATATATATATATATATATATATATATATATATACAGAATATTATTCAGCCTCAAAAAGGAGGAAATTCTGTCATTTGTGAAAACATAGATGAACCTGGAAAGCATTATGCAAAAATTAAACAAAACACTTCTAAATAACACATAGTTGAAAGAAAAAGTCTGAAGAGAAATTTTAAAATATTTTGAATAAAATAAAAATGAAAATACTACTTATCAAAATTTATAGAATACAGCTAAAACAGTGCTTAGAGGGAAATTTATAACATTAAAAACTTACCTCTAAGCAGTACTATGGGAAAATCTAAAATTAATAACCTAAGCTTCCACATTAAGAATATACAGAAAGGAAGAAAATTTAAAGCTAAAAAATATGTAGAAGAAAATAAATAATAAAAATTAGAATGGAGTACAGGAAAATTAGATAAAAAATCAATTAAACCAAAAGCTGGTTCTTTGAGAAGATCAATACAATTTATAACATCTGGCCAGCACCTAAAGGTCAGGAATGAGACATAGATGTGCTCTCTCACCATTCCTATTTAACATCATACTAGAAGTCCTAGCTAGTGCTGTGACAGAAGGAATAGAAATAAAAGCTGTACAGATTGGAAAGGAAGAAATAAAATTGTCTGTATTCATAGATAACTATCTGTAGAAAACTCCCCAAATTTACCAAGAAAACTCTCAGAACTAATAAATGAATAGAGCAAGTTTGCAGTAGATAATGTTCATATGCAAAAGTCTTCCAACTTTATATACCAGCAAAGAATCACTGGAACTTAAAATTCAAATAAATACTATTTATATTTAATAGCATTAAAAAATAAAATAAATTTGCAAATGACATATATGATAAAGGATTCATATCCATAATATATAAAGAACTCTTAAAACTTGATACTAAAGAGATGAATAACTCAATTTTTTTAAATGGGAAAAATAAGAAAAGATCTCTCAAAAGAGGATATACAAATGTTCAGTATGGCATGAAAAATACTCAATATTATTAATCTTAGGGAAACACATATAAAAACAATTAGATACCACTTAACATTCGCTAGGATGACTATAATAAGATGGACAAAAACAAGATTTTGCAAACGTATAGAGAAATTGGAACCCTCATACATTTCTGGTTACCATGTAATATGGAGCAGGCATTTTGGAAAAGAGTTTGGCAGTTTCTCAAAAAATTAAACATAGAGTTACCATATAACCCACTAATTCCACTCTTAGATATATATCCAAATAATTTAAAACACATAATTACACTCAAAAACTTGTATATTAATGTTGATATCAGCATTAATCATATTAGCCAAAAAATAGAAACAATAAAAATATCCATTGTTAACTGATGAATGGATAAATGAAAGCAGCATATTCATACAGTGGACTAGTATTTGGCAATAAAAAGAAATGTATTAATAACATGCTACAACATGGATGAACCTTGAAAACATTATGTATGTGAAAAAAGTCAACTACTGAAGGCTGCACTCTGTAAAATTCTTTTTATATCAAATATACAGAGGAAGCCAGTCTATAGAGACAGAAAGTAGATTAGTGGTTACCTGTGACTAAGGGAGAAGATAGGGAGTGATTGCCAAAGGGTAGAGAATTTCTTTTTTGAGGTCATGAAAATCTTTTACAATTGCTGGTGATAATGGCTGCACAGCTCTGAAATATATTAAAAAACATTGAAGTTTAACTTTAAATTGGTGAATTGTATGACATGTGAATTATATCTCAATAAAGATTTTTAAAAATTAAGTACTTAGGAAAAAAATCTATTTTGTGTAGTTTATACACAAAATATACACAGAAAATTACAAATCACTGATAAAAGTGATCAAAGAGGATAGAAATTAATGGTGACATGATTTGCAAAACCTGATGTTATTAAGATGTCAATTCCTCCTACCTTAATTTATAAAATTAATGCAAATCCCGTTCAAAACCCAAGAACACTTTTTTGTGAATATTGACAAACTGATTTCAAAATTTACATGCAAAGTAAAATAGTCTGAACTATCCAACACAATAATGAAGAACAAAGTTGGAGGATTCACATTACCTGATATTAAGACAGTATAAAGCTACTCTAATCAAGACAATGTGGTATTGGCAAAATAATAGATATACTGATGAATGGAAAATAACACAGAGACAAGAAACAGACCTGAACAAACAGAGTCAGCTAATTTTTGACAAATTTGCAAAGACAAACTAATGAATAAATAATACTCTTTCCAAACAATTGTACTAGAGAAACTGGACAGCCATTTGTAAAAAGTAAAATAAAATAAAATAAAATATAAAATAAAATAAAATAAAAAATAAAATAAACCTAGACTCAGAGCTCACCCTTTACCCAGAAATAAATTACAAATGAATTAAAGACCTAAACATAAAATGCAAAATGATAAAACTTGTAGAAGAAAATATAGGAGAGAATCTGTGTGATCTTGGGTTTGGTGATGAGTTTTTATCTGCAACAACAAAACATGATCCATGAAAGAATAAATTGATAAGCTAGTTTTTGTTTTTGTTTTTGTTTTTTTGTTTTTGCATTACGTGGGCTTCTCACTGCTGTGGCCTCTCCCGTCGCGGAGCACAGGCTCCAGACGCGCAGGCCCAGCAGCCATGGCTCACGGGCCCAGCCGCTCCGCGGCATGTGGGATCCTCCCAGACCGGGGCACGAACCCGTGTCCCCTGCATCGGCAGGCGGACTCTCAACCACTGAGCCACCAGGGAAGCCCGATAAGCTAGTTTTTATTAAAGATAAACCTCTTGCTCAGTGAAAGACACTTAAAAGATTGAAAAGACAAGCCACAGTTTGTGAGAAAATATTTGCAAAATACTTATCTGATAAAGGATTTGTTCCATATTATACAGAGAACACTAAAACTCAGCAATAAGAAAGTAAACAAATCCATTTAAAAATGGTCAAAAGGCCTGAACAGATATATCATCAAAAAAGATATTTGGATAGCAAGTAACATATGAAAGATCCTTAACATCATATGTCATTAGGGAAATGCAAATTAAAACAATGAGATACTTGGGCTTCACTGGTGGCGCAGTGGTTGAGAGTCTGCCTGCCGATGCAGGGGACATGGGTTCGTGCCCCGGTCCGGGAAGATCCCACATGCCGCGGAGTGGCTAGGCCCATGAGCTATGGTTGCTGAGCCTGTGTGTCTGGAGCCTGTGCTCCGCAACAGGAGAGGCCACAACAGTGAGAGGCCCACGTACCACAAAAAAATACAAAAACAAAAAAACCCACAATGAGATACCATCACACACCTAGCTTAATCTTAGAATGGTTAATATTGAGGAGGAATGATTTGACAGAACCAAACATTGGTAAGCAATTGAAGCAACAGGATTTCTCATTCATTGGGGGACAGAATGCAAAATGGAACAGGCTGTTTGGAAGATAGTTTGGTTGCTCCCATAAAGCTAAACAAAATCTTACCACACAATCCAGAAATTGTACTCTTAGGTATTATCCAACTGCTTTAGAATCTTATGTCCATGAAAAAACCTGCATACAAATGCTTATAGAAACATATAACCATTGTAATGCTAACAGTAGGGTAAACTGGGTGCAGGGTAGATGGGAGTTCTGTAATATCCTTGAACTTTTCTGTAAATCTACAACTATTCTAAAAGTTTAAAAGTTTATTGAATGTAAAAAAATAAAAACAAGGTAAAATTATTAAACTATAAGAAATATTCATTTTTATAGTTCTTAAATCTTGGCACCAGGAAGGCACTGTGGGGTTTGAGATGTGGAGAAAAACTTTAGGGTTGAAACTGAGCAGGACCCTGTGGGGCTCCTGAGCATGGAAGCCTTTCCATGTCCCCATTCCTTGTTTGTAAGGACCAGACTCCAGCCTCCCTGATCTTTCCTGAGTTCCAAAGGGGAGATTTAAACAGTTGCTAATCAGGGAAGGGAGGGCATGCAGAGACAAGGGAGTAGCAGCCAAGAAACAATAATGCAGCCTTGAGGCAGTGTCCTGGTTCCTCTCCAAGTGATACACAGAGGAGAAACTAAAACCCAACAAATGGAAGATGCCAGTATTCTTCATTTCAGAGAAGACCAACTGAAGCCAGATTAAAGGAACCAGAGAAGCTCTTCAAGAAGACCACCTGAAGGCCAGAT
This sequence comes from Hyperoodon ampullatus, assembly GCF_949752795.1. Taxonomy (NCBI): domain Eukaryota; kingdom Metazoa; phylum Chordata; class Mammalia; order Artiodactyla; family Ziphiidae; genus Hyperoodon; species Hyperoodon ampullatus. The sequence continues at coordinate 14,500,585 of NC_136927.1, read as the reverse complement.
TAAAGAAACCACATAAATTCATCAGATTATGTGAGTGAGCTCAGATTAAAGGAGTGCAAACCTTGCACACATCCTAAACTATCAGTAGCCCCACCCTTGAACTATTGCTATAAAACTCCTCTCCCTGGGCTTCCCTGGTGGTGCAGTGGTTGAGAGCCCGCCTGCTTATGCAGGGGACACGGGTTCGTGTCCCGGTCCGGGAGGATCCCCCATGCTGTAGAGCGGCTGGGCCTGTGAGCCATGGCCACTGGGCTTGCACATCTGGAGCCTGTGCTACACAACGGGAGAGGCCACAACAGTGAGAGGCCCACACACCACAAAAAAAAAAAAAAAAAAAAAAAGGACTCCTCACCCAATCCTCCCTGGTTGGGACACACAATTTTTGAGGGGCACGAGCTTGCCCTGTCCCGCTTTGCCTGGCAAAGCTATAAAGCTATTCTTTTTTACTTCACCCAATACTCTGTCTCTGAGATTCGATTCAGCACCTGTGCACAGAGGCCAAGTTTTCAACATCAGGGTCAGCTCACTCATAATAAGCCTATGTTTTTCATTGATACGAGCATCACTTCCAATGTGTCACTTGTGGTTGTTCAAGTCATCTGCCGTTGAAAGATTTGTTTTACTGTTGTTTGGTAACAAGTACCATCACGGATCTGGTCATTGGGAGTGATTTGTTGTTTATAACTTATTTTTGCATAACATCTTAGGTCAACCTGGCATTGCACCAACAAGTCTGAGAGGTTCCAGACTCACAATTATGAATATGGTTCCAGTTCAAGAGAAATTAGGTGCTGTAAAATGTGAGAATTTATTTATGTAATAAGCACTTATAAAGTGATTACTATCTGCCAGAAATTCTTAAACACTTTACATATATTAAATTATTAAGATCCTTATAAAATCTTTCTAGGGTAAGTGCTAGTATAATGTATATTTTAATGTTAGTATTAACTACATATTAGTATCTTGATATCTATTTAAGTACTATCTATGTTTTTATTAAAGATACATGGATACAAAAAGAATTCTTTTTGCTTGTCCAAGCCCAGAAGGTCTGCTTTCAGAGTCCCTTCTCCTTATCAGGATGCTGTGATATTCCTTAACTTGAGGTGACTCTTTGGAAACTCTTAACAATATGCTTGACCCTGGGAAGATGGCGGAAGAGTAAGACGCAGAGATCACCTTCCTCCCCACAGATACATCAGAAATTCATCTACACGTGGAACAACTCCTACAGAACACCTACTGAACGCTGACAGAAGACCTCAGACCCCCCAAAAGGCAAGAAACTCCCCACATACCTGGGTAGGGCAAAAGAAAAAAGAATAAACAGAGACAAAAGGATAGGGACGGGACCTACACCAGTGGGAGGGAGCCGTGAAGGAGGAAAGGTTTCCACACACTACAAGCCCCTTCGCGGGCGGAGACTGCAGGTGGCGGAGGGGGAAAGCTTCGGAGTAGCGGAGGAGAGCACAGCAACAGGGGTGTGGAGGGCAAAGCGGAGAGATTCCGGCACAGAGGATAGGTGCCCTCAGGCACACACCAGCCCGAGAGGCCTGTCTGCTCGGCCGCCGGGGCGGGCGGGGCTGGGAGCTGAGGCTCGGGTATCGGCTTTCAGTCGGAGCGCAGGGAGAGGACTGGGGCTGGCGGCAGGAAGAGAGCCTGAAGGGGTTAGTGCACCACGGCTAGCCCGGAGGGAGTCCGGGGAAAGGGTCTGGAGCTGCCTAAGAGGCAAGAGGCTTTTTCTCCCCTTTTGTTTCCTGGTGCGCGAGGAGAGGGCATTAAGAGGGCTGCTTTGGGAAGCGCCGGAAACGGGCGCGAGCCGCGGCTAAAGGCGCGGACCCCGGAGACGGGCGTCGGACGCTGGGGCTGCTGCTGCTGCCGCCGCCGCCGCGGGGCCTGTGTGCGAGCGCGGGTCACTGTCCGCCCCGCCTTCCGGGGGGCCTGTGCACCCCGCCACTGCCGGGGTCCCGGAACCCGGGGACGGCTTTCCCGGGAAAGCACACGGAGCGCCTTGGTCTGGTGCAACGTCACGCCGGCCTCTGCCGCCGCAGGCCCGCCCCACACTGCGCGCCCCTCCCTCCCCTCTGCCTGAGTGAGCCAGAGCCCCCGAATCAGCGGCTCCTTTAAACCCGTCCTGTCTGAGCGAAGAACGGACGCCCTCCGGCGACCTACGCGCAGAGGCGGGGCCAGGTCCAAGGCTGAGACCCGGGAGCTGTGAGAGCACAGAAGAGACAGGGAAATCTCTTTGTGCAGCCTCGGAGGCAACGGATTAAAGCTCCACGGTCCACTTAATGTGCCCTGCGTCTGTGGAGTGCATGAATGGACAGCGAATCATCCCAAATTGAGGAAGTGGACTTTGAGGACAAGATTTAAGACTTTCCCCCCTTTTCCCCTTTTTACAACCAATTATCCCAAATTAAGGAGGTGGACTTAGCAAGATTTCAGACTTCTCGCCCTTTTCCTCTTTTTACAACGAAGTATCCCAAATTGAGGAGGTGGACTTGGAGAGCAAGATTTTTGATTTATCCCCCTGCTCTCTTTTTGTGAATGTGTATGTGTATCCTTCTGTGTAAGATTCTCTCTGTATAGCTTTGCTTCCACCATATGTCCCAGGGTTCTATCTGTCCGTTTTTTTTTCAATAATTACTTTTTAATTTTAATAACACTACTATATTTCATACTTTATTTTATTTTACTTTACCTGCTCTTTCTTTTTTTCCTACCTTCCCTTCCTCCCTCCCTCCCTCCGCCCCTCCTTTCCTTCTTTCTCTCTTTCTTTCCTCCCTCCCTCCCTTCTTCCTTTCACTCTTGCTTTTTCTTTCCTTCTTCCCTCCCTCCCTCCCTCCTGTCTTTCTTTCCTTCCTCCCTCCCTCCCATTCTTCTTCCTTTCACTTTCTTTTTCTTTCCTTCCTCCCTCCCTCCCTCCTGGCTTTCTTTCTTTCTTTCATTCCTTCCTCCCTCCCTCCCTTCTTACATTCACTCTTCCTCTTTCTTTCATTCCTCCTTCCCTCCCACCCTTCTTCCTTTCACTTTCTTTTTCTTTCCTTCCTTCCTCCCTCGCTCCGTCCTGTCTTTCTTTCTTTCTTTCTTTCTTTCCTTCCTTCCTCCCTCCGTTCTTCCATTCACTCTTCCTTTTTCTTTCATTCCTCCCTCTCTCCCTCCTTTCTTTATTTCTTTCTTTCCATCCTTCCTCCCTCCCTCCCTCCTTTCTTTCTTTCTTCCTTCCTTCCTTCCTTTCCTTCTTCCTTTCTTTCTCTCTCTCTTTCTTTCTTCTACTAATTCTTTCTTTCTACTTTTTCTCCCTTTTATTCTGAGCTGGGTAGATGAAAGGCTATTGGTGCTGCAGCCAGGAGTCAGTGCTGTGCCTCTGAAGTGGGAGAGCCAAGTTCAGGACACGGGTCCACAAGAGACCTCCCAGCTCCACATAATATCAAGCGGCGAAAATCTCCCAGAGATCTCCATCTGAACACCAGCACCAAGCTTCAGTCAACGACCAGCAAGCTACAGTGCTGGTCACCCTATGCCAAGCAACTAGCAAGGCAGGAACACAACCCCACCCATAAACAGAGAGGCTGCCTAAAAACATAATAAGGCCACAGGCACCCCAAAACACACCACCAGACGTGGACCTGTCCACCAGAAAGACAAGATCGAGCCTCAACCACCAGAACACAGGAACTAGTCCCCCCCACCTGGAAGCCTACACAACCTACAGAAACAACTTTAGCCACTGGGGAGAGACACCAAAAACAACAGAAACTACGAATCTGCAGCCTGCAAAAAGGAGACCCCAAACACAGTAACATAAGCAAAATGAGAAGACAGAAAAACACACAGCAGGTGAAGGAGCAAGATAAAAACATAGCAGACCTAACAAATGAAGGGGTAATAGGCAGTCTGCCTGAAAAAGAATTCAGAATAATGATAGTAAAGATGATCCAAGATTCTATTTCCAAGCTCCAAAATCTTGGAAATAAAATAGACAAAATGCAAGAAACAGTTAACAAGAACCTAGAAGAACTAAAGATGAATCAAGCATCAATTAAAAACACAATAAATGAAATGAAAAATACTCTAGATGGGATCAATAGCAGAATAACTGAGGCAGAAGAACGGATAAGTGAGGTGGAAGATAAAATAGTGGAAATAACTGATGCAGAACAAAATAAAGAAAAAAGAATGAAAAGAACAGAGGACAGTCTCAGAGACCTCTGGGACAACAGTAAATGCACCAACATTCGAATTATAGGGGTTCCAGAAGAAGAAGAGAAAAAGAAAGGGACTGAGAAAATATTTGAAGAGATTATAGTTGAAAACTTCCCTAATATGGGAAAGGAAATAGTTAATCAAGTCCAGGAGGCACAGAGAGTCCCATACAGAATAAATCCAAGGAGAAATACGCCAAGACACATATTAATCAAACTGTCAAAAATTAAACACAAAGAAATCATATTAAAAGCAGCAAGGCAAAAACAACAAATAACACACAAGGGAATCCCCATCAGGATAACAGCTGATCTCTCAGCAGAAACTCTACAAGCCAGAAGGGAGTGGCAGGACATAATTAAAGTGATGAAGGAGAGAAACCTGCAACCAAGATTACTCTACCCAGCAAGGATCTCATTCAGATTTGATGGAGAAATTAAAACGTTTACAGACAAGCAAAAGCTGAGAGAGTTCAGCACCACCAAAGCAGCTTTACAACAAATGCTAAAGGAACTTCTCTAGGCAAGAAACACAACAGAAGGAATATACCTACAATAACGAACCCAAAGCAATTAAGGAAATGGGAATAGGAACATACATATCAATAATTACCTTAAATGTAAATGGACTAAATGCTCCTACCAAAAGACACAGAGTGGCTGAATGGATACAAAAACAAGACCCATATATATGCTGTCTACAAGAGACCTACTTCAGACCTAGAGACACATACAGATTGAAAGTAAGGGGATGGAAAAAGATATTCCATGCAAATGGAAATCAAAAGAAAGCTGGAGTAGCAATTCTTATATCAGACAAAATAGACTTTAAAATAAAGACTATTAGAAGAGACAAAGAAGGACACTACATAACGATAAAGGGATTGATCCAAGAAGAAGATATAACAATTGTAAATATTTATGCACCCAACATAGGAGCACCTCAATACATAAGGCAAATACTAACAGCCATAAAAGGGGAAATAGACAGTAACACAATCATAGTAGGGGACTTTAACACCCCACTTTCACGAATGGACAGGTCATCCAAAATGAAAATAAATAAGGAAACACAAACTTTAAATGATACATTAAACAAGATGGACCTAATTGATATTTATAGGACATTCCATCCAAAAACAACAGAATACACATTTTTCTCAAGTGCTCATGGAACATTCTCCAGGATAGATCATATCTTGGGTCACAAATCAAGCCTTGGTAAATTTAAAAAAATGAAATTGTATCAAGTATCTTTTCGGACCACAATGCTACAAGACTAGACATCAATTACAGGAAAAGATCTGTAAAAAATACAAACACATGGAGGCTAAACAATACACTACTCAATAACGAAGTGATCACTGAAGAAATCAAAGAGGAAATTAAAAAATACCTAGAAACAAATGACAATGGAGACAGGACGACCCAAAACTTATGGGACGCAGCAAAAGCAGTACTAAGGGGGAAGTTTATAGCAATACAATCCCACCTTAAGAAACAGGAAACATCTTGAGGAAACAACCTGACCCTGCACCTAAAGCAATTAGAGAAAGAAGAACAAAAAACCCCCAAAGCTAGCAGAAGGAAAGAAATCATAAAGATCAGATCAGAAATAAATGAAAAAGAAATGAAGGTAATGGTAGCAAAGATCAATAAAACTAAAAGCTGGTTCTTTGAGAAGATAAACAAAATAGACAAAGCATAAGCCAGACTCATCAAGAAAAAAAGGGAGAAGACTCAAATCAATAGAATTAGAAATGAAAAAGGAGAAGTAACAACTGACACTGCAGAAATACAAAAGATCATGAGAGATTACTACAAGCAACTCTATGCTAATAAAATGGACAACCTGGAAGAAATGGACAAATTCTTAGAAATGCACAACCTGCCAAGACTGAATCAGGAAGAAATAGAAAATATGAATAGACCAATCACAAGCACTGAAATTGAAACTGTGATTAAAAATCTTCCAACAAACAAAAGCCCAGGATCAGATGGCTTCACAGGCGAATTCTATCAAACATTTAGAGAAGAGCTAACACCCATCCTTCTCAAACACTTCCAAACAATTTCAGAGGAAGGAACACTCCCAAACTCATTCTACCAGGCCAACATCAACTTGATACCAAAACCAGGCAAGGATGTCACAAAGAAAGAAACTACAGGCCAATATCACTGATGAACGTAGATGCAAAAATCCTCAACAAAATACTAGCAAACAGAATCCAACAGCACATTAAAAGGATCATACACCATGATCAAGTGGGGTTTATTCCAGGAATACAAGGATTCTTCAATATACGCAAATCAATCAATGTGATACACCATATTAACAAGTTGAAGCAGAAAAACCATATGATCATCTCAATAGATGCAGAGAAAGCTTTTGACAAAATTCAACACACATTTATGATAAAATCCCACACCCATTTATGATAAAATCCCTGCAGAAAGTAGGCATAGAGGGAACTTTCCTCAACAAAATAAAGGCCATATATGACAAACCCACAGCCAACATTGTCCTCAATGGTGAATAACTGAAACCATTTCCACTAAGATCAGGAACAAGACAAGGCTGCCCACTCTCACCACTCTTATTCAACTTAGTTTTGGAAGTTTTAGCCACAGCAATCAGAGAAGAAAAGGAAATAAAAGGAATCCAAATCGGAAAAGAAGAAGTAAAGCTGTCACTGTTTGCAGATGACATGATACTATACATAGAGAATCCTAAAGATGCTACCAGAAAATTACTAGAGCTAATCAATGAATTTGGTAAAGTAGCAGGATACAAAATTAATGCACAGAAGTCTCTGGCGTTCCAGTACACTAATGATGAAATATCTGAAAATGAAATCAAGAAAACACTCCCATTTACCATTGCAACAAAAAGAATAAAATATCTAGGAATAAACCTACCTAAGGAGACAAAAGACCTGTATGCAGAAAATTATAAGACACTGATGAAAGAAATTAAAGATGATACAAATAGATAGAGAGATGTACCATGTTCCTGGATTGGAAGAATCAATATTGTGAAAATGACTCTACTACCCAAAGCAATCTACAGATTCAATGCAATCCCTATCAAACTACCACTGGCAGTTTTCACAGAACTAGAACAAAAAATTTCAAAATTTGTTTGGAAAAACAAAAGACCCCGAATAGCCAAAGCAATCTTGAGAACGAAAAATGGAGCTGGAGGAATCAGGCTCCCTGACTTCAGACTATACTACAAAGCTACAGTAATCAAGACAGTGTGGTACTGGCACAAAAACAGAAAGATAGATCAGTGGAACAGGATAGAAAGCCGAGAGATAAACCCACGCACATATGGTCAACTTATCTTTGATAAAGGAGGCAGGAATGTACAGTGGAGAAAGGACAGCCTCTTCAATAAGTGGTGCTGGGAAAACTGGACAGGGACATGTAAAAGTATGAGATTAGATCATTCCCTAACACCATACACAAAAATAAGCTCAAAATGGATTAAAGACCTAAATGTAAGGCCAGAAACTACCAAACTCTTAGAGGAAAACATAGGTAGAACACTCTATGACATAAATCACAGCAAGATCCTTTTGGACCCACCTCCTAGAGAAATGCAAATAAAAACAAAGATAAACAAATGGGACCTAATGAAACTTCAAAGCTTTTGCACAGCAAAGGAAACCATAAACAAGACCAAAAGAAAACCCTCAGAATGGGAGAACATATTTGCAAATGAAGCAACTGACAAAGGATTAATCTCCAAAATTTATAAGCAGCTCATGCAGCTCAATAGCAAAAAAACAATCAACCCAATCCAAAAATGGGCAGAAGACTTAAATAGGCATTTCTCCAAAGAAGATATACAGACTGCCAACAAACACATGAAAGAATGCTCAACATCATTAATCATTAGAGAAATGCAAATCAAAACTACAATGAGATATCATCTCACACCAGTCAGAATGGCCATCATCAAGAAATCTAGAAACAATAAATGCTGGAGAGGGTGTGGAGAAAAGGGAACGCTCTTACACTGCTGGTGGGAATGTGAATTGGTACAGCCACTATGGAGAACAGTATGGAGGTTCCTTAAAAAACTAAAAATAGAACTACCATATGATGCAGCTATCCCACTACTAGGCATATACCCTGAGAAAACCATAATTCAAAAAGAGACATGTACCAAAATGTTCATTGCAGCTCTATTCACAATAGCCTGGAGCTGGAAACAACCTAAGTGTCCATCATCGGATGAATGGATAAAGAAGATGTGGCACATATATACAATGGACTATTACTCAGCCATAAAAAGAAACGAAACTGAGCTATTTGTAATGAGGTGAATAGACCTAGAGTCTGTCATACAGAGTGAAGTAAGTCAGAAAGAGAAAGACAAATACCGTATGCTAACACATATATATCGAATTTAAAAAAAAATGTCATGAAGAACCTAGGGGTAAAACGGGAATAAAGACTCAGACCTACTTGAGAATGGACTTGAGGATATGGGGAGGGGGAAGGGTAAGCTGTGACAAAACGAAAGAGAGGCATGGACATATATACACTACCAAACGTAAGGTAGATAGATAGTGGGAAGCAGCCGCATAGCACAGGGAGATCAGCTCGGTGCTTTGTGACCGCCTGGAGGGGTGGGATGGGGAGCGTGGGAGGGAGGGAGATGCATGAGGGAAGGGATGTGGGAACAGATGTATATGTATGACTGATTCACTTTTTTGTAAAGCAGAAACTAATAAAAAAAAATATGCTTTGCTCTTTGAGCACTTTTTCTGATGTTTTATGACTTTTAGTGCCAGAAAATTTAAACCCCTTAAAACTAAGTTAATTAAGTATTGATATATTGAGTAGAAACTGAATGCACGTTGTCAAACACAAGCTTGTGTGTCTGATGCAGTGAGGCCAAACAAACCTAAATATCAGAGTTTGGAGCAGAGAAAAATTAATTACAAGGTCCGTACAAGGCGATAGATTGGCTTGTGCTCAAAAGACCTGAACTCTTAGATGAGTTTCAGGAAAGAGTTTTTAAAGGAAAAATTTGGGGTGAGGGCTGGAGGGTGTGTGACTGTCTTCTGATTGTTTGGTGGTGAGGTAACAGGGTGGTGTTCCAGGAATCTTGTGCTCTGCCCAAAGTTACTATCCTCTACCTGGGTGGTGGGCCTTAGTTCCTGCAGAAGACCTCAAAGATTTATTGTTTTACAGACAGTTCTGTACTCTGATGCTTTTGCAAAAATGTTCCTATGAAAGGGTTTCATCTTCAAGGAGTTCATGGAAAAGACTGACAAGTACAGGTTTCTGGTAACTGACTATACTGCTGAACTGAATGAATAAGCATTTTCAGAACTCGAATGGAAAACTGATGAATTTATAAAAGTGCTAACAGAAGATCAAGATGAAAAAAAGGAAATTAATTACATGGGACTGAGTGAACTGATGAGGATTATTATAATTTTTGTGACTTTCTGTTTGAATAAAAAAAAATCCACTGCAAAGTAAAGGAGCTGTTACAATGGAGGATTACTGGACTGAATGTCAACATTATGACATAGTATGAGTGTGTTTCCTGTTTGGTAACTGCAATCCTTGTTGCTTTTGTTGTGGTCATCCATTTACAATGCTTGGTGTCAGTCTATTTATCTCCTGTAAAAATAAAATACAGTGTGTGTGTGTGAAAAAAAAAAAAACACCAACACTAAAAAAGAAAAAAAAAAGATATTTGTTATGTATATTGCTTGAGGAGGAATCAGGACCCTGCTTTATCACTGCACTACTGTTTCTTGCCTGCTTCTCCTTTGTTTCTGCATTTCCTTACTTCCCTAATTAGAAATGGAATCTGCCCTTTGGAACTTAGGGAAAATCTAGGAAGCTGAAGCCTTTTTCCTACAAACAAGAAAAGGGGATACTGAAAGTATTTTGTACCCACCCAAGAGGGTACCATAAGGTCCTGCTTTATTTCAAAACCACAATATTAGAATACAAAATCTCAAGGAAATGTAAATGGGTCTGAATAAGTTTTCAAGAGACAGAGTAGCTGAAACAACCTAAAAATTAAGAATTATGTGATTATGGAGCATTCACTCACCAAGTCAGAGTCACATGAGATTCTGAGAACAGCGGATCTCTAACCAATATTCAGTTTGTAAATAGCTAGATGCCCCCACTGAGATATTGAAAATGATATTATAAATAATATACCATTAAAGGATTAAGATAAGACGTGACTGTCTCATTGCCACTTCATGACTACATAAGCTATTTTTTATTATTTTATGTATCTAACTTTTGTATATTGGGGAAGGTAGGAGAGCAAGAGAGCAATAAATCAATTAAAAGGTCTGCTGTGATACTGTTACTGAATTCAGGTTTTGGTTGCTCACCATTCAAAAGCCAATACTTGAGAGACAAGTATTGGTTGGAAAGCAAAGCTTGCTTTATTCAGGAGGCCAGCAACCTGAGGAGAAGGCAGACTCAGGTCCAAGAACCAACTCTGAAGATTCTGCTTGGCTATAAAAGTTTTTAAAGGGATAAAGAGGAGATCAGTCACAGTTAATCATTTGGGAAGGGAGTCAGAGTCTTTGTTTTCTTCCACCGTGTGAAGATTTTCTTCTAACTGGTTGGTGGTGAGGTAACAGGACTGTTGAGTTCCAGTCCTGTTACCTAGAACTATGTTGTTCTAGGACTCCTGTGCTCAGCCTGAAGTTATCATTCTCCACCTGGGAGGGGATCTTAGCTCCTGAAGAATAACTCAAAGATATATTGTTATGTATATTCCTTGAGTAGGATGCTGCACTATTGTTTCTTGACTGCTCCTCCTTTGTTTTTGCATTCCCAACCTTCCTTGATAAGCACCTGTTTGAAACTGCCCTTTGGTACTCAAGGATGATCAAGGAGACTGAATGAAGCCTTTTTCCCACAAACAAGAAATGGGGGACATAGAAAGGATTTGTATCCTGAGGGCCCCAAAGTGTTCTGCTCGGTTTCAATACTGGGATTTATAATAAGAAATGGGTTTTTTTTTGTTTTTGTTTTTTGGTTTATTTTTTGTTTTTTGTCCCTGTTTCTGGCACAGAGCTTCTAATACCCTTGGAATTTCCTAAGTGATGAGAGCAATATAGTTCTCTTATTATGTTAATGTGATGACTTTTGGACCCTATCTAAGAGATGGGGGATAGTTGCCAGGTGACCCAACCAGGTGACTGGAGGGTTGGAACTTTCAGTCTCACATCCACCTCCAGGGAGAGGAGAGGTGCTGGAGGTTGAGTTCAGTCACTGATGGCCAATGATTTAATCAACCCTGTCTATTGTAATGAAGCCTCCATAAACCCCCAAAAGATCTGCCTTTATCAAAACATTGTAATTAATGTGTTTTAATGATTTTTAGGTAATGTTTTCCCATTTCATTTGCTCAAAGATCTTCCTTTTAAAATTATACTAAAATCTAATTGTTTTATATAATTTATCTACTGCAATATGTGAAGTCAAAATATTTTGAAAATTATGACAGACTAGTTACTGCTGAAACATCTCTTACATATTTTTCACTTTATTTTTAGAATAACTTTATTAATATACATTTGAAATATACACTGGGAGCATATAACAGATACATTTGTACACAAAATCTAGATTTAAAACATGGTAATATTTTGCCAGATACGCTTCAGATTTTTTCTTTCCTTTTTTAAGAATTCAAATCACCTTTCTTGTCATTTCATCCTCAGAGCTTACCACTATCCTGAAAATAGTGTATATTATTCCCTGCATGCTTTTATTCTATTGTCATGTACATGTACTCATGAACAGTGGAAATTGTTGTTCTTTAAAATTTTAAATTGTGCACATATGGTTTTGTACTTTTTATCATTTAATACCTTATATTAATGTAATTCACATTTTCAAATGTATCTACACTGATAACATTTAATTTTAAAATTATTTTAACTACACTATAATGTTCCATTGTATAAATAAACCACTGTTCGCATTTCCATTCCTCAACAAAGAGAAAATTATGTTGTTTTCTATTTATCAAAATTATTAAAAATATTGAAAGGAATATTAAAAAAATATATTTGTAAGTGATCCTCTGAACATGTGTATAAGATTTTCCTAGGTTATTTATTTAAGTTGAATTGTGGCTTATAAAATTATGTGTAATGAAAATTTTACTAAAAATTGCCTTCAAAATGATTGTATTAATGTATATTCTTACCAGAAATGCACAAGTATTTTGTGGCAAGAAATTATGCATATCTACCAAGTCCCATTTTCTTTTCCTCCTGAGCATAAATCTTGTTTCCATTTCCTGGTCTTTCTCGTAGTTAGATGTTTCTGAAGACCTGAATGCTGGTGACATGTGAAGATAAGAGGTGTGTGGTGCTTTAAAGCTTCCATGACCAAGAAGTGAGACTTCCCAATGGTCTCATTCTTCATCATCCAGCTGCAGGGAGAGTTCTCTAAGGACTTTGAACAGAGTTGAGTTACAAGATGAGAGGGACTGGGCTGTCTGAATAACTTCATCAGAGGCTGTATGACCAGGAACATGTCCCCTGGACTGGGACATGAACAATGAATGAACTTTCTTTGTATTAAGCCACTGAGATTATGTTTCTGTTTCAAATGTGATTGCTACATGTTACCTTCAACTGATGTGTTGCATGTACAGTTCTTTCCATCTTCACCTCCTTTTGAAGTTGTCAGACTTAAAATACTTTTAACTATTTTAATTTTACGAGACAAATGGCTAAAAGAATCTCAGTATGGTGCCAATTTGTATTTATCTATATTTGTGAGGTTAAGTAATATTTTCTGTTTTATTGGCATTTGTTTTTCTCCTTCTTAAAACTTGCCTATTCATCTCTTGCCCATTTTCAACCCATTTTTTATCAGGTTGTTTTTTTTTTTTTTTTTCCCATTGTTTTGGAGGAGTGCCTTATGTATTTTGGCTACTAGCCTTCCATGACTATGTTCATTGTTAATATCTTCTGACTGTCTGTGGTGTAGATCTCAACTTTGCTCATCGTGTTATTTTGTTACCACTGATTGTATTCATTTTAATGTGGCCAGTTTGTCATTCATTTCCTTTACAGTTTGTGCATTTTTGTCTTGTTTATGAAATTTTAATTTACTTTGTGGCCATCAAGGGATTCTTCTATAGACTCTCTTAAAAGTTTTAAATTTTGTGCTAGTCACATTTAGAATTTTACTCTGTAGGGAATTTATTTTTATGTATTATGTGGGGTAGTAATATAATTTTATTTTTTACACATACATAGTTCATTCTGTTCACAATGACTTGTAATGACACTTCTGTCATAAAGCAAATATTCATATATGTACATGTGGGTCTGTTTCTAAGGTCCATTCTGTCATTGTATTCCTGGTGAATTTGAGGTTTTTGATGTCTCATTGAAGAAAGAATTCAGTGAGAGACAAAGATATAGGTAAGAATTGGATTTATTTAGAGAGAAACACACTCCACCGACAGGATGTGGGCCATTTCAGAAAGCAAGAGGCCTTGGTAGAAACACACTCCACAGGCAGAGTGTGGGCCATCTCAGAAGGTGAGAGAGAGCTCTGCAATATAGTGTGGTTAGTTTTAATAGGCTGGGTAATTTCATAGGCTAATGAGTGGGAGGATTATTCTAATTATTTTGGGGAGGGGGTGGGGATTTCCAGGAATTGGGTCACTGCCCACTTTTTGAACTTTTATGGTTGACCTCAGAACTGTCATGGTGTTGGTGGGTGTGTCATTTAGTGTGCTGATGTATTATAATGAGCATAAAATGTGGCTCAAGGTCTACTGGAAGACAAATCTTCTGCCATCTTGGACACAATTGGTTCTAATCAGTCGTTGTCATGTCCTATGGCTATATCATTCTTTTAAAGGTTGTGCACTGCCCCTTCCCTCCTGTTTCAATTGGCCTAGTGTGTATACTAGCACTACATTTATCTATTGTCTATACTAATAGCTCACTGCCTTAATAACTATAATTTTATCACTAGTGTTCATATCTGGTAAAAAAATACCTTTTTGTTTTTCTTTTTCAAATTGATTTTATACATCTTATTATATAAGAGTTTAACAATCTATTTGGCAAGGTCTGTGAAAAAGAATTCCAAATTTCTAAGTTTTTAATAATGAATAATTTTAAAATTAATAATTTTGTGGTTTTAATTAGAAATATATCTATAGATTATTTTATTGAAATTAACATTGTCTTTCTATCCATGAACACATCTCCTTCAAAACAATAAGGTTTTCTTTTATGACTTAAAATAAATTTTAATACTTTTCTTCATAAATGTGGTTTTATTCCTTTTGCTCTGAGATACCTTCTGGTTTTTCCTTCTTTGGTGAATGCAGTCATTGTAAAATATATTAAAAGTTATAATTGGTTTTGGCTGGTATATAGAAATGCTATTGATTTTTGTATGTTAATTTTTATCCTCAAAAAAAAAAACCTCTTAATATTTGATTTTTCTGCAGGCTTCAATAATGTCTTTTTTTTAAAAAAATTGATTTCTTCCTTTATGACAGTTATTTCCAAATACCTATTGAACATATTTTTTCCCTGTTTCCTGGTCTATAGTATACCTTGCTATTGATATAAATGTCATTCCTTCTTAGAAAATCTGCTCTTTCTTTCTGATTCTTATGAGATTCTTTTCTTTGTCCTCCATGTTCTGCAGTTTCACTATGTGTCTAATCATCGTATGGTTAACTGTTCACATAACCGTCCATCATGGTGGGTGGTTTCTTTGTGTCATTTGTAAATTTTTACTAACAGCTCATCTTCATCTCAGCTTGGTTATTTAATATTTTCTGTGGGAATCTTGTGTACTCTTTGCTCTGTAATGGCTGCTACAAAGCACCTCGCAAGTCTTCATGTCTTTCATTTTCAGACCCTAATTTGGGGATTCTCCCACCACATTCATATTATAAATTAGACTCCAAAGCCCCAGAAGAGATAGTCCTAGGACTTGCGTTTCTCATGTGCGATTTTTGTTCCATATAGAGATCGAGGCAAAGAGAAGCTCTTATTTTTCCCTTCTGTGGACTAGTGTATAAAGTTAATTTCTTCTTCTTTTTACCAAAGAAAAATCTCTTCCAGGATGCTAGTTTAATGTAAAGTTATCTGTTCCAAGGATATGTCTTATTACTAGCACAAGGACAGATTACCTCTCCTTACATTCAATGCGAGGATTCTGGTTCTTTGTTAAAAACTTATGTGTGACTTTTCAGGCCCAACCATAGACAATGACAAAGGCTTTATTTGCCAAGCTTCACAGGGAAACAGTGCACCAGTCTGGTGGAAGCTTCAAGGGGAGTTGCCCTCAAGGTCTCAGACCCCTTCTGCTGCCCACACTCTTTCACACATTTGCATTCCTATCTCAGACCCTTCATTCCTAGGTCTCTTTTTCTGAGGCCCTGGGTAGAGAGAGGTCTTCCTCAGGCACCTCTGCTGAGCTTTCTTATGGGGGTTGGAGGGGAAGACCTTGAAGACACTTTCCCCAATCTCAGTTCTGAGCACTTTTCCACTGTGAGCCACACACCCTTCCGGCATCCCCCTCCCCCCACCCAGGTGTTCAGAGCTCCTTCAACAATTAAGAAACTCCCACCTATGTCTGTGCTGACTCACCCAACAGGAGACAACCAACACATTCTCTGATTTTAGACTCTTGCTTATACCATCACAGTGATTAAGGGCTTAAATTTTTTGTTTTTGGCTTGTTGCTTTAAATGCCTATTTGACACCTAGCAGCTCATTCTCTCTTCCAGCTCAACGGAGCTCCTAACAGCTATAAAATGCTACCCTGAAATCCTAACATATATTGGACCCATAACCGTCCCAGGCTACCAGATTATTTGCCATCTTAGCTTTAGTTTCCCTCTTTATTTCTAGAGTCTTTTTTTTTTTAACCATTCCTGTGCAGATATTAGCATATCTTATCCAGAATATCTAGCTGTTTGTAACCAGAGGGAGGTCAAACAGAGCTTTGTCCCTCAGTTAGAGGAATGGGAATCCTCATTTCGTTTCTGCTCCAAAAAAGAAAGTAAGAAAATGAATTCTGATAAAGTAAAGGAACATTATAACTCATTAATTTCTCAAATCTACACAGGGTGGGAGAGGAAGGAAATTTACACTGGATAGCAAGCATTTGCATTAGGTAAAAATGAATAGTTTTCCAGTTATTAGAAAGAGGAAGAAAATATACAGACAGGTGGTTCAGCTGAAGCCCAGCCTCAGTTTGATCCCATAAGGAACTCTGGAATGTGAATAGTACCGCAAGCTTGGTTATACCTTGAGGTGAGAGGGTAGGGCTTTTGTACCCTTTCATCATTTGGTCGTTGACTACCAGCCATCTTCTCCAGTGGATGTAATTTTCCCTGCACCTCTGGGTGGAATGGCTGCCATTTGCCAAGGGGAAGTTTTGAGGAGGGATGGCAGCTCTGAACCATGAGCAGCAAACTCTCAGAGCAGCTGAGAGATGGTGGTACTAAGAAGGTAAATGGAATCTTGATAAGGCACTAACAGTATCTACTACAGTACAATAATCCTTGTGTTACTGTAAGGCAGTAAGTATCAAGATAAAATGGAGCTGTTTGATTCCTTTCTTCGGGCTTTTCACCAAGTCGAATATTCAGTATTACCATTACTTAGATTAATTATTTTAAATGTATTTTAAAGATAAATGTTTATTTAATCTTGCATCTCCATTTCTTTGGCTTTTACTGTATTTGATGTCCTGGATATATCTGAGACTATAGCTGTGAAGGTAGGAAGGCCTCATGTAGCAACTATAGAAGCAGCTACTACCTGGCCTCCTGTTAAGTCAAGGCAGGCCATACTGCAAGTCTCAGCCTCAGCTCAGGACTTTCCAGACTGATCTCTGAATCACTCTCAGAAAAAAGTCTGAGTCTTATTTTTTGAGCTTTCACAAGTAACAAAATTTCTCTTCTGCATAAAGAAGATACACACTGATGTACAGAAGTCTGGAGTCAGACAGAGTTCCATACGAATTTGTTTCCATTAGATCTCAGCTGTGTGGCTTGAGGCATTAGAAGTTACCAGCTGAGTGAACTGCAAGAAAGGGTTCTAACTGATATTCTTTTCTCCAAACTTTTTGAAGCTGGATTCCAAAATAAGTGCTTGTCAGATAAGCCTTTTGAGAACTAGCCTTTCTTTAAGAGATCACTAAATACAGCATTATTTTCTTCCTTTCAGCAAGATAATCAACTCTTAGCATTCTCCTATCTGCCTCTGACTACAAAGTAAAGAGTTTTTAATGACAAAAGAGGCTATGAGAATAATAAAATGCTGAGTCTATACCTTCACACTCAGAGAGAAAAACAAAAACTATAAAGAAGGGCCACGTGGTCAATCATTTCCTTACTGAAAATATATTATTCATAGCCTCCTGAAATTCCATCATGGTAGATTTTTTTTGCAAAGCAATAATTTCTAAGAGTTTCCACATTCCAAAGACAATGAGGGCAAGAAGCCAATATTCCAAAGCACAAGTTTTGTGACATGAAATAATGTACGGAAATCACTACCATTGCTAATTAACACTAATTATGTGCCAAAAGCATTCTAATGTTCAGATGCTTTTATTTCTGGTTCACATTTTATTCACTCCACATTGTGAAGCAAAGTGCAAAGGTATCCACTTTGGATTCATAATTTACACATTGCTGAAAATTCTTCCATGTACTTAAGTATAATACACACAATTTAGAGGAAAGAGTAAATAATAAAGGCAAAAACTATAATTTTTATTCAGTCTGTTTCATCTTAACTCTTTTGGCTTGTCATTTCATATCAAGATTCTTAAATATCAGTTTAATGTACTCATTTCCAGATGAACTGGATAAAAGTGTTTTCAGGCTACCACCAGGGATCAGACTTACGAGCTTCTATTTTAAGGAAACTTTACATGGAGTAGGAGAAATGAGTGAGGCACAATTTCTTGAGGATACAAAGCTATAGCATCAAGTTTATGAGCAAGAATTCAGATACAAACTTCCTAGATTCAAATTCCCACTCCACCACCTTAGGAACATATGCAGTCTTAGTACTTAGTACTTAGTCTCTCTATGCCTAATCGCTGGTTTGAAAATAGGATTAATCATAGCATCTAACTCATTAAGCTATCATGAAGATTAATAAATGTGAAACACTTAGAATGGTGCCTGAAAAACTTAATACTGAGTAAATGTTCTTTCCACATTATTACCTTTGTTGGATAAATCTCAGGCCCATTGGACCATCTAAATTGGTTTTGTGACATCTTCCTTATGAGAAATCATCAAAACCACTTTGAGATGAAGAGAGATCAAGTTAATATAATTTTGCCATTTCCTCATTCCTCTACCCAGCTCATGGACCAAAGTATGCTCCTTTCTTTTTGTACTTCCATTAGAAGCTGCATTCCTCTAAGGATCACTAATCTGTTCTCCATTTCTATAGTTCTGTCATTTCAATATTGTTATATAAATGGAATCATATAGTATATGTAACATTTTGAGATTAGCTTTCCCATTCAGCATAATTCACTGAGCATTCATCCAAGCTGTTGTGTGGTAAAGGGTTTGTTCCTTTTTATTGCTGAGTAGTATTCCATGCTATGTATGCACAACAGTTTGTTCAACTATTCACCAATTGAAGAACATGTGTGTTGTCTCCACTTTGTGCTGTTATGAAAAAAGCTGCTATGAATATTTGTATACAGGTCTTTGTGTCAATGGTGTTTTAATTTCTCTGAGATAAAAGCCCAAGTGTGTAATGTCTGGATCATATAATAAGTACCTCTGTAGTTTTGTAAGCAATTGCCATACTCTTTTCAGGAGTAACCATACAATTTTATATTTCTACCAGCAATATATGTGTGATCCAGTTTCTCTGCAACCTTACTAGCATTTGGTGTTATCACTATTTTTTATTTTATCCTTTCTAGTAGGTATGTAGTAATATCTCATTGTGGTTTCAATTTGCATGTCTCAAATTGCTAATGATGTTGAACATGTTTTCATGTGCTTATTTGCCACCTATATATGCTCTTTGCAGAAATGTCTGTTCAGGATTGTTTTTTTAAAGTTGCTATTTGAGGGTCCTTTATATATTCTAGATACTAGTACTTTGTTAAATATGTGGTTTGCAAATACATTAAGTCCGCTACATATGAACCTTCAAGTCGAGAACTTTCTAAGATGTGCAAGTGCATTCACACGTCCAATCACGTAAGTTAGTTCATATGTCTGGCATACATTGTCATGTGCTTGCATCCTCTACAAGTGGTTGCCCTTCTGTGTACTTTATTGTACAGTAGTGTATAGAGTACAGTGGAACAGGATCTTTATTTCAAGCCCAGGAAACAAGCATAAAAGCAGCAGTGATGTAGCTGGTACTACAGTACTTTTCAAGGTACTGTACTGTAAGATTAAAAATGTTTTCTATATTTTTGTTTGTTTTTTTATGTATTATATGTGTGAAAATTATTATAAACCTATTACAGTACAGTACTATATAGCCGATTGTGTGAGTTGGGTACCTAGGCTAACTTTGTTGGACTTACGAACAAATTGGATGCACTCTCAGAATGGAACTCATTCATATGTAGGGGACTTATTGTATTTTCACCCAGTTTCTAGTTTGTTTCTCAGTTCTCTTAAGAGGATCTTTCACAGAGGGAAATTTCAAATATGATGAGATCCAAGTTATCTATTTCTAATATACCAGAAAATTCAAGGCAACAATAAATAAAAATTGGGAGAAATAACATCCAATCATACATATTTTATAAAAAAATACACAAAAATATTGAGGTCAAATAAATTCAATTTATGTAAACACAGTTTAAGAAGAAGAAATGAGTTTAGTTTTGTTTATCTACTTTAAATTGTGCTTAATACTTCCTGTTGTTATAACAACAGTGAGGATCATTGATAACTCTTTATAGAAGAGAGACTGGTGAGTTGACTGAGGAACACCCAACTTTATCAGACAGCTAACTGCGTAGGTAGCAGCCATGTCATAACACCCAGGTTTGAAAAGGAAACAATTTTCCATGCATCTCAAACTCAGAACAAGTAGACAATGAGGGCAGCAAACTGGAGGTAAGACTAGGAAAGGAGTCACCCTAAGGTGTCTTAGCAGCATGTAAAACAAAAAACTCAGAGACTCACTGAAGTTGGAGAGTCCCCCACTTACCTTGGTCAGAAATCTTCAAGCTTGCTCTGTGCTCAACCATGAAATAGAACCTCCAGGAATAATTACCTTGCATCTTCCATACCACACTTCTACACTGTGCTGGCATTCCCATTTACTTTTGGACATAAACTATTACTTCTTGTCCTTCCTCAAATGAGAGGCAGATTATGGGAACAAAATATAGTTTTGTAATCAAGCAGGACCCTATAGGGCCTTCCTGGGACAGACCCCTTCCCATATACCCTCTGCTTTAGCTCCTCTCTGAAGTACCTATGTAATAGTATCTGATGCTCATTTCCTGAGTTGTTTTATAGATGGTAAAAGTCTCACCAAACGGAAGAAATTAACTACTTGATGACCATAAGCACATAGTCCCCAGATCTACTGGTGCCTTAGGATTGATAATGTTAACCCTTGTGACACCACCCTGTTACTTTACCATCACCCAATCTGAGAATTGTGCACAAGCTGATCATATACCATGAAACTTCCTTCCTTCACTTGTCCTTTAAATATGCCTCCCTGAAACCCATTGGAAAGTTTGGGTGTTTTGAGACAAGTTGTCCTGGACTCCTTGTTTTGTGTCCTGCAATAAAGGCTGCACTTTCCTTCATCACAACCCAGCGTCAGTAGATTGGGGAGGGGACCCAAGTTTGGTTCGAGCAAAGGATTTGTTAAGAGCAAAGGATTAATGTCAAGAAGATCCATTTCTGAAGCCTAGTTCTGCCAGTCACTTGTTCTGTGATTATACAGAAAATATTAACATATCTAAGATTTTCATTTGTGAAATGGAGATAATTGTATTTGCACAATAATGATTTTTGACCCTTAAATGTTTTGATCCTTAAATGAGATAATGCATGCATAGGGCCTGGCATGTTTTAAGAATTTGTGAAAAGCCAGTTATTTTATTAGAGCCATGTACGTATGCCTCATCAACAGGTGATAAGCAGTACATCACCTGTTGGCTTACCTAAAGAAAGAGCCAAGTTTTGAGGATGCCAAGATTCTTTGCCTGCCTTCAAAATTTGGGTACTCTTCTAGAAAAAGGCTAGCCCTACAAATTTGCAAGCTGAACTTTCATCAGAACTTAGCTTGAAATACTTGCATAAATGGAAAATGGAAGAGAGATGCTCAAGTAATAAATATGATGGAAAGTAGATAGATTATATAATTCCATTTCTGGATAACTTGAAAAAGTCAAATATATTATTTTTATTTAGAGTTGTTCACAATAGCAGTTGCCACCCACAGTTTATGAAAAATAGTCTTACATAAGTCCGAAGTGTTATTTCTATTTCTAAATAAATAGCCCAAGAAAATATTCAAGAGTAAAGTTTTTACTTAGAACTAATTTGAGTTTAATGATCCCATACAATGGCCCCCATTAGACTAGTATCTCCATGAGACAATCAGCTACATTAAATTAGCTTCAGGGTTTAAGAGTATGGGCATTGTTTTAGGTTGGGTTCTACAAATACAGGGCCTAAGACAGAGATTCAGATGCTCTCAGAAAAGGGGGAATGAGGGAAGCAGAATGAGGCAGAAGAATGAATTGAACAAGGATGTGGTCTCAGCTGGAGGTGAGCTTTAGCCTGATCCCACAGAGACCTCTGAAGTGTGAATGCACCATAAACTTGGTGTTTTCTTTCAGCAGGAGGGCAGGCCTTTGGTGTTCTGGGTCAGTGGTCATTAGACGTGGGCTGTGCTCATCCTGTGAGCAAAGCTTCACAGTTAGATGGACAATAATTCTCTGCAGAAGGGGCAGTCCTAAACTGATACCTGACAATACTCATGGCAGCTAGGAATTGGTTGCGCCTGCCTCTAAAGAGGATCTGGATGAATGAGGGAAGTGAGGATTCCTATTTGCAACAAAAACAATCCTGTCCCTTATTAAGAATCTATTGGCTTTGTAGGAAGGCAAATTAAAAGGCAATATAATAAAAGTGTCCAAATCATGCCAAAGAGAATCTATACTTGTAGTACTTACATTTGGGTGAATGGGGGTTACAAATATCTGAAAGGTTGTGATATATATTAGTCACCTGCTTTTAAGAAACTGCACAAGTGTGTATATACATAATATTTTCATAGAATTTCAGGGGTTCTCAGATCCCTTGATGAAGCTAATTTACAGATTGTTTGAATTAGAAATTTCTGTTTTGGACCATGTGAACTTGTACTGGCCTTGACAGCAGTATTGGAATGGTGACCAGAGTCTAGAGAAATGATGAAAATCAGTGGAGAAACAAGATATAGATCTGGGCTACCAGTACAATGGAGAGACAACAGTTAAAAGAAATCAGTCATAATCCATAATGAGAAATCCACCAGGCTAGTTATCTCAAGGGACACTCGAGCAGGGGGTAAAGGCCTCTAGGAGCAATGAAAAAAAGTTTCTAGATTTTATCTCCTATAATGTGTTTTTGTACATCTGTCCACATCTTGCCCTCACATAATGGAGGCGTTCCTGCCCTTCTAGCATAAGTTATAATAGCAGTTGTTAACGGTACCACAAGCAGCCACTGACGGCAATCACAATATGTAATTACTTTCATATTCACTACACTTGGAAATGTCTCTTTCATCATCCTCTGACTCTTCAATAAATAACAACAATGAAGTCTAACAAGTCCCATGACACATGTTTCTTCCTTGACCCATTTTTCCCAACAGATCTTGCCAGAATTCTATGAATGGACACTATCCAGAGGACACCCCAAAACCAAATTTGGAGGAAAAATGTTGAGGGTCACAAGTGGGGAGTAGTTGTTGAGTTGAGTGGGATATGAAATGGACCATATCTTTGAATGTTTAGTGACAACTTTCTGTAGTTGTTCCAAATAAATAGGTAACAGATTTTTGTTTATTCTTACAGATATATAACATGTATATACATAAAGATGTACATATTATAATCCTGATGAATTTTCTCTGACTGAGAATACTTGTGTAACAGCTCCCAGATCAAGAAATATAGTTTCACTTGCATCTTAAAAGCTACCCTGAAACCCTGTTTTGTGGTCACAGTTATATCTGATAACTTTTTTGAAACAGGGCACAACTGACCTGGAATTAATTCTACAGAAGGTATTACCTTTTTGTAGCTAATTCATTCTAACTATATTCATTCTAACTCCAGCCCATTATCTCTGAATGCTTTTCCTGATAGTAATCCTTCAATTTAAGTGATGCTCGAGTCTTGCAATGATATCTCATGATAAGAAGTTTCTCACCTTCTCTTCCAAAGAATTCCCTTTGTTATTTTAGTTTCTCAGGATCTGGAACTCTAGCCATTAAAATGTCCTTCATGAGAAATAACAAGAGCACCTTTTCATCCTGACCTCTATTTTAAGGATCAGTTAAGAGGATAGGAAGCAATATACCTACAAACAGGATGGGAGGTGCTGATCACACACTGATATTCACACACTTGGATAGGTGAAGTGCAAATCTGGGAAATATTACAGTGACTTGGGTAAGAAAACAAGCTGAGATATTCATTGAATCTTCTCCACTGATTAGAACCTAAGAGGGGACATTCTTTCATTGCTGTGAAATGTAATGACAGGCAGGGCTTCAGATAACCATCCCCAAATCCGGATGCTTATCTAAACCAAGACTGCCTGCCTGGAATCCTTTTGACTTTCAAAAATAGAGCCTGGACTCATGGGGAACCCTGCTTCCCAGACAATTTGGGACAGTTCCTGTGTTTAGTAAGGAATATTTTAAAAGAAAAGACATCATTTCCTCCCTCCCCCCTTTCCTCCAGGTTAAACTGAGACCATGAAGACAAATGTAGGGCAAAGTTTAACAAACAATAAATATTATATAAGCAATAGGGGGAAGTAGTGTTGCAAAAGGGAAATATTATAAAATCTAGGAGTTCATTTGTCACTGCTCTATTTTTTTGTGACTGCTCTATTTTTATCTTATCTTATTTACCAATATCCACAAACTTCCTCTAATTTCTTTTTTCTCTCTGTCTTTCTTTTTTTAAATGACCTGAGATATTTCCATTAGCTGCTGAATAGAAAGTATTTTTATACAGCAGGACTGGTCTCATCATATCTGTAAAAAGATAGAAATTTAGGCTCAGAACCTTCTCACTTCCTCTCTCAGGGACCCTCCCCTCTCCCCCCAATGCTCATGTGCCTCTTTTAATTCATTCCTTCGTTACCTTCATTTGTTCCTTCATTTGTTCATTTAAAGATTAATCAAACACTTAATTTGCATCATATTCTGATTTTCTTTATTTCCTTTAGCACATCCATTAAGGAATTTGGGAAATCTTTGAAAAACTCATTCTCCCAAGACAAAAGATCCCAGTGTCACAAAGGGTTTCACCAGAAGCCAATCCTTAAGTTCAAAAATGCTCTTTGACAGAAGATGATCAGAGCCCAGCATTGTTAGTATTGGAAGCTGAGTTACGTCCCAGTTTCTCAGAATCCCTTAAATTTAACCCACTAAGGAGTAGATTCCCTACTCGCTCTATTTATAAGCTTAATACTGCTTAAGAAAGAATATGAATTTGAAGTCCCATAATTGTTTACTATTTATCCAGAAGCAATACTAAAACTTTTGTTTAGTTATTTCTCAATAAAAAGGTAATCAATATATTTGTAAAAACTTCAAGGACTAACAAAAATATACAATAACACTGATTTTCATAAATCCTAAGATTGTTCATATTTTGGTATTTCTGAAGTAAAATAAATGAATCATTATTAGTAATTATAACAATATCAAAATCCATGGTGTGTCATAATTTAATTGGCAAGGTTATTTCCTTTTAGTATTACAGCATACTGATATATCTTATAATAGATGGTGATTAGATTTGATGAAATCTGATAGCTAAGTCTTTCTGCCACCCCAGGTCTTTAGCCCCCACTCCAATGATAACCATTTCTTGTGTGCACTTCTCAAAAATTTTATGTATATACAGTTAAATAAATAAACAAAATGAGACCATATATGATGTATATTTCAATACCTCATTTTTGCCTTTATTAGGCAATCCTGTTTAGAGTTTTACTATTCTTTTAAAGTGCTTCTAGATTTTATTTGCTAAAAGTGTAGTAATATGTCAGCATTCATATCTGTCCATAGTTCCCATAATTTCTTTACTGTGATGTTGTTAGCTTTTTCTATGTTATATTGATGTCATAATAGTAATTTGGAGGTTTTCTTTCTCTAAGGTCTAAAGCAGTTTAAATGACTTTGAAGTTCTCTGTTTCTCAATGGTTTGAGAGAATTTGTATGTCCACAGTGCTAAATTAATCAAGCAAGGAGGCCATCAGACTTACTGCATTAGTATCATATGCAAACAAACCAAAACCTAAGCCTGTAAATGCCTCAAGGTTAAGAAATCAAAACCTAAAAGACGGGGCTTCCCTGGTGGCGCAGTGGTTGAGAATCTGCCTGCCAATGCAGGGGACACGGGTTCGAGCCCTGGTCTGGGAAGATCCCACATGCCACGGAGCAACTGGGCCCGTGAGCCACAATTACTGAGCCTGCGCGTCTGGAGCCTGTGTTCCGCAACAAGAGAGGCCGCGATAGTGAGAGGCCTGCGCACCGCGATGAAGAGTGGCCCCCGCTTGCCACAACTAGAGAAAGCCCTCACACAGAAACAAAGACCCAACACAGCCATAAATAAATAAATAAAAATTTTAAAAAAAAAAAAAAAAAAAAAAAAAAACCTAAAAGACAACCCATCACAAACAGCCAACTAGACTCTTCCAACTAAGGCAACCCCTTATGCTACAGCCAATCAAATAATTTCCTTGCTTTGCTTTACTCTTTTCTCTATAAGTGTCTCACCTGAGCTCTGTCAGTGGAATTCTCAGAACCACATCTGGTTTGGCGATGTCCCATTCTAATCCATTTTTGCTCAAATAAACTTAAACATTTTAATATACTTCAGTTTATCTTTCAACAATAAGTAAAATCACATAATCTAGTATTTTTGAGGGAGAGACAGGGGGAGGTGGGGAGTAACTTGTTGTCAACTGCAGTGATTTATTACATGGAAATTGATCTGTCTCTTCTGGAGTCATTCTTCTCTTTTCCCTAGCAAATCATGCATTTCATTCAGGTATTCAAACGTATTTGCATAAAATTGAAAAAAGCAGTCTCCAGAGTAATTGAGGTTTTTCTCTTTATCCATGATTATTTCTCAATTCTTTTTTTTTATAATTTCAGATACCTATTTTTCCTGATATTTTTAGTTAATTGATTTTATATTTTATTACCAGTTTCAAAGAATCATTCTGATATTATTTTCATGTTTGTGAATTTCTATTAATTGTTTTCATTTGACTCTTTTAAAAATGGTTTTCTTGGGTTGGATACTGAGGGGTTTTTTTGCTTTTATTTTTTTTTCAGTTTTTGATTTAGTGTGCTATGTAATTAAGGCTAAGGATTTTCCTCTGAGGACCGTTTTAACCATACTCTTAGTTTTGATGTATGGATTTTTTAACTATTCCTATTTTTCTAGGTGTATTGTAATTTTAAATTTCTGATATTATATTTGAACTAAGAGTCAACAAGAAAGTTACTTTAACATATTGGTGGTAAAGTTGATTTCCCTTTTGTCATAAATTTCTAGGCTTATTACATAATTATGAATGAAGAACGACATTGAGAATTTTTTTGTGGCTTAATATAAGGTATAATTTTGTAAAAAATTCATGGGCACATGAAAGAAGAGATGTTTGATTTCTTGATTATATAATCTGATATACCTTACTTATCATGCTACTTATATACTTAGATTGTAAATATCTACTATTTTTGCACAGTATGTTTTGCTCTCAATGAAGCAGATTAAAGTCCCCAACCCCTACTTTATTATTTATATTTTTCTTTCCCTTATACTTTGGTTTGTTTTGCCTTCGGCTTTGAGTCTATTCTACTTTATTAAAACTTTGTAATGCACCTTCATTGTGATTCATGCAATTTTCATTTTTGAATGACCATTCTTATCACTTGAATTCAACATTGTTGGATATTACAATCCCTGCTTTAACTTTTTCTTTGCCTTTTTCTCCTGTGTCTTTGCCCATTATTTACTTTTGATATATTTGTGTCATTTTAAATGCACTTCATTTAAAGAGTTTAATAAGGTTCTTTTTAAAAATCTAATTTAAGAATTTTTTGAACAAGTATCTTTATTTTATATGTATTTGTTGCAGAGGAGAATGTATTTTCTTAGTTTCATCATCAGATTTTATGCTCTAATTTCTGTTTTTAATGTTTCATTTGTGTTTTAAACTTTCTCTATGATTTGTAGATTTCTTTGTTTTGTAGCCTGAATATTTTCTTTCTAATAGTTTGAAGAGTTCATGATCTTCAATTTTCTGCTCCTTCTCCTTATATGCAGATGGTTTCAGAGAACAGAGCAACACAGAGATGTTTTCGTTCTGCCATATATACTTAAAGTACCCATTGATTTAAAGTATTGATATTGTCTCACATGTCTCTCTATTTTTTCTTCCTTTTTCTTCCAGTTTTATCAGGATATAATTGACAAAAAAATGTATATATTACATCGTACAACTTGATATTTTGATATGCACATACATTGTGAAGTAACCACAATCAAGTTATGTAACACATCCATTAGTTACCACATACTGTTTTCTTTTGCTTTTGTGTGTGTGAGTATGTGTGTGTGGCAAGAACACTTAAAATCTACCTTTTCAGCAAATTTCAAGTGTACAATAGAGTTTTATTAAGTATAGTAACATTACATTAGATTTCCAGAACTTATTCATCTTCCATTAATTGAAACTTTGAACTTTTTAATCAATATTTTCACATCTCTTTCTTATAAGCTACTGCAGGGTCTAAATGTTATGAAGGCTGAGTTTCTTTGGATTCCACAGAATGTCACCGAAAGTACTGATTGTCACCCAAGACCCTAAAACAACTCAGCCCCACATCTCTGTATTCATTGGTTTTGTATATTTGTCTATGAAAGATTCTACTTAACAGAGTGTATAACTAAAATAAGTCTGAAATTCTATGATATGAGTAACCTCAACTGCTCTTTTCTGTTCAAAAATGGACACATGTAATATCATTTTTAAAAAGTAAATGTAACTCCGTTTCTTTCATTGTCTGACATGAGCAATAACATTCTGATTCTTAGTCCTTATTTCTAGGAAATAATAAAGTGAATCACTCCTGATTTCTCAAGTTCAACAATTTCAATTCCCTCTGAGTGACTCAAATTATATTTGCCATTGAAGTCCACTCCAGGTCAGTTACTTAGAAGGAAGAAGAGAAAAACATCAACTACCCTATGCTGAGTCTATCTTTTGCCCAGGTATTTTCCATCCTTCAAACAGGGCTGAAGATCCTGGTAAATAATCCTTTTCTCAAGAAAAACTGTTTTATTTTCTCTATGATTAATACAATATCAACCTCAGTGCTTACCCATTCATTCATTCATTCAAAGCTACTGAATACTTACTATGTGCCACACACAGAGAAATGGAAAGAAACAGTGAACAAAAGGAAGAGGTTGTCAAGCAGATTGTTTGCTAGTGTTCCAGTGGGGGAAATAAGGACTTATGATGAGAACTGAAAAGTGCCCGCTAGATGTAGATACAAACAGATTATTGTTGGGAGACAAAAATTGGAAGCTTTATAAATCCCTACCACCTAACCCAGTATCCAGCATACGGTAAGTACTAAATAGGTGTATGTTGAAGGAAGAGAGTCTGGGAGAGACGGAGGGAGGGAAGCTTTGAGTTAAGGATCGCAAATAATTTCCTTAAAGGGGAGGTAAGATCTTATGACAATTTAAGGAATCCATGTAAAAGGGCACCTACTAAAGGATAAAAAAAAAAAAAAAAATTAATGGTAGGTCCAAGTAGAGACATGTTAGGAGACATGACAAGGCTAGAAATGAAACAGATAGGAGAAGTCCTTGAGTACCAGTTCAGGGTTACATTGTAGACAGCTGTGATTTGTTGATCAGCTATACAGTATGATTGAAGCCATGGTATTGTGCCAGTGGCATTTCCTGATCAAAGTCCCCAAAACCACTTGGGGAAGTCAGAGCTGTATTATGAGCTCTGTTCTGTGACTCTGAAATGGACTCAGTGCTGCAAGGTACCTTACCTATCCCATAAAGATTCAGTATGAGAATCACTCATGGAAAAAAGCATCACCCATATTGTTTTAAATCTCTGTAAATGGCAGGATCATACAAAAAATATTGACATTAAAAGAGGGACAATAAAGACAATAAATATTTATGAAGGAGGTAATCAAGTCAATTTAATAAATTTAAATAAATTATATAAGAAGCAAATATGAAAGTAAACTGTATTTATTTCCAGTGCCACTTTTTTTTTTTTTTTTTTGCGGTATGTGGGCCTCTCACTGTTGTGGCCTCTCCCATTGCGGAGCATAGGCTCCGGACGCGCAGGCTCAGCGGCCATGGCTCACGGGCCCAGTCGCTCCGCGGCATGTGGGATCTTCCCAGACCGGGGCACGAACCCCTGTCCCCTGCATTGGCAGGCGGACTCTCAACCACTGCGCCACCAGGGAAGACCTCCAGTGCCATTTTTTGAGAAATTAATTTTCTAGTGACATTCCACTTCTACTTTGATGTTTTCTCCAATACCCTCCCTTAAACTTCCCCACCTCACCCACTACTACAGCAGACAAAGCTGCCTGGGTTCCAACCTCATTTGTCCATACTATTCTTTTAGAATTTATCTAATTACATATTTATTTCTCCCCTGGTTTATGAACTCCTCAAGAGCAGTAACCTTGTCATTTTATTTTTGTCTCCATAATCACATGTACAGTTTGTGGTAGAGGATAAAGATGGAAAAATTGTATAGCATCCTTCATGTAAAAAGCTTATACACCAATCCAATTTCATTAGAGCATAAGCTTCAGCACTAGGAATCTTCTTTCTGATTAAGCTTTCTTTGCCTAGTGGTTTGTTACTGGAACTTTTGCCCAGTAAATTCACAATCTTCACCTCTCTGGCTTTATAGAACTGACCACTTCATGGCATGTCTCTATTTGCTTCCTAGGACTGCTATAACAAATTACCACAAACTTGGTGGCCTAAAAGTCAACAGAGATTTATTTACTTGCAATTCTAGAGGTCAAAAATCCAAAACCAAGGTGTCGGCATAGTTGCACTCCCTTTGGAGGCTCTAGGGAAAATTCTGCTTCTTGCCTCTTCCAGCTTCTGGTGGCTGTTGGCTTTCCTTACAGTTGCATCACTTCAGTCTCTGCTTCCACAGTCACATTATCTCCTCCCCTTCTATCTTTTCCTTTCTGTTTCTTATGAGGACAATTGTCATTGGATTTAGGATGATCTCTTCTTGAGATCTTTAACTTAATTACATCTTTTTTAAAATAAGGTAACATTCACAAGTTCCATATTTAGACATACCTTTTTGTGGGGAGGCACAATTCAAAACATCACAATGCCCATCTTATATTTCTGACCATTTTTTCATTAATCATTTCAACAGCAATAGGGATTGCTGAGTGGAACTTTATTTCACACAACTTAGTTATATACAGAATTTACCAAATTTTGTATGTTGTACATGGCATTATGCTAGTTGTTGTAGAGAATATATATATATATATATATATATATATATATATATATATATATATATATATATATATATAGCATGGTACTTCTCCTCAAAGAATTTTCCTTTACTAATTGGTCAAACAAATCCATCTGAAGCTACAGTGATCATCTCAGACTCCTAAAGATGAAAAAATAAATGATTTTTATGTGTTTATCAAGAAGTCCAAAAGGCCTACTGGGGAAACTTATAAATATGTATTCATGCGGAAAGTTTCCTCCACTTATGTTTCTCTCTTTTTGAAAGTTAGGCATTAACTGATAAAAGAATGATGGTTATTTTTCAAATATTTCTGGTACTGAAGGTTAGGTTTATGGCTAGAGTTAGGGGTAGGATTAAGATTAAGATTAGGACTGTGGTTAGGGACTAGGACTATGATTAGTTTAGAAGTAAGATTAAGATTGTTGTTAGAGTTAAGAGGACTAGGATAGGAGCTAGAGTTAGGGTTAGGGCTCGAGTTAGTTTAAGGCTAGATTAGAGCTAAGCTTAGAGCTAAGTCTAGGTTTAGGGTTAGGTTTAGGGTTAAGGCTAAAACTTGGGCTAAGTGTGGGCTAGACCTAGAGTTAAGACAGAATTAGATTTAAGCCTATTGTCATAATTCAAGCTTGGGTTTAGGATTAGTTTTAAGACTAAGGTAAGGATTAGATTTAGAGTGTGAACTTGACAGATAGCTTCCTCTTATGTGAAATGATAACAACATTTACCTGATAATGCTTCCATGTGGAAACAGTATTCTACTCCATAGGAAATTTCTTAGCAAGATATAGTGGAAAATGACATTATATTTTCAGTATTATTGCATCCAAAGATCAAAACTCTATTTGTCCAGAATAAAGCTAAATTTGATAAGTTTGATTAATGTGATGTTCTTTTTTTAAAATAACTATTCTATTTATAGTCAATTCTAATTCATTCCAAAATAAGAATTTACCAAACTCTATATGCTGTATATGGCATTAGGCTGGTTGTTTTAGGGTATATATAGGGACATTTATTTCTATAATATGGTCCCTTTCCTCAAAGAATTTTCTTTCTCTAATTAGTCAAACAAATTCATCTGAAACTACAGTGACCATCTAAAGGCAATGTGTGGTGTACATGTGCACCTGTGAGTGTGTATAATGTGTTTGACTGAAATTATCATTGATGAAATAATTAGCACAGAAGCACATAACTGAGGACTAGCATAGTCACAGCTTAATTCTTAGAGTACTGAGTTTTATCTGGACCTTAGAAAGTGGCATGGATTTAGAAAAGCAATGAGAGATGACATTTTGTTGCAAGAAAAGCAGATTGTAGGCTGTTAAACAGAAATGACCATGTTGTGTCCAGTTGGTAAACAAACAGACTGCAGTAATGGTGTGTGTGATGTGTATTAGAAGATAATGGAAATAAAGTTCTCAGTATTGTGGTGGAAGCAAACAACAAAGTGCTGTGAAAGCCGGGCCGAGAATGTTGAACTAGGTGTTGTACAAAATATGAAGTGACAGTTTCTCAGTAGAGCATTATCATGTTCAAAATCAGTGGTTTAAACACCATTATTATGATCTGAGAACAGAGTAAAAGATTTGGAGGTTGGAAAATGAGGAAGGAACCCCAAGCAGAATGCTGTGGAAGAGGGTTGAGGTTACGTGTGTTTGGTGGTGACTGAAATGCAAAGAAGACTGGCACTGAAACATTTGGAAGAAAAAGATACAAAAAACTCCTAAATGAATGGGAGAGATGCTGGTAGGAAAGAATCAAAGATTGCCTTTTGATTTAAGTTGAGTGTGAGGGGCATGATAAGACCATTGACAGAGATAGAGGAGATAACTTGGATTTCTCAGACATATTCACCAGAATTAATCAATTTTCAGCTTCTAGACATAATAAATTAGTCCTAGAACTCAAATTATAGTAAAAGTAAACCCAGATCTTCTTTAGTGTTTCAGAAAATTCTCCAAAGCTATGGATATACAATCTTTTCACACACAGTTCACAGTATAATTACACAGTCTTATGGAGGAAGGACTGTTTTTTCAATTATCATATATATTCCTCCTTTACCTTGCATGTGTGATGCCGAATAATTATATTTACCTGTGTAATTGTCACACAGTCTTACATGTACTTCTTAGTGTTCATCCATGGGTTGTATGTATGTGCATGGTGCATGTGTGTGTGTAAAGAGGTATTGAACAAATAGTTCACCCACTGATGAAAAGAAAATTGCACTCTTATACTTTTGTGTATTAAAATGAATAGCAGTTACAGAAAATGAACTTTTCTTTATTCTGAGTCCAAATTAAAAGTTATTTGGGCCTTTCTCTTCAAGCTACAACTTAAGAACCTCACCCTATCCTGGATTTTGAGGTGTGGTATAGCCAACATGAGTTTAAACCTACTCCCCTCACTCTTAAGTTTCTCAATACAAGGAAAAAGCTTGAGGTTGGAACAATATTGCACAGTCAACACCCTCTCAAACCCTGGTAATGATGAAAGGGTCCACAGCTCCTTTCCATTCTTTGTGACAGTTAAGCCCTGTTTTGCTTTTATTTAATACAGATTTATCCTAGGGCCTGTTATTTTTCAGTGTGATCCACTTGGCCGCACCCATTTGGAAGAGCCTGTTACTATGGTCAGTGTTGGTTTGGCTTGCTGAGAGCTCATTGCTACATTCTTTTTTTGGAGCCTGCCAAATGTGGGCCAATGGGTGTGTCTTGTTGACATCCTGTGGTTCATCAGATATGTAGGATCACTCTTCAGAGCAACCTCTTTAGAAGCCTGCAGCTGTGCTGGGAGGCCCAGGTCAGCATGTCTAAGAGGAAGCCCAAACTCTGATTCACATTTAACCAAAATGCTTATGGGGAATGGGAACACAGGCATGCCTTGCTTTATGAAATACGTGGGGCCCTCCCCGAACCTAGATTAGTGATTTATGGTTGCAAATATTTGCCTATGTCTCCAAAACCATAATTTATCCCAAAGAAATGACTATGTCACTTACACATTTAGATATAAGAACCACATACAAAATGGATTTCCTGGGTCAGTTCTGATTTTCAAAGTCCATACCCCATTTTTCTATTTGCCACATGCAGACCACAGAGCCACTTTCAAGGACAAGTTAGGGATACAGGAAACATTAGTGTGTAGTTAAAATGCATATGGCAGGGAAAGACCAGAGGACATAATTTTGGACTGGCTAGGATCAGCAGAAATTTGCTACTCAAATATATTGTCAAACATACCCACTCTATATCCCCAGTTACAGGCTTAAGTGGATTAACTACATCATTTTATTAAGTGCAAATCCTCCCTCAGGTAGTTAGACTTCATTCACACTTTAGTATGAAATACTTCAATAAGGTTTTCCAGTCCTTTCTCTCTGAGTACCTGGAACTCCTGGGAGATGGGAGATGGGGGAGGTAGGATGGTGTGTTTCACTTCGTTGCCAAATCTATTGCTGGCACTATCATTAACTTGAATGAATAAAAATATAATCAAAATTTACATATGATCAGCATTCACTGAATATTTTTAACAGGAAAAATGGACTCAGAGAGAGTTAAATCAAATGTGGTGAAAGTTTAAATACTGGTAAATCTCAGTGCAAAGTATAGGGATGCATTTTACCACTTTTGTGACTTTTCTGTAGGTTAATATTTTTTAAATAAATACTTGGTTTTAAATAACAAATTATACCTGAAGAGTTTAGTTTGAAATCATTGATGCCGTCAAATAACAGTTGATACACATCAATGCTTATATTTTTTTAGAGCAAGAAGAATGGGAGCAGTATTTAAAGACAAGTCTTAAAAAGAACCAGAGGTAAAATAAGAAGTTGTATCTGAGAGCTGGAAATGAGGTGAATGGTGGGAGAGGAAATTTAAAATAAAGATGAGATAGAGGAAAAGAAAACATGTCCATACTATGGCAATTTTGCCGAGATTCCTGTCTGTGAAATTTTCTGCCATGGGTTAAGGTCGTCTGAAGCCCGTTAATAAATTAGCTCTTGATTTTGAAGTTGGATTTCTCAACTTTCTTTGTTTATATTATCTCCCTTGTTCAGTTCCTCCAGGAGAGGTGGTTGTTTCCTCCATTCAGCACTTTTTCCCTCAATTATTCCAATCTGCATTTCTGAGGCTTCCATATTTTAATACTATTGTTGATGATGAGGAGGAGGAGGGGCACTACCTTTTCTAAACTCTTATTATGGGCAGGTTGCTAGGCCAGGCATTTTTCACACAATTAAGTTAAATTTCACAAATGAGACAACTGAGGTTCAGAGGAGTTAAGTAATTGATCCAAGGTCATATATATTAAATTTTGGAGCTGCAATCACAATCCATAGCTGCACTTTTCCACAGCCCCTTGCCTTGTAAACACTGCTTGTGGAGGAACATTTTAAAATGAAAGAAAGGGCTGTAAACATGTATAATGTGCTTCATTGTAAAGAAAATTTTAAATTTCTATTAACTTCCATGATAAATTTAATGGCAATAACTTGAGAGAAATGAAAAAAGTAATCTTAGGAGTTCAGTAAAACAAAGGTTTAAAATGATTTCCATAGCTTCCTCTATGTTTATTTTTGTTGAACTATGGAGTAACTGATCAGTAACTGATGGTGGCAAAAGGGAGAGGAGTCACACACACTTATGACCTAACCCTGAGCTCTAAACCTGCTCTGACCTGGGGAAAATCTCTTTAACCCTCTCAGCCTAGATTTTCCCCTTTGTAAAGTGGGTTTAACAACCCCTACTCTCCCCTCCTCTGGAGCTGCAGTGAGCATTCAGACAATGACTCTAAGACCTCTTCAGAATCTTATTTAAACAGAATATCATACAGTTATCGTTGCTATTATTATTATCTGTGAAAATAATAGAAGTGGGAAGCATTTGACACCATTTTCATGATACTCAAATATGTTGTTACTTTTATAGCATAAAAATCTCAAAATCATTAGAATTTCTCCTATGATTGTGGTTTCTTAATTCCATAATTTTAAAATCTGAACTTAACTCTAGGGCTTCTTGTTCAGTACAAGTATTTCCAAAACACAGGTGAAAACAGGAATTATTTATATATTAATCAATTTCCTAAGTGCCAGTCTTTTTTTCTTACTACAGAACATAAAAATTAAAGAGAAAAATTGTCCCCGATTTTTTAACAGACCTTATCATTAGTCAACATCGGGCAGAATATCCTAGAATTTGAGATTTCATGGACTACTACTATTTTAAAAATAAAGTGTGTGTGTGTGTATCTTTGGCCAACTAAGGATATTACACACACACATACACACATGAACAGACACACAAGCTCCCCATTAACTATCAAATTCATTTTCTAAAAAGGAAAGAGCAACTTAACCTATAAAATATCAGAATAAAGAAAGGAACTTAAATTGGAATAAATGTTTTATGAAAGAACACTTAATCTTTTTTTTCTTTCTTTTTCCCAAATTCACTATGATCCATTGGAAATCTTCCTTCTATAGACACAGGGACCATAGATGGCCTTTTGGAAGTCATTGAACTTGTGGATACATTAGGAATGAACCTCCCCTCCTATGGGAGGTATTTGACTGACACTCCACCCAAGGTTCCAGGCGCTTCAATAAACTGCTTCCTTTGAGCCTCCCTTGTTTTTTTTTTTTTTTTTTTAACATCTTTATTGGAGTATAATTGCTTTACAATGTTGTGTTAGTTTCTGCTGTATAACAAAATAAATCAGCTATATGTATACATACAGCCACATATCCCCACCCTCTTCCTCATCCCTCCCTATCCCACCCCTCTAGGTGGTCAGAAAACACTGAGCTGATCTCCCTGTGCTATGCAGCTGCTTTCCACTATCTATTTTACATTTGGTAGTGTTCTTAAATAAGTTCATTTGTATCTCAATGCCACTGTTTCCTGTCACAGAAAGTTTTGCTTAACCACTTTAGGTTCTGTCATGGGCTGTACAACCAGTTAGTAAGTAAATTCATGTCTTTGTTTGGCTGCTGTTGTCTAGAAAAAGGAAGGAACACAGGACTTTCAGGGCTTTCTTTTGTGTTTTCTTTTGTGATGTCTTCCTTTTTCTTTAATAAAACTTAGAGAAGGTAATACTGATTCCTTTACAGCAAAGGCAATTCATGGAAGAAGAATCTTTAAAGTACTGTGCCTTTTATTTCTCCTATTTGAAAAGAGAAGATGAAAATACCTCTCCTTATTTTGTCTTTCCCCCTAATACTTACTCATATATTTGGGGAACACAGTCTCTGAGAACTATTATGTGAAACATCCTTGATATAAAAATCGTCCACCTAGCTGTGCGAGTCAAAACTTGAAAATTCAAAAGAAAAAGAAAAGAATAGCTTAATCTGGGGGCAGAATTCAGCCTTCACTTAGGGAAACAATTTAAAGAGGAAATTAAGTCTCTTTGGAAACTGAATGAAGTCATGGACCAAAAACGTCCTTCAGTAAATGTAAGGTGTTAAAAATGCAAGAAAATGAGAAAATATTTCTAAAAATAGAATCACTCTCCCCTTCCACGCATCACCTCAATCCCACTAAGTGGCTTCTTTCTGTTTTTCTGAGCATGTTCAGAGGGATTCCTCACTGGGCATTTCTTATCACACACATACAGTTCCCAAGGTCACGCCCTGTAGTCATTCTTCTCTGACTCCAAAGTAATTTGCAGAACTGGGTGTAGTCCATGTCTGGTGGTTCTTCATTATTCTCTATCCGAAAAGGTCAAAGCATAACATGGAACGTCTTGAACTTAAAAGAGATACTCAGCCTAGATAACCAGCTGTGCTCAAATTAAAACATCCCAAAATAGCATTTCTTCTCCCAACAGCAAGGACTGTAGGTACATCTCCAAAAAGGACTTTCAAATTGCACTAAGTCAGTCACTCCAATTTCATAAATTTCAACAAGTTTCCTCAATTCCAACAAGAATTAAAAGAGAAATGAATGCTCTTTTCTACAACTTCAGCATCTGGAAAGAGAGAAGTTCTTCCACCCAAGTATAAATCTTCGGAGAATTCTTGACAATTTAACTAAACAGACTGGCCAGTAAGAGAACTCAATGTTTTTCCTTGGAAAATTTACCATAAGCCATTTTCACCACATTTTACTTCTTATGAGCAAGAATTTCCTCTGTTCCTGTGAAGGTGAGATAAAGCAAGGGCATACTGGACAATTGAGAAATGTTAGAAAGTATCATTGATATTTTGGTCAATATGAGGAAACTGGTCCATGTTTTACAGAGGCCTGCAAATTGTTGAGTGGTAGCTTGGGGTCTACTCCAGGGCACAATGTTAATTGCAGCTCCTCCACACCCATAGCTTAAGGACTCTCACTTCAGATAAACAAACAATACAAATGGAGTCTTTCTGAAGTAGGATCTACTTCTTCTATGAATGTTCTTATATAAAAAAATAATAATAACAATGTAAAAGTCTGCCAGTCTTCACAGTGCTTCTCAGTGAAATATATGATGACTTTTTGGGCTTGATTACCAAAGTTATCTTGCATTGCTATCACTTAATAGACCAAAGTTGATGGACCTGGACATTGATTTTAAGTGTATCTTATCATTTTCCTTATTTGAACCGTACTTGTTCGTATGAATACAAAGATATCCTCATCAACATAAGCCTCAATATGTAAACAGCAGCAGGTTAACAAAATCCATAAATAACAGACCACAATATGCAATGTCAACAAATCACTTGAACCCACTATTTCCATCTTGAACACACCTCACAAGAATCCCATCTAAGGTCAGATATTATATTTCATTTATCTTGCACATCTAGCTGCATGCCCAATATACAGCAGAACCTCCATAAGTGCTGAACTATACATTTTATGAACATGAGTCTAACATATGGACCATCATAGCAGACAGCCTAGCACACAATGGGATTAATTAAATATGTATGACATAAATGGATTATTGGGTACATGAATGAATGACTGGATGGTTTGAATTGACTAATTAGTGAACAAAAACAAAGATGCTCCAGGTAGAGAGGATGTCATGGAGGCAGTGGTTAGTGGGTTGAGTATAAAACATGGTAGGTATGTGGACAGTTACTGGCCATAGGAAGCCATTAAATATTCTTGAGGGAAAATCTGGTTGTTGAAACTGTTATTTGAGAAATATTGTAATGTTCTTACATGATGGATTGGAGCAAGAAGTCAAGGTAGAAAGAGTCAAATATATCTACAAGCTTTAACACAAAAGACGTAGGTGGAGAATATTAACTTCCAAGTGGTTCTCATTTTTCTATTTCTCACTCTCCTTAAGACTGTTTAAATATCTTCTTAGTTAGGTTCTTTCTCCTTCAATTTAATCTATACTTTCTCACTAGATTTATCTTCCTAAATTCCAATTATTTTTCTCCCACTCATCTAATCAGAAACCTTCAACTGTTCTTCACTTCCTAATACACCATGTTAAAACATTGAGTCTTGTATTGAAGGCTGTTAATATGGTTCAGTGAAAAAAGTTCTACACTGATGTCAGGAAACAGAAATTCAAGTCCATTAAGATCAACCACTTTCTAACTAGTTTCCTCAACCAAATGTCAATCTAGACAGTTCCTAAGGACCTTGCTGACTTAGCATTTTATATTTTTTTGATCTTATCTTTGAGGACACTCTATATGCATCCTAAACCAGTGTTTCTCAAACTTCACTGTAATGTATGAATCACCTGGAATCTTGTTAAAATGCATATTCTTATTTGGTGAGACTGTAGTAAGGCTGGAAGTTCTGCATTTCTAAAAAGCTCCCAGATTACTATGATGCTTCTGGTCCACAGCCCACACACTCTGAGTAGCAATGCACTAACATACAGCTATGTGGTATAACTTCATGTTGGCAAAGAACATCTATTCTTTCCTTCCAAACTTTGCCTAATCTATTGGTCTACTTGGAATGTCCTCCCATCCATATTCACCTGTCAGAAACTGTCTCATTTTTCATAATCAATCTCATTCCAGTTAAAACACTGTCATCTCAATAAAACTCTTCTTAATCCAATCCCTTACCTTCAGGAAAAAACATCTTGTTTTATATGATTTCTTCCAGCTCTTTGTGTATCTCTTATAACAACATGAAAACCTTATATTTGTAGTTATCTGTGTCTGTTTTGCCTCTCCCATCTAGGTTGTAAGCCTCCTTACAATTCAAATGATAACTGCCACTTCTGACTAAGGAGTAGGAGGAAGAGAATTTTGAAGGGGGGAACATGGTCACTCTAGTAATTGTCAAGGAAATTCAAACCTAATACGTCTGACCCCAACACATTCCCTTCTATTACACCTGGCAGGCACTGTAATATGTACCCAAATACAGCACCTGACACATTGTTGGATTTCCATCACTGTTTATGTTTTACAATGAAGACAGAGCAAAATGACATACTCCTGTTTTTTGCATGCTTAACTTTCAGGTGTTGGCAAACAGCCCAGTAAAGAAGTTCTTCTTGCATCTAGAAGTTGAGAGGTTAGGAGGCTGATTCAGATCAGTAGAGCCGACAGTGGTCCATCTGGAGAATAAGCTGCCTTATCCTACCTACAGAGCACAATTAATGTATTCACCCTCATTGGCTCAGAACATTTTTATCTCTTGAGACACAAGTAGTACAGTAATGCAATACATAAAAATGCCCTTTTAAATCACTGGGTCCTAGACTCTTTAGATTTGGAGTAGTATATAAAGGCAAGAGGCCATTTAATGTATTTTTTAGCCTGAGGCCAGTTACATTTAAAACACTAAAATATTAGGACAACACAACTTTATACAAATCATGAAAAAAAATATATTGCATTTATAACTTGTCTTTATTCCAGTATCTATTTCTCTTGAAATACATTTTATTGCTTGGGATTTATAGGTTCATTTCTCTGTGTGGCTTATGCAACAACACACATCAATGTATCTGCCTTCAATCATCAAAGGACAAACATTCAGGTCAGACATCAGTCGTTTGCTCAATTCATCTGGATTAATGGAGGCCTAGAGCTTGCATTCAGCATATGTGAAGCATGTCTATAAGTCATGTCAACTGACTCTTGAACTTGTAATGCCCAGATTTATGTCTGCCATGTTCTTAAATCAAAACGTTATTGACTACTGCAATAAAAAGATATTTCCCCACTTGCAGCTGTTGTTCCAGCTATAGCCCTGTTATTTTTCACAGAATAATTAAGCAATAAACTTCTTCATATATCTTACTCATTATTTTCAGGTTTGGGTCTGAGGTGGGGCTTTTGGGGGCAACTTTGAATAGTGTAAATATGCGTTTAAGTAGAAGTGAATCTTACTGTCTCTGTTGGTTCCATCATGAGCACATGGCCTTAGAATATGAAAGCTGTCAAAGGTCTGCAGAGGGGACTGCCCAGTGAAGTAAAATCACTGTCTGGAAAGCTTTTCTCTCAAAGAACATAGTTTAGAATATTTAATTCTCACAAATACCTTGTGAAATCAGCAGAGAGGGTGACGCTATGTTCAACGAACATGTGTACAGACTGAGTCCCTACAATTTGCCCAACGTTCAAAAAGATTAGAAACAACAAAACAAAGGTCATGCAGGTTTCCCTTATGATAGACTGGTACCCTCTGCATACTATGATTTCTTTAAGACAATAATAGTCCAAGAAGAAGTCAATGAAAGGGTAACAAAGTTTCAGAATAAGCTAAAATTTTTCAGAAAGGACTAAATTATTGGGAAG
This sequence comes from Hyperoodon ampullatus, assembly GCF_949752795.1. Classification (NCBI taxonomy): domain Eukaryota; kingdom Metazoa; phylum Chordata; class Mammalia; order Artiodactyla; family Ziphiidae; genus Hyperoodon; species Hyperoodon ampullatus. Next base: position 14,458,803 of record NC_136927.1, on the reverse strand, counting down.
GAATAGAATTTTCTTAGTTGTAAAATGATTGTGGTAATGAGTTAGTGAATGAGCTTTTACTGAATCCTTATTGAAGACAAAGAAGAAGAAATGATCAGCATCATCAAGTCCTATGGTGAGTACCTAAAAATGCAAATCATCTGCTCAGCTTTATTCATCATCTCAGAAGCTTCTAATAAGGGGCTTGAGATGACAAAATACCCAAGCTGGTAGTTACTGAAAATATACTCAGATCAGGCTGATCCCCAAGTAAATCATCCAATAAATGTTTCCTCAAGTGATGACTACATTGGTACCTTAAAACTTAAAGTGACATACAAGAAGTGATATATTAATGAGCATAGAAGTGTAAATTTGTATAATTGCTTCTTGGAAAGGTATGCAAACTCTCTAGACATAGAATTTCTGATCTGTAAAATGAGTTGGTATGACTTTAAAAAAAATCATGTACAATATAATTCTTGTGTTTTGTCTGGCAGATCGTCAGTGATCAATGCGTGTTAACCTGCAGCTTTACTTAGACCTCTGACTTTCTTCTACATGCCCCAAGAACTGAATCAGTGCTATCTATCCTAGGATACAATACCAAAAGAAGAGAATCAGAGTTCAGTGAGTACTTTCCCTTCTGCATTGTTAGAGAACTGTCAGATAAGCAGCAATAAAGATTGAACAAAAGCACCTTTGTATGGCTTTTCTCCAGAAGAAATCAGAAACTGTCCTAGGGTAATTAGCAATATAAATAAATCCTTGAATTGTCCCCAAAGAAGGAAGGGCATCTGTCATAACTATTAATTATAAATAGTCGTGTCTTTAAAAACAGAAGAAGGGGGGAGAGAGAGACTGAGAGAGAGTAAATTTTAAAAGTTGTGTAGAATTTTATTGCCTCTTCCTGGACAAGAGCAATGACTTTTCCAAGGGGAGCTAAGAAAAAGCCAGAAGTCAAAAACGAAACAAAGCAAACCACGGATTTCAAAGGGAAAATGTATTTATAACATATTAGTCTTTCAAACCTATCTTGTCATTTCTTTTCCACTGACTCTAATAAAGTAAGTGGCAAGAAAAGGAGGCAACACTCTAGGGACAAAAATTCTCTCTTATGATGTGATCAAGGCTTTTGGACACCAAAAGACCCTGTGACCACAGGAGAAGTTAGCAATAATGTTGGCAGATAAGGTTCATCTCATTTTGGGGTGCAGTATGGGAAATGCTTGAGCTCCTTGCTCACAATATGGAATTTCATTCTTGAATTACTGGCTTGGGGATTCGACTGTAGGCTTTTTGGATGATGTGTGCACAATTTGCTCTTCCTTTAGAGACTTGACTCTTTGACATGTTTTTGAAAACATCTCATGCCATTACAGAGTAGAAAGAGGAAAATGGAAATTAGAGCTAGATCCAGGAAAAATTCACCCTAGAAGACCAGGAGATTTTGATTATTTGAGATGTGCTCCTTGAGCAAAGAGTGATTTTATTTAAGAAGTTTGAAAAACTTGGGATCCTCTTCTTAATGTCCTTTTGTTTTGGTTTTCATGGGAAGGATGCTCTAGCAGGTGCTTAGGTTTTCTTAGCTAAGATATGGGCACTACAGCAGAATGTTTTTTAAGGTTTGGAAAGTTGAAATAATTCCTCTATGCTCTATAAATCAGGGTTCTTCAGTAGTAATAATGATGATGAGGATAGTGATGACAAAATAGCATTTACTAACTCCTTATTTTGAATGAAGTATCATTTTTAGAGCTTTGCATGCAGTATCTCATTTACCCATCATGAAAACCCAATGACATGGTGTTACTGACATCACTGGATAGATGGGGAAAGTGAGCAAGGAATCATGGTGCAAAACATGTTGCAGGTACAAACAGAAGGATACAGAAAAAATAGTCCATCATGTAATACTCCATAGCTAAACACTCAAAGGTGTTTTGGGAGTGATATGAAGACTGAGAATACATCAGCTAAAAATGTGGTTATACTGGATTCAAACATAAAAAAAAATGTGGTTATCAGTGACTCTGGTTAGCATACTTGAAGATACACCATCCATGACCATAGCATCTTCTTTGCTAGCTGCCAAACAATCACTATAATGACAATAACAAAAATGGTAAAACAAGACTTACTATAACCCAACTACCTACAATATTTTCCCTCTCTCTTATTTCTCTTATGATCCTTTTATTTTCCCTTTTTACATTGATGACCATCTATTAGCTATTTTCCCTTATGAGTATATTCACATGTAGACAATTAATTATTTCTATTTTTTTAGTTAATGACTATATTCCCTACACTGTACATTTCATACTCATGACTCATTTATTTTGCAACTGGAAGTTTGTACCTCTTAATCTCCCTCACCTATTTCTTTACTTCTCCATCCCTCATGGCTATGGCAACAATTTGTTCTCTGTATCTATGAATCTGTTTCTGTTTTGTTATGTTTTCTTCATCTGTTTTTTTTTTTTTTTTGGATTCCACATATAAATGAAATCATACAGTATTAGTCTTTCTCTGTTTGACTCTTTTTCACTTAGCATAATACCAGGTCCATCCATGTTGAGGCAAATGCAAATTTTCATTCTTTTTTACAGAATACACATCTTCTTTATCTATTCATTTATTGATGGGCACTTGGGTTGCTTCCATAGTTTGGCTATTGTAAATAATGCTGCAATGAACATAGGGATGCATATATCTTTTCTAATTAGTGTTTTGGTTTTCTTGAGATAAATACCCCAGGGTAGAATTGCTGGATGATATGGTAGTTCTATTTTTAATTTTTCAGGAATCTCCATACTGTTTTCCATAATGAATTTACCAACTTACATTCCCATCAACAGTGCATAATGCTTTCCTTTTCTCCACATCCTCCCCAATACTTGTTATTTGTTGTCTTTTTGAATAAAGATTTTCTGATGGGTGTGAGGTGATATCACATTGTGATTTTGATTTGTATTTCCCTGATTATTAGTGATGTTGAGCATCTTTACTGTGTCTATTGGCCTATCTGTATGTCTTTGGAAAAAATGTCTATTCAGATCCTCTGACCAATTTTTTAATCAGGTTGTTTGATTTTTTAATTTGAGTAGTTTGAGTTCCTTGTATATTTTGGATAGTAACCCTTTGTCAGATATATCATGTGCAAATATCTTATCCCATCCAGTAGGTAGCCTTTTCATTTTGTTGATAGTATCCTTCACTGTGAACAACACTTTTAGTTTGATGTAGTTCCATTTGTTTATTTTTGCTTTTGTTTCCCTTGCCTGAGAAGACAGATCATAAAAAAATATATATTAATAAGATCAGTGTTAAAGAGCATATGACTATGTTTTCTTCCAGAAGTTTTATGATTTCAGGTCTTACATTTAAGTTTTTAACCCATTTTGAATATATTTTTGTGCATGGTGTGCAAGAGTAGCCCAATTTGATTCTTTTGCATATAGCTGTCCAGTTTTTCCAACACCATTTATTGAAGAGTCTTTTTTCCCCATTGCATGTTAGTGGTGACTTTGTCATAGATTAATTGCTCATGTAAGTGTGAGTTCTCTTCTGGGCTCTCTATTCTGTTCCATTGATCTATGTGTCAGTTTTTGTGCCAATACCATAATGTTTTGATTACTGTAGCTTTGTAATATAGTTTAAAATCAAAAGCATGATACCTCGAGGTATGTTCTTCTTTCTCAAGATTGTTTTGGCTATTCAGGGTATCCTGTGTCTCCATACAAATTTTAGAATTATTTCTTCTAGTTCTGTGAAAAATGCCCTATATATATATATATATATATATATATATATATATATATTTATTTTGCAGTATGCGGGCCTCTCACTGTTGTAGCCTCTCCTGCTGTGGAGCACAGGCTCCGGACGTGCAGACTCAGTGGCCATGGTTCACAGGCCCAGCCGCTCCATGGCACATGGGATCCTCCCGGACCAGGGCACGAACCCATGTCCCCTGCATTGACAGGCAGACTCTCAACCACTTCACCACCAGGGAAGCCCGCCCTTAATATTTTGATAGGGATTATTTTGAATCTGTAGATTGCTTTGTGTAGTATGGTCATTTCAACAAGATTAATTCTTCCAGTACATGAACACAGTATAATTTCCATCTGTTTTGTAACTTCTTCAATTTCTTACATTAGTGTCTTACAATTTTCTGAGTACAGGTCTTTTACCTCCTTAGTTAGATTTATTTGTAGGTATTTTATTATTTTTTGATGCAATTATAAATGGGATTGTTTCCTAAATTTCTCTTTCTGATTTTTTCATCATTAGTGTATAGAAATGCAACAGATTTCTGTTTATTAATTTTGTATCCTGCATCTTAACAGAATTTATTGATGAGCTCCAATAGCTTTCTGGTGATGTCTTGAGGATTTTTTATGTCATGCATGTTTATCATGTCATCTGCAAACAGTGACAGTTTTACTTCTTCCTTTTCCAGTCTGGATTCCTTTTATTTCTTTTTATTCTCTGATTGCTGTGGCTAGGACTTCAATACTATGTTGAGTAACAGTGGTGAGAGTGTGCATCACTGTCATGTTCCTGATCTTAGAGGAAATGTTTTCAGTTTTCACTGTTGACATGATGTTAGCTGTGGGCTTACCGTATATGACCTTTATTATGTTGAGGTATGTTTCCTCTATACCAACTTTGCTGAGATTTTTATCATAAATGGATATTGAATTTTGTCAAAAGCTTTTTCTGCATCTATTGAGATGATCATATGATTTTTATTTTTCTATTTCTTTTTTTTTTTTTTTTGCGGTATGTGGGCCTCTCACTGTTGTGGCCTCTCCCGTTGCAGAGCACAGGCTCCAGACGTGCAGGCTCAGTGGCCATGGCTCACGGGCCTAGCCACTCCACGGCATGTGGGATCCTCCTGGACCGGGGCACGAACCTGTATCCCCTGTCTCGGCAGGCGGACTCTCAACCACTGCGCCACCAGGGAAGCCCTGTTTTTCTATTTCTTAATGTGGTGTATCACATAGATTGATTTGTAGATATTGAACCATCCTTGCATCCTGGATAATTAATTAAAAATTTCTGAGTTATTCTTTGACATGAGTCTTAGAGAAGTATGTTGCCCAAGGCCGCCACCTAATAAGTAAGGGAACATGTATTTGAATGCTGGTTGTCTTATTTACACTAGATAATCTCCTTCAGAAAAGAGCTGAAATTTAGACTGTAAAAAGAGTTCCAAGTGGGAAAAATGGTGGCAAGCATTGGCTCCAAAACTGCAAAATTATTCTCTCTTTCTCTCTCTCTCTCTCTCTCTCTCTCTCTCTCTCTCTCTCTCTCTCACACACACACACACACACACACACACTTCTCTTACACACAAACATCTCAGGCTTCATGATGTGACACCCTTTTTGTGATTTTTCTTCCATCTCAAGAATTTCTTTGATACACATTATAGCAAGTTTCTAGAAAGACAAATATTCTCATGAAAATGAGAGTGCACTTATACTAGTACAGGATTGCAATGATTATAGTGCATAGGAGTGACCCCAGGGGAGGAGAAAGAGCATCAGTGAGAGAAGCTGAGACAATATAGGTCATGTAGATGTCCAATAAAGAGGAACTGCCAGGCTGCTTGGCAGTCTAAGATACATTGCTCATTATGTCCACCCTTCCCCAATGGTTCACCACACTCTTCTTCCCAGTCATCTCCAAAGGCTTTTATCTCCATCATGAAGCCCCTCTAGCCTCTTGTAAAATCTCTAACTTTACAATCGCCAAAGCACTTGCAGCCATCTCGACTGAACTTGGGACATGCTGCTTCCGCTTCCCCTTCTAGTTTCAGAACTTCAAGGGCAACACCAGTGTCTCATACCATAGCTACATTCTTCACTGAGCCTTACATATGGCATGTGCTTGATAAATATTTATAGATAATAGAAATCTGAAGCCTATGTCCAATGGTCTTCTAGCTAATTTAGTAACTCTTCCCATATTTCCTTAAACATAAACAAAGACAAGTCAGCAGGAACCAACCAGAAGTATGTGACTGAATCTATTTGATGGCAGAAGTTGATCTTTCCAAATGGAAAATAGTCTTGAATTTCTGCTAGTTATCTTTTAAATTCTCCATATGTGCCAATTATTTTTTCCACTTGCATACATATTCTTTGTGACCTCTAAATGGATGTCAGGAAACAATCCACAAAATAAAGAACTGCCAAGATACTCAGGTGCTTCAGTAGTGAGAAGGAGCATTGTCTTAAAGCAGAGAAGTTAGCATAAGTGTTGCCTTGATCTTTAGTCACAAGGCTGGATAAAAAGAGTAAAATACTTATCCAGGTAATGATTAGTGACTGGCTCAAGATAGAACAAAATTTTTTACACTGATCCTAGATTTTGCAATTAAACATTCTTCTAGAGAAACCTAGTCTCATTCCTTATATAACTCATCCCTAGAGATATTCTTTAATCAAAAGAACATCCCTTTTAAATGTAATTTGATAATGGTCTAAGCAGATGTGGCAGGGTACTCAAGATCTTCTAAAAAGTGTGATGCAGAATTTTCCTTTATTTAAAATTAAGAATCAATATTCCAATTAATTAATGGCAGCACTAGAAATGGAATTTAGGTCCTCAGAATCTACTACTCAGGACAGCTCTCTGGACTTACCTGGTGGTCCAGTGGTTAAGACTCTGAACTTCCACTGCAAGGGATGCCAGTTTGATCCCTAGAGGGGGAACTAAGGTCCCACAATCAGTGTGGTGTGGCCAAAAAATGAAAAAAAAAAAAAGACAGCTGTCTTTTTTACTCCATTACAGTATCACAGCCTCCTGAACACAGCGCTGATGTTTGATCAGCCCAGGTTCTGGGAAACTCTATCTGCTGGATCCTTCCAGTGCTCAGTTCTGTTCATAAGTTTATTTGTGTCTTCTTCTGAACTGAGATGTCTCTTGGCTCTGGGAAGCCTAGATCGTACTCACCAAGTAAATCTTTGGTAGTTTGTGTGACCATATCCTTTTACGTATCAAGCATGTTCATTATCATCTTCAAGATTAACACAAGTAATTATAAATTTACTTGTTGGTAAACAGCACTTTGAATTACCACATTAAGGTCTTTAGAATTTTATTGCACCTACAGAAACAGAAAAATTCTGAAGTCTAAGATATCAAGATTTCAAGAAAAATAGTTTTTAAAAACTCTGTTTTTTTTAAAGTACTACTAATTGTAAATACTAATATAAACATGAGTTCCATTAAAATAAATATTTCTTTTCTTTAAAAAGATATCTAACTGGAGTCTTACTAAGAAACAACTCAGTCTATAGTGCACTAAATGTGCTGCAACTATTAGCCTTCCCAATCAACTCTTAATGAATCAGGGGCTTGTGAGTGAGACATAAAGACCATGAAGAGCTTTTAAAATACACTCATATAATCTCAATCTGGATGCCTGAAAGTCAAATCAAGTAACAAAAATTATGGAAAATTACACACACACTACACAGAATCAGATATCAGGTTTCTTCTTTAAAAAATCTGACAACACTGGGTTCACAGTCCCACAGAATCTACCAATTTTGTAGAGCTGATATATTTTGGTAATATCTGGCTTTTGAATATGTCCAGGCTATACCATTCCCAACTGTCTTAAATGCAATGGTTTGTGTAAACTGCCTAAGCCCTAAAAGCACCTTAGCATGGGACCCTGCCACTGTTTATATATGTGTAAAATGCACATATGTATATATATTTATATATACGTATATTCTTTTGAACATGAAACTGATCTTCACCATTTTTTATTTTCATGCTTAGACAGTATAACTAACCCTCCTTTGTAGTCAAAATACTGCACTTTTTTTGCTTTGTGCTAAACCTGGAAAACAGCAAAATAAATATGTGAAGGAGTAAGCATGAAAGGGTCAGTTGCATTTGAAGCAGCCCATGACTGTTTACCCTGGCATCTTCCCGCCCTGAAGATTTTTCCTACTACTTTCTGGAAGCATTCTAACGTAAGGCATTTTTCTGGTTTTCAGATTCAAACACATTATAGTGTAACCACCTGTGTATATAATTGATTTGGTTTTAACTTTGAGCTTCATCCCTGACCAGACCTGGCACCTGCAGAAGAAAATACTGGGGGCTAAAATAGAGCAAGTGGGGCCACAAAATAGTGTAATATCCTCCCACTGTGGTTCAAGGGGATGCTGTTTCGGGGTGTGCATTTCATCTCATGAGACTCTAGACAACAGAAGAGCTAGACAAAAGGAAAACATGTGATGGTGCAGTATTTATATTGCAATCTTTCCAACATTTCAGAAGGGAATGGTTTACAGATGTATACCCCCCAATGACATTCACACATCTATTGTTTTCTTAACCTCCTTCCCCATCCTATTACAAGATTCTTTTCTTGAAAAAGATTACAAACTTCCCTGTGCTTTTCTGTGATAAAAAACATATTTCCTCCAAATTACAAGGGAAGGACATGATGAACTATATGATAGGCCAAGTGTTAATGTAAAATCAGCTTCAGAAAATGGAATACTTTTATGATTACTTAAGCATTTGTATTTCATGCCATAAATTCTTCCCTGTCTGAAACAGACCACTTAACCCAGTCTTAGGACATCAAGCTGCTAATTTGCACAGTATTATGACAGGAAACACTCTACAGCAATGAATGCATGGTAGGGGATTTTAACAGAAGCCCATCTGGACTTTTAGCTATTGAAGGCAATTTCTTCTTAATAATCTATTAAAGAGAGATGCCATAAAGAGTAGTTACCATTGCTTGGTCATAAATTTCAGAAGAGGTTTTATACCAAGCCTCTATTTTTTCAACCTTTTTCACCCATTTTCAGTGACTTAATTCATCAACATTTAACTTAGTGTGTTGCTGCCTTAATACAACTCTCAAGGAGTTTAAAGTGTTCTTAATGTCGAAGTTGTTGCCTTTGGGAAAGGGTATCTGTCTTGAACACGTGCTTTCTATTAATTTAAACCTCTGGATTCCTTTATGATGAAGTATGTCTTCTTCGAAAAATCAGATTTAAGAGGTTTTTCTTTCAAGATTTTTTTCCAAAATAATCTTTTTCTGACTGGCCAATACTCAAATAATAAAAATGAAAGTTTGATTATTTGGCAAATTTGAAAGTTTTGATATTGACTGGAATTGTTTTAAATAACTCGAAAATATGAGCATCTGAAGACTTCTTTCTGTCCCCTAGCTCTTCCCTCCTTCACGTCCTTCAAGTGTTTCTTCAAATCACCTTCTCAGAGAGGCCTTCTCGATATATCCTGTTTTATATTATAAACTTACCCCACCCCAGCTCTATTGAGTCCCCTTCCCCACCTCATTTCATTCTGACATACAGTGTAATTGTTCATTTCACTTACTTTCTTTCTCTACCTATTAGAATGTGAGCTCCATGAGAACAGGGGTTTTTCATTGGTTCTCCCACTTCTGTGTCCCTAGAGCCTAGAATGGTTCATGGTACACGGTGGGTGTTGAAAATATTTGTTGAATAAATGGATAGAAAAGAGGAGATATTAATTTTGCAAATAAAGGAAAAATAAAATCATCATGACAGATTTAGAACCAATAATGGTGCAAGCCACATAGTAGGTGCTCAAATACATTTTTGTTAAGATTGACAGATTGATACAAGAGTAATAAAAATTTAGAAAAAAGCACTGACAACAAAGGTGAAGGAGCTGGGATTATTATATTTCCAATATTTGAAAATAAGTTATTTGAGGCAAGATGGGGTTATGAACACTGAGTTTTCTTTTCAGAGCCAATTTGCTAAGGAAGAAAAGAAGAAAACAGAAATTTAAATGGAAGATACGTTTTCATGTTAAAACAGTGTTTCAAATCTGCTTAAAAATATTTTACAGTACGATGTCAAAAAAGTCTACTCACTAAAAATTATTAAGGTTAGACATAAAGGTTCCCTAAAAGACTGAAAATAGTGCTACCCTATGATCTAGCAATTTGACTCCTAGGTATATATCTGGAAAAAAATGAAAACACTAATTTGAAAAGATACATTCACACCAATGTTCCTAGCAGCACTACTTACAATCACCAAGACATCGAAACAACTTGAATATCCATCAGCAGATGAATGGATAAAGACGATGTGGTATGTGTGTGTGTATATATATATATATATATATATACACACACACACACACACACACACACACACAAAGGAATATTACTCAGCCATAAAAAAGAGTAAAATTCTGCCATTTACAGCGATGTGGATGGACTAGAGAATACTATCTTAGTGAAATGTTATACAGAGACAAATATTATATCATAGCACTTACATGTGGAATCCAAAAATAATTCAAACAAATGTATAGAGCAAAACAGAAACAGACTCACAGATATAGAAAAAAAAAAAAAAACTAGCAGTTGCCAGAAAGGAGAGGAAAGAGGGAGGAGCAAGTAGAGATATGGGATTAAGAGATACAAACTACTATGTATAAAATACATAAGCAACAAGGATATAGTGTAAATCACAGGGAATTATAGCCATTATCTAGTAATAACTTTTAATGGAGTGTAATCTGTAAAAACACTGAATCACTTGCTGTACACCTGAAACTAATATAATATTGTAAATCAACTATACTTCAATAAAAAGGAACTATATATAAAGGACAAAGAAGGAAATAAAATCACCTATAGTCACATCCTTTAAATTCCAGTTCTATAAATATTTGCATATACTAAATATACTTCTAATAATTTTCTATGAAGTTCACATAAAATTACAAATTTTAATAAATAGGCAGCTAAAAGTTCATATGCGGTAATGAGTAACTTTATGTGTTGATGGGACTGGGCATGCCCAGATAGCTGGTAAAATATTATTTTGAGGTGTGTCTGTGAAGGTGTTCCAGAAGACATTAGCTTTTGAATCAGTAGACTGAGTAATGAAAATCACTCTCAGCAATGAGAGTGGGTATCATGCAACACATTGAGGTCCTAGCAAGAATAAAAAGGCAGATAAAGGGCAAAACATCTGTCTCTCTCTGGGAGAGCTGAGACATCCATTTTCTCTTGCTCTCAGACATTAGTGTTCCTGATTCTCAGTCTTTAGGAGTCAGACTGAGACTTACACAATTGGCCCTCCAATTCTTAGACCTTCAGACTCTGACTGAATCACACCCTGGCTTTTCTAGTTCTCCAGCTTGTAGACAGCAGATAGTGGGACTTCTTGGACTCCATAACCATGTGAGCTAACCCCTGTAATGTCTCCTCTTCAATATTTATACCTGAATCTGTATCTATATCTACATCTATTTCTATACCTATATCTATCTATAGCTATCTTATTCGTTCCAGTTCTCTGAAGAACCCTCATACATATGCTTACTGATGTGATTTTTTTCTTACAAGGCCGTATATTATGGTCATTGAATAGTCTTCTGTGCATCTTGCCAACTAACTTCTTAGTTTTCCTTTTTGCATAGACACATCATAATTTTCTAAGTTCCCTGTTAAATATTTAGATTAGTGCAAATGTTTGACTCTTCTAAATTAGGTTGTCACAATTCTTCTAGATAATTATTTGCCCATATCTGTGATAATTTTCTTAAAGTAAAAAGAATATGTAAAATTTTGGAAACAGATTACTATACTTCATCCCAAAATATCAGACTGATTTGAACTTCCATTAACAATGCTTGAGAATGCCTATTTCCTTGAGATTTCTTAACTATGATTTAAAAAAATTAACACTTGCCATTTTAATAGATGAAAAATAAAATGGAAATTTGGTTATAGAAAGGCAGTAGAGAAATGGCTATTCAGCGAGACCAAAAACATAATTTAGGATGAAATTCCATAACAGTATATTTAATTTACATTTCTATTTGGTTATTTTTATTATTTTTTTGTGTGTGTGTGGTACGCGGGCCTCTCACTGCTGCGGCCCCTCCCGTTGCAGAGCACAGGCTCCAGACGCACAGGCCCAGCGGCCATGGCTCACGGGCCCCGCCGCTCCGCGGCATGTGGGATCTTCCCGGACCGGGGCACGAACCCGCGTCCCCTGCATCGGCAGGCGGACTCTCAACCACTGTGCCACCAGGGAAGCCCTCTATTTGGTTATTTTATATCTTAAATAGACCATCAATATTAGCAGCCCCTCTAGACTGATTTGTAATCATAAACCATGTTTGCTCTACTATCAGTGCCTTATATATAGATTTTACGTAATAAACATTCCTCTACTTTTCTACAAAACATCTGGGCAATTTATAAGCATTAATTGAATCTCATGCTTCCCTGTTTTTATAACCTCTCTGCAGAAGAGCAGAGAGTATGCAAGAGTATGAGCATGCTAGGCAGGAAGACAGTAAAAATGTAATAGATCTATATTCTGAAGTTAACCTAATCTCCAATCTCTAACAGCAAACTGAAGCTGAAATCAAGGTAGATATATTGTTTTAGTATGATATGATAAGCCTTTATATTTAAGGAATGTGCCAAGTTCAATGAGCATATTAACTTGCAATGCTATATTGATTACTGATAATGACCAATTCAGTGTGGTAAAATCTAACTCATGATAATCATTTATTTATCTGCTGGTGAGTTGCTTTTTCTCCAAGAGTAAAAAGTATCTCTCTTTGAATTAAATATAGAATATTTAAATTTGAATAATTAAATTTAATGATTAATTAATTAATTAATTAATTAAATTAATTGTTTAATTAATTTTAAATTTAATAATTAAATTTGAATTAAATATAGAATCCTCTAAACCCACACTTTTCAATGTGGGCCAGTAGCATCAGTAACAACTGGAATTATTAGAAGTATAGACTATCAGAAACTATCCCAGGCCCACAAATCAGAATCTGCATTTTCAACAAATCCTCAGGTGATGAATTTACATGTTGAATTTTGAGAAACATGGAGCATTAGTTTGTATTGAGAATGAAGTGCAAACATGGTCAAACTACTATAAGCTCTAGAGTATCTATTCCTTGTTCTATAAAGCATATTATGCTTAGATGCCAATGGAGTCCACCCTCAGTCCAAGGTGAAGAACAGGAAATGATAGAAATTTGCATAAAGATCTCATAAGCATGTACATTTTTAAAAATTGCCAAGCAAAAAATTATCTGAAAATTAAAATAGCCCTGCTTTGGAGGGTCCATAAAAAAACTTACTATTAAGTTTTTTTCTAAATTTTGGATAAAAATATTAATTTGAAACTAAACCTAGAAGTTATATCTCCAAGTCAATAATAGGAGAAGTGATCACCGATTATTTTCCCCAGGCTTTCCAGAAATTATGAGGCTCTTGCCTTGAAGTGTTTTTTTTTTTTTTCCCACTTCTATGTTGCTGGGTAACAAATCATCCCAAAACAGAATGGCTTAAAACTACAATTCACTATTATTTTTCATAGCTCTCTGTGTTGACAGGGCTCAGCCAGGAAATTGTTATTTGAGGCGTCCCAGGAAGATGTGGTCAGATGGCAGGTTTGGCTCAAGTCCCCTGAAGGTGCTCCTGGTTAGCTATCTAAGATGACTGACCCTTGTGGCTGAGAATTTGTGTGGGCTGGGGTTGACAGCTGGGTAGTCTGATTAGAGCACCTATTCATGGGCTGCCTGTGTGGTTCTGTCTTCTCAAAGCATGGCCGCAGTGTTTGGAGAGGGAGCATCTTAAGAGCAAATATTCCAAGAGATTCGGGTGAAAGTTCCAAGCTTTCTTATTTCTGAGCCTCAGAAGTCCCAAACATAATTCTGCAATGTTCTATTGGTCCAGTAAGTCACTAAGTCCAGCACAAATTCAAGAGGGAGGGGAAATCTACACCACCTCACAATAGGAGAAAAGTAAATTTAAAAAATCATTTTTAATATACCACATGATTTTTAAAACTTAAAATAACTTTCCCCACAGGTCCCATTTTCTGCCTGCCATACCATACCCAGATCCACCACACATGTATTCTACACTGAAATGTATACAGTATGAAATGGAATCAGAGCATACATGGTCCACTCACAGAAATATCAAAAGTTCCTCTATCCTATGTTAGGTGAAGTAAGACTCTGTGTACCTATTGACATTTGAGAACTCAGAAATATTCTTTAATTTAAAAGTGTTTTCTAATATGGTGGCTCAATGTCACTCTTCCCCAACATCTCTTCTCTACACTCCTCTCATCAAGTTCTTTGTTGGCCTGACAGTTACAGATTTTAGCATCTGGGCTCCTTTTCTCTTGGTCTCCCCACTGGGTTTGACCAATGGCAAGCACTCACCTTCTTCCTCCACCTTCAATAATGCCCTGCTAGCAGTGGCTGCTTCTCCACTTCTGCCTATCAGCACTTTCTATACAGTTCCACTTCCCACTTGAAGTGTTAACTCTTTCATTTCCCTTCCCCTCAGCTTTGGGGGCAATAATGACTTTCTAATGTTGCTATATTCTGAATGTTCCACCACCCAGATTTCAGAACTTAATTTTTTTTTTTCTCAAAAAAATACTTTTCTGGTCAGCTAATAGTCAAATATTAAAAAATAACATGTGATTAATCTGGAAACTTGGTGCTGGGAGAAAAATAATAATTTTGTGTTTTATTTGAAACATAGAAAATACCAACATATAGAAAAATACCACCCATCAAGAGAGGAGACCAGAAAAATCACTGGAGACTTCCTATACTTATGTGCCTGACAGGCTCTTAGTTTTACTATAAGACATCTAAAACGAATCATTTCCTTTCTGAAAACTGTAACAGGCTGGCTAGCAGCTCTCAAAGTCCAAACACTGCTGTGAGTAGCAAATTGGTACATACGTCTTGAGTCAGAATTATGTTGCTAGATGATTTAGCTAGAAGGGAATGTTTAATACTCTGTTTTCCAGACTACCTCACAGATAGATGGTCATGTAATAAAATAAATACTGCGTAGTGACATTAGGAAGATAGTGGAAGAAGAGGTCCCCCATTCTTTTCCATCTCAATGATGGTAATCTGGCAGCCATCCATGGACAAAAGTGCCTTTATGTGATTTGTTGTGTCATATTTCCTTTATGTTCCATGTTTCTTAACATCTTGCATCACTGTCTTTGTATATGAAGTTGCAGTCACCTCCTCTAGTCTTTCCTGACTGACTTTGGGAGAGGAAGCCATTCGGATGGCCCTGATCATGGTTCTGAAGCTTTCTCAGACTTTCAGTGGATATATCTGCTTCATGTTTCTTTCTCCCTTTGTGGCAGAATTCTTCAGCTTGTGTGCCTTCGCTTGATCCTTCAACACACCAGATTGGATGCTCACAGCCTCCTTTTTCTTTCCCAGGAGCTGCACTAAAGCTGAAGCTTGTGGTCTCTCCTTGTCCTGTTGATGTAGGCAGGCTTTCTGCACATGCTCAACAGCCATCTGCTGAGGTTCACTCTTGCTGCCATTGGGAGAACATAAAGGGCACCACCACAGGCCAGCGAGGGGATGGGGGGCAGGGAGGATGTATATCAGTGAGGCATACAGAATGCTGAAGAAGCCTGTGGCCAGCTATGGGGATCCATGGGCAAGGTGACCCCAGAGGGCTTCTTGATGGAGTCCTTGACCTGGCTAGTAGGATCCGTGTCCTGTTAATGTCCTCTAAGAGCCCTATTTTCCTCTCTCCCAGCCTTTTCCCACCCTTCAGTCAGGCAGCTCACTACTCCATACTCTGGATGAGGCTAGAGAGAAATAAGTTTCTTTGGCAGCATCCTCCACAGCTGGGGAAGCAGGGTACTTGCTCACATGCTCAGTATCCCCCATGAGACAAATCCTGAGCCAAGAAGGTCTTTCTTGACCCTGAGTTGTGCCACTTTGGCGTACCTTTATTTTGCCCCCTCAAACACTGTGATGGAACCTCATTGCTAGAAACCTGGACTTCCACAAAGACTCTCTCATCCATGGGTGACTGTCTGAGACATTGTTCTCCAGCTGGTTCAAGGCCACTGAAGTGTCCACAGACAAGACTGAGGTCTGTATGCAATGCACTGGCTTCTGCCAGGTCCTGTGGCATATGGCCCTGGATCCCACAGTTCCCAGAAAGACACTTTTGACTGTGGATTGATGCTAAATTGTTGTTATTGAGAGAGGAGATGTGAGTGAATGACATTTTATTTGGCTTCTTGTTGATGACAATCCCAAGAAAAAGTTGGATGTTAGTAGGTTTATTCCTCTGTGAATTGGTAATGGCAAAATCCTATCTGTAGGGTTGTTATAAAGATCTCTGCACAGGATTCTTAAGGAAGCCTAGGAAAGAACAGAGACCCAAGATCAAAGCCTGGAGTTCTAACTTGATACTTGAAGAAAGGCCACGCAGAAGAACTACCTGTCCTACATTAGACTATGACGTGACAAAGAAATACTACTTTTTATGATAACCCTTGTAATGTGAGAATTTTTTGTTATAGCAAGTATCATTAATAACTAGAGAAAGAGTATTTTTAATTTTATATAAGTTGAATTGCCTATATTTTATTTTATTTTTTTATTTTATTTTATTTTTTATTTTTTTTGCTGTACGCAGGCCTCTCACTGCTGTGGCCTCTCCCGTTGCGGAGCACAGGCTCCGGATGCACAGGCTCCACGGCCGTGGCTCGCGGGCCCAGCCGCTCCGCGGCATGTGGGATCTTCCAGGATCAGGGCACGAACCCGTGTCCCCTGCATCGGCAGGCAGACGCTCAACCACTGTGCCACCAGGGAAGCCCGGGAAGCCCCCGAATTGCCTATATTTTTATCTAGTGAAATACTGTGCATCAACCAAACTCTTTTAATTTAGACCCTTGTCAAAATTTAACCCCTTGTCAAAATCCACCAGGAGATGCTTTATTTTCTGAATGACAGTTCATTTACATTTCTCCACTGTAAGGAGTTAGACAGGCAGTATAACATACTTAATGAGGTGCATTATTGCACACATTTTAAAATGTCTTATCATCGTCTTGCTTGTTTATTTAAACTTAAAATATATGTAAATTTTAAGTAATATGTAAAATATCTGAAGCTAAAGAGCTCAAGAATTTTCAAGCTCCTAACTATGTCCCTTTAGTCAGATTTGAATAGCCAAAGTGAAATATCTAAATAAAAATTATTCTTCCCACAATCCTCCCACTCTTTGCCCCAGATTATTTCAAGTACTTCTTGACTAAATCCAACCACTATGTAATTCTCCAAGCCATCATTTTTAAACAGGCTATTAATTTTTGAAATTTATATTTAATACTAATACTGTTAATTCCCTAATATTCCTCACCATTAAATAAGATAATATATAAGGGACATACACAGTAAATGATCATCATACTCTTAACTATTATTATTACTATTCTTTGCTCAGAAGATATTTTAAGAATCTGTTTTAGTGATTGCATAGAACATGAAACCATAGAAGTGTTTATACTATAATCACAGAAGAAAACAATATATGGAAAGCCAGCATAACTATAATTAACACTATTTTTTAAAATATATTTTGTGGTTAAATAACCTCAATACTGACCCCATTTTAATATGGAAGTTCAAAAGAAAAACCATAGATTTCCTACTTATTTTTCTTTGGCAAATTTTGTATTCACAGATGGTACAGATATTTTGGCATTCTAAACTAAAGCATCTCTATTTATGATTTTGTCTTGGAAGACTCTTTTGTGGTTAGACCACATTTTGTATACTTCTGATGATGGACATGTGATCTGAACTTAGCCAAGGCAAGGGGTAGGCCACATGAAACATCACCAAGGCTGCAAGCTGCTGCTGCCAAGAAGTTGGAAAAGACAATTTTACAGGTCATGAAGAAAATTGGGACCCATATTTAAAAAAAAAAAACATTCAATGAATAGAAAAATAAGTATGTGACACTCATACAGAGCCAAAATGTGCCTCAAAGGAAACTTATTTACATGGAACAGTGGGATAGGAATGTCAGGTTTAAACTATTTTTTATCAAGAGGGAAGGAGGAAAGTTAGGGAAGAATTAACTTGTCTTTGTGACAAAAAATTACATTAAAAAAATAAATTTACCTTATTACTAACTGGCCACTTATTTGCATAACATTACCAAAATACTTATCTTCCCCCTCCTTTAAAGATATTCCCCTTGCACCAAGGACAAACCCCTTGTTGAAACAGTATAAAAGATGACGTATTTTTATTTTTTATTTTCAAACTTTTGAGTTGCAAATTTACAAATGGGTTTTGTGAAAATCCTTGAGCCACAAATTGAAATTATTCACAAGACAAAAATAATGCACATCTTATTATACAGATGTAGACATTCTTATAAAATTCTCATTGACATGGAAAATAGAAGCACTAAGAAATCAACTAATTATGACACAATTTGCAAATCAATCCTGGTTAATCCAAACCATCTGGGAAGAACCTAATATAAAAAAAGCACTCGTTAGAATAGAGATTTCCACCTTGCCATGTCAAAATAACTGGAACTGAACTCTGTCTTCAAAGAAGAAACAACTAGAATATTGGACAAAATATAGGAAAGAGTGGTTTTGGACACTGAACAACTCTCAGTGCAAGACTATGATGTAAGATGGGAAGTAAAACAAATGAGATGAGCCTTACAGTCCATTAGCTTTTTGCCTGGAGGCCTGTCACAGACAGTGGCACAATAAGGGAGAGCCTAAGCAGAACTAGAAGGTCCAGTGAGATGAGAAGATAGAAATGAGATGTGGAGAGATGCAGGAAGATTGATTTTGTGGGGCAGGATGCTACAGATGATGGAACTGCCTTGAGAAAGAGTCCCAGAAATCATTAGCTAAGGTCTTTTGAACCTGTTTCTAAATACTAAGACCCACATGAATACAATGGACTTTCCTGATAATTCTCAGAAACATTTAACTTGAACAATTCCAAGCCTGTAGACAGTACTGGAAGATATTTAAGGTCTATCCAGCTGGAGTGTAGTGACCTGAATGCACACATGGGACATTCAGTAGACAGCCTAGAGGAGTTAACCTTAGTAGTAAAATTACTGCAGCAGCGAAAGTGTACACATGCCCTAACAAATCTTAAAAAAAAAAAATGCAAAGGATTGAACTGACTTGCAAGTTACTTAAATCCCTGCCAAAACAAAGTTCAACATTTTTTAAGGTAAACAACAAAATCCAGACTCTCAAAAACATTATATTTACCATGTCTGTTATCTAATAAAAAATGATGAGACATATAAAGAAGCAGGAAACTATAGCACATAGCCAGAAGAAAAATCTGTCAAAAGAAATAAAGGTGATAGCACTAAAAGAAAAGTTTTTTTTTTAATTTTTAAAATTTTATTTATTTACTTTTATTGGAGTATAATTGCTTTACAATGTTGTGTTAGTTTCTGCTGTACAATGGAGTAAATCAGCTATATGTATACATATATCCCCTCTCTCTTGGACCTCCCTCCCACCCCACCCCCCATCCCACCCATCTAGGTCATCACAGAGCACCAAGCTAAGCTTCCTCTGCTTTATAGCAGGTTCCACTAGCTGTCTATTTTACACATGGGAGTGTATATATGTCAATCTTAATCTCCCAATTTGTTCCACCCTCCCCTTCCCCCCAAGTGTAAGAGATATTATAAATATGCTCA
The DNA here is from genome assembly GCF_949752795.1 of Hyperoodon ampullatus. NCBI lineage: Eukaryota > Metazoa > Chordata > Mammalia > Artiodactyla > Ziphiidae > Hyperoodon > Hyperoodon ampullatus. The sequence goes on along the minus strand of NC_136927.1, from coordinate 14,439,218 downwards.
AAGATTTAAAGGAAAATATGAATATCAGATTGAAAGAAACACAAGCTTCAAAAACAAACTATATGGAACTTCTGAAAAATTACCATAATCTCTTTTTTTTTTAATCAGAGATGAGTTTAACAAAAGATTAGACATGGCAAAACAAAAGATAAGTGAAATTCAAGATGTAGCCATAGAACCCATGTAACATAAAACACAGAATAAAAAAGTATGAAGAAAAATGAACAGAGCTTCAGTGACCTATGGACAATATCAAGCAGTTGAATATATGTATAATTGGAGACTGTGTTAGTTTACTATTGCTGTTGTATAAAATTAAACCTAGTGGCTTTAACAATTATTATCTTCAAGTTCTAGAAGTCAGAAGTCAGAAGTCAGAAATGGATCTTCTGGGCTAAAATCAAGCTATTGGCAGAGCTAAATCCTTTTTGGAGACTCTGGTTAAGAATCCATTTCCTTGCATTTTCCAGCTTCTGGAGGTCACCTGTATTCCTTGGCTTGTGTCCAATCTTCCATTTTCAAAGCATATCACTCCAACTTCTGCTTCTGTTAGCATAGCACCTTCCCACACTGACCCTCCTTTCTCCCTCTTACAGGAATCCTTATTATTACACTGGACTTATCCAGATAATCCAGAGTTATTTTCCCATTTTAAAATCCTTAACCTAATCACATCTGCAAATGTGAGGTAAAATGTTATTTTTTACCATGCAAGGTAACATGCTATGTTCCAGGAATTAGGGCATGGACATCTTTAATGGAGGCATTATTCAGCCTACTATAGATAGAAGAAGAGAAGGGACAGGCAGAAAAATAAATGTAGCTGACGATTTTCTGTATTTGATAAAAGGTATAAACTCAGAACTCCAAGAAGCACAATAAACCAAAGAGGATAAACTACATCAACGCACATCATAATCAAATTTCTGAAAACCAGTGAAGAGGAAATCCTAAAAGAAGACAGAAAGTAGGGGGGGAGTGCATGAGGATGAAAGGCACAATATATGGAAACAAAGATTAGAATTTCCTCAGTCTTTTTGTCAGAAACAATTCAACCCAGAAAACAAAGGAATCTTTGAAATATTGAAAGAAAAAAAAAAACTTACTAGGCAAAAATATCTTGACCTGTGAAAGTGTCTTTTTAAAATGAAAATAAAGTCATTTTTTACACAGAAATGCTGAGAACTTTATCTTTGTTTGTATTTGTGGGGTTTTGTTTGTTTTGCAGCACAATTGCATGGTAAGAAATAGTCAGGGAAATTCTTTAGCCAGAAGGAAAATTATACCAGATAGAAACTCAAATCTATTCAAAGAAATGAAGAGAACCAAAATTAGTGAATATGGTTTTGTTTGTTTGTTTGTTTGTTTGTTTGTTTATTTAAATGTCAATGATTGTTTAAAGCAGGGGTCAGCAAACCATGGCCCATAGGCTAACTAGGGCTCCTGCCTCTTTTTGTAAATAAAGCTTTATTGGCACACAGCCACACCTATTTGTTTATGAGTTGTCTAGGGCTGTTTTCATACTAAAATGGTAGATGTCAGTAGTTTTGACAGGGACATTAGGCCTGCACAGCCTTAAGAATATACTATCTGGCCCTTTAGGAATAAGAAAATGCTCACCTCTGCTTTAAAGGAAAATATTAACAATGCATTCTGGAGTTTATAACATATGTAGAAATAAAATGTATGGCAAGTCACAAAAAACAGGAGAAGAGAAATGGAAGTATACTATTTGTAAGGTTCTTACAATACACTTGAAGTGGTGAGATATTACTTGCCAGTAGACTGTAATCAAGGATACATATTGTATACCCTAGAAAACCATTAGTCAAAAATAAAGCAAAAATGTATAGCAAATAAGCAAATAAGTGGAAATAAAATAGGATATGAAACATATTCATTAAGCTAAAATAAGGAAGGACAAAAAGTTTATCCACCCAATTACAAAGGTTCAAATGCATGGAGCAAAAATTGACAAAAACTAAAAGGAAAATGAAACTAACCCACGAATGTTAGTGATTGTCAGAAAAAGTATACAGAAAACAGGAAGAATATTGCAGATATGAAAAACATTTGCAACCAGTGTAATTGAACTGATATTTAAAGAACACTCCACACAACAACAAGAGAACATACATTTTTTTCAGATGCAAATGGGACATTAATAAATTTAGACCATATGCTGGGTTAGAGACAAGTCTCAAATTTGAAAGAATTTAAATCACAGACTATATCTTCTGCTACCTACTAAAAAGGACACTTTGAAAACAAATCTAATAAAATATTCAACTCTTGAAATAAGTTCTAGATAACAAATGCCTTGTTCAATTTAGAAGGTATAAGGGGAAAAAAACCCTTAATATTAGCCTTTAAAACTAACCTTAACTAACAATCTCCAGTCATTTAACTAATAAATGTTTATAATATTGGATGGAAATATTTAATGATTTTTAAAAGCTCAGGGTTATGTAAGTTATTTAAGATTTCCTTTTATTCTGTCAACTAGCAGAGATGCGTCTTTGGCAAATTCCTCCTGATACAGCAAAAGAGACTCTGTCATTAGCTGGCAGCTTGCATTTTAGCCAGATGTGATGCAGCCCCAAAGTATTATTACAAAGGCAGACAGAACTACTGCTACCAATTGCAATTCAATTATTTCACTGTGTACAGACATTGCCACAAATACAGTTGGATCTTGAGAACTGTATTATGCTGTCAGGAACTATGTCATATGGAGAAAGGAAGCCCATCATCAAATTATTCACATGTGTTCTTTCTCTCTGTCTCTCTCTATATAAACACATATGTATTATATACAGGTAATGTTTATAATACATATGTATGCTATATGTGTATAATTTCACAAGAATAAAGATTTTTAGTAGAAATAGAACAAAAAATAATTCAAAGCAGTAAGTCTTAGACAGTTTCAGGGAGTTTAGTTCAGGGAATGCAAAGTATAGGGAAAGAAAATAAAACCAAGTTCAGTTCTTTTAAAACAAAAGTTAAACATTTTGCAGAACGAAAACATCTATGTGAAATATTTAGAGTAATATTTCTGGTTCAAAAGTCTAAGTAGACCCAAAGTATTAGGGAAAGCATGTAGGATCCAGGCCCAAACAAGAGCACACATCACTTAGGAAACCCAAAGGTCAGAATCAACTAATGAAGAAGCTCACCCACTTCCTGCCTCTGGGAATTGTCTCTCCCAAACCTAAGAGAGACAAATAGACAAGTTGTACCAGCCTTAACGATGACCCTAACTTCTAGAAAATGCTAACTTGGATTCAAAAAAATCATTCTTAAGGAAATTTAAACATTCCCTCTTGTTCTGCATTTTCTTATTTACAGAAATTACGTGCAAGAGAAGTTGTCCAATTTTCTCTTCAGATCTGAAGATTCTCTTCAGATCTCTTCACACCTCCACCAGTGTGCTATCTGGGTTGCTCAAATTTATAGGAATTATGATCCTCACAGCTGTTCAGGTATGTTATTAACCAGCATAGTCCAACAATGGAGAATGTGGGCTGCTTAGTTCGAATCTTAGCTCTGTCACTCCCTAGCCGTGTGACCCTAAGCAAGTTATTTTACCTCTTTGTTCCTCTGCTTGCTTATGGTTTAAAATAGAATGCCATAAAGATATTATAAGGATTTAATGACATTATGTTTGAAACACGCTTAAAACAGTGCCTGGCATGTAATGAGTCCTAAATAATATTTGTTAAAAAACAAAACCAAAAACCAAAAACCAAACCCATATCAAACATTCAGGTAGATTCTCATTTTAAGAATTTACAGAATGGATCGCAGCTAACTGCTGACCAATCATCGAAAGGAAGACACTGGAGCTCACAAAAAAAGATACCTCACATACAAAGACAAAGGAGAAACCACAATGAGACAGTACGAGGGGCGCAATCACAATAAAATCAAATCCCATAACAGCTGGGTGAGTGGCTCACAAACTGGAGAACACCGATACCACAGAAGTCCACACACTGGATGAAGGTTCTGAGCCCCACATTAGACTTCTCAACCGGGGGTTTCTGGCAACGGGAGGAGGAATTCCTAGACAATCAGACTTTGAAGCCTAGTGGGATTTGATTACAGGACTTAGACAGGACTGGGGGAAATAGAGACTCCATTCTTGGAGGGCACATGCAAAAGAGTGTGCTTACCAGGGTCCAGGGGAAGGAGCAGTGACCACATAGGAGACTGAACAAGACCTACTGGCTACTGTTGGAGGGTCTCCTGCAGAGGCGGGGGTGGCCGTGGCTCACTGAGAGGACAAGGACACAGGCAGCAGAAGTACTGGGAAGTACTCCTTGGTGTGAGCCCTCCCAGAGTCTGCCATTAGCCCCACCAAAGAGCCCAGGTAGGCTCCAGTGTTGGATTGCCTCAGGCCAAACAACCAACAGAAAGGGAAACCAGCCCCACCCATCAGGAGACAAGCAGATTAATGTTTTACTGAGTTCTGCCCACCAGAGCAACACTGAGCTCTACCCACCACCAGTCCCTCCCATCAGGAAATTTGCACAACCCACTTAGATAGCCTCATCCACCAGAGGGCAGACAGCAGAAGCAAGAAGAACTACAATCCTGCAGACTGTGGAAAACAAACCACATTCAGAGAAAGATAAGACAAGATGAAAGGGCAGAGGGCTATGTACCAGATGAAGGAACAAGATAAAACCCCAGAAAAACAACTAAATGAAGTGGAGATAGGAAACTTTCCAGAAAAAGAATTCAGAGTAATGATAGTGAAGATGATCCAAGACCTTGGAAAAAAAAATGAAAGCAAAGATTTAGAACATGCAAGAAATGTTTATAAAGACCTAGAAGAATTAAAGAACAAACAAACAGAGATGAACAATACAATAATTGAAATGAAAAATATGCTAGAAGGAATCAATAGCAGAATAACTGAGGCAGAAGAAGGAAAAGTGACCTGGAAGACAGAATGGTGGAATTCACTGCTGCAGAAAAGAATAAAGAAAAAAGAATGAAAAGAAATGAAGACAGTCTAAGAGACCTCTGGGACAACATTAAACACAACAACATTCGCATTCTAGGGGTCCCAAAAAGAGAAGAGAGAGAGAAAGGACCGGAGAAAATATTTGAAGAGATTATAGTTGAAAACTTCCCTAACATGGGAAAGGAAATAGCCACCCAAGTCTAGGAAGTGCAGAGTCCCATACATGATAACCCCAAGGAGAAACATGATGAGACACATAGTAATCAAACTGACAAAAATTAAAGACAAAGAAAAATTATTGAAAGCAGCAAGGGAAAAATGACAAATAACATAAAATGGAATGCCCATAAGGTTAACAGCTGATTTCTCAGCAGAAACTCTACAAGCCACAAGGGAGTGGCATGATATATTTAAAGTGATGAAAAGGAAGAACCTACAACAAAGATTACTCTACACAGCAAGGATCTCATTCAGATTCAAGGGAGAAATCAAAAGCTTTACAGATAAGCAAAAGCTAAGAGAAATCAGCACCACCAAACCAGTGCCACAACAAATGCTAAAGGAACTTCTCTAACTGGGAAACACAAGAGAAGAAAAGGACCTATGAAAACTAACCTAAAACAATTAAGAAAATGGTAATAGGAACATACATATCAATAATTACCTTAAATGTGAATGGATTAAATGCTCTAACCAAAAGACACAGGCTCTGTGAATGGATACAAAAACAAGACCCAAATACATGCTGTCTACAAGAGACCCACTTCAGAACTAGGAACAGAAACAGACTGAAAGTGATGGGATGGAAAAAGGTATTCCATGAAAATGGAAATCAAAACAAAGCTGGAGTAGCAATACTCATATGAGATAAAATAGACTTTAAAATAAAGAATGTTGCAAGAGACAAGGAAGGACACTACATAATGATCAAGGGATCAATCCAAGAAGAAGATATAACAACTATAAATATATATGCACCCAACATAGGAGCACCTTAATACATAAGGCAACTGCTAACAGCTATAAAAGAGGAAATCAACAGTAACACAAAAATAGTGGGGGACTTTAACACCTCACCTAAACCAATGGGCAGATCATCCAAACAGAAAACTAAAAAGGAAACACAAGCTTTAAATAACACAATAGACAAGATAGATTTAATTGATATTTATAGGACATTCCATCCAAAAGGAAGCAGATTACACTTTCTTCTCAAGTGCGCATGGAACATTCTCCATGATAGATCACATCTTGGATCACAGGTCAGATCTCAGTAAATTTAAGAAAACTGAAATCATATAAAGCATCTTCTCTGACAACAATGCTATGAGATTAGAAATCAATTACAGGGAAAATAAAAACGTAAAAAACAGAAACACATGGTGGCTAAACAATACATTACTAAATAACCAAGAGATCACTGAAGATATGAAAGAGGAAATCAAAATATACCAAGAGAAAAATCACAATGAAAACACGATGATCCAAAACCTATGGGAGGCAGCAAAAGCAGTTCTTAGTGGGAAGTTTATAGCAATACAAGCCTACATCAAGAAACAAGAAAAATCTGAAATAAACAATCTAGCATTACACCTAAAGGAACTAGAGAAAGAAGAACAAACAAAACCCAAAGTTAGCAGAAGGAAAGAAATCATAAAGATCAGAGCAGAAATAAATGAAATAGAAACAAAGAAAATAATAGCAAAGTTCAATAAAAGTAAAAGCTAGTTCTTTGAGAAAATAAATAAAATTGATAAACCATTAGCCAGACTCATCAAGAAAAAGAGGGAGAGAACTCAAATCAGTAAAATTAGAAATGAAAAAGGAGAAGTAACAACTAACACCGCAGAAATATGAAGTATTTTAAGAGACTACTACAAGCAACTCTATGCCAATAAAATGGACAACCTGGAAGTAATGGACAAATTCTTAGAAAGGTATAACCTTCCAAGACTGAACCAGGAAGAAATAAAAATATGAACAGACAAATCACAAGTAATGAAATTGAAACTGTGATTTAAAAATCTTCCAAGAAACAAAATTCCAGGACCAGATGGCTTCACAGGGGAATTTTGTCAAACAATTAGAGAAGAGGTAACACCCATTCTTCACAAACTCTTCCAAAAACTGCAGAGAAAGGAACACTGCCAAACTCATTCTATGAGGCCACCATCACCCTGATACCAAAACCAGACAAAGATAGTACAAAAAAAGAAAATTACAGACCAGTATCACTGATGAATAGAGTTGCAAAAATCCTCAACAAAATACTAGCAAACAGAATCCAACAACACATTAAAAGGATCATACACCATGATCAAGTGGGATTTATCCCAGGGATGCAAGAATTATTTAATATATGCAAATCAATCAATGTGATACCACATATTAACAAACTGAAGAAGAAAAAACATATGATCAGCTCAATAGATGCAGAAAAAGCTTTTGACAAAACACCCATGTATGATAAAAACTCTCCAGAAAGTGGGCATAGAGGGAACCTACCTCAACATAATAAAGACCATATACAACAAACCCACAGCAAACATCATTGTCAATGGTGAAAAACTGAAAGCATTTCCTCTAACATCATGAACAAGACAAGGATGTCCACTCTCACCACTCTTATTCAACATAGATTTGGAGGTCCTAGCCATGGCAATCAGAGAAGAAAAAGAAATAAAATGTATGCAAATTGGAAAAGAAGAAGTAAATCTGTTACTCTTTGTGGATGACACATAGAGAATCCTAAAGATGCCACCAGTAAACTACTAGAGCTAATCAATGAATTTGGTAAAGTTTCAGGATACAAAATTAATGCACAGAAATCCCTTGCATTCCTATACACTAATGATGAAAAATCTGAAAGTGGGATTAAGGAAACACTCCCATTTACCAATGCAACAAAAAGAATGAAATATCTAGGAATAAACCTACTTATGGAGACAAAAGACCTGTATGCAGAAAATTATAAGATGCTGATGAAAGAAATTACAAATGATACAAACAGATAGAGAGATATACCATGTTATTGGATTGGAAGAATCAATATTGTAAGAATCACTATAATACCCAAAGCAATCTACAGATTAATGCAATCCCTATCAAACTACCAATGGCATGTTTTACAGGGCTAGAACAAAATATCTCAAAATGTGTATGGAGACAAAAAGACACCAAATAGCCAATGCAGTCTTGAGGGAAAAAAGCGGAGCTGGAGGAATGAGACTCCCTGACTTCAGACTATACTACAAAGCTACAGTAATCAAGATAATGTGGGACTGGCACAAAAACAGATAATAGATCAATGGAACAGGATGGAAAGCCCAGACTTAAACCCACATACCTATGGTCAACTAATCTATGACAAAGGAGGCAAGGATATAGAATGGAGAAAAGACAGGCTCTTCCATAATTTTGCTGGGAAAACTGGACAGCTACATGTAAAAGAATGAAATTAGAACACTCTCTAACTCTGTACACAAAAATAAACTCAAAATGGATTTGAGACTTAAGTGTAAGACCAGACACTATAAAACTCTTAGAGGAAAACATAGGAAGAACACTCTTTGACATAAATCACAGCAAGATCTTTTTTGATCCACCTCCTAAAGTAAAGGAAATAAAAACAAAAATAAACAAGTAGGATCTAATGAAACTTATAAGCTTTTTACAAAGCAAAGGAAACTACAAACAAGACGAAAAGACAACCCTCAGAATGGGAGAAAATATTTGCAAATGAATCAATGGACAAAGGATTAAACTCCAAAATATATAAACAGTTCATGCAGCTCAATATACAGCTCAAACAAACAACCAATCCAAAAATGGGCAGAAGCCCTAAATAGACTTTTCTCTAAAGAAGACCTATGGATGGCCAAGAAACACATGAAAAGCTGCTCAACATCACTAATTATTACAGAAATTCAAGTCAAAACTACAATGAGGTATCACCTCACAACAATTAGAATGGGCATCATCGAAAATCTTCAAACAGCAAATGCTGGAGAGGGTGAGGAGTAAAGGGAACCCTCTTGCACTGTTGGTAGGAATGTAAGTTGATACAGCCACTATGGAGAACAGTATGGAGTTTCCTTAAAAACTAAAAATAGAATTACCATATGACCCAGCAATCCCACTACTGGGTATATACCCAGAGAAAACTATAATTCAAAAAGACACATGCACCCCAATGTTCATTGAAGCACTATGTACAATAGTCAGGTCATGGAAAGAACCTAAATGTTCATTGACAGATGAATGGATAAAGAAGAAGTGATACATATATACAATGGAATATTACTCAGCCATAAAAAGGAATGAAATTGGGTCATTTGTAGAGATGTGGATGAATCTAGAGACTGTCATACAGAGTGAAGTAAGTCAGAAAGAGAAAAACAAATATCATATATTAACGCATATATGAGGGACCTAGAAAAATTGTACAGATGAACTGGTTTGCAGGGCAGAAATATACACACAGATGTAGAGAACAAATGTATGGACACCAAGAGGGGAAGTCGTTGGGGTGGTGATGGTGGTGGTGTGATGAATTTGGAGATTGGGATTGACATATATACACTAATATGCATAAAATGGATAACTAATAAGAACCTGTTATATAAAAAGATAAATAAAATGAAATTCAAAAATTAAAAAAAAAAAATAATTTACAGAATGATCTTTTCTGTCCCCTTTTCTTCCTTGAAGAAATGTTTTATTTTAAGATGGCCCCTAAAATAGAAATACTCCAATAATGATAATGGAGATTTATTCTTACAGAAATCATGGCAAAATCATTTCTGAAGACTAGAGGAAAAAAAACATGCATTTTTTCCCCCATCAAAAAAATATATAAAGGGAAGTGTTTCTCTGCTACCTGAACCAAGAAGGCAGTTATTGCAATTTTAATGAAAAGACTTGGTTGTTGTGGGGTCTAAGACTGCATAACTGCCAACTTATGGTAGTTACTGTCCTAGTTCACAGACAAAATTAAAAGTCATCTACTCACACATTTAAAATATCATCCCATTACATGATGCTTTAATTCTATATTTTCTTGTATGTTTTACGTAACTTTTTACACTTTAAATTAATGAAAAGATAGGGAGGGTGGGAGGAAGATGCAAGAGGGAGGGGATATGGGGATATATGTATATGTATAGCTGATACACTTTGTTATTCAGCAGCAACTAACACACCATTGTAAAGCAATTATACTCTAATAAAGATGTTTAAAATAATAATAATAATAAATTAATGAAAAGATATGTCCAGATAATAGACATTTTCAATTTTCTTTAGGTAACTAACTTGCAGAGAGTAATGTGAAGCCAGATGTTTAAGACAAGTCGAAGAAAAAGGATAGAAGAAAAAAAGTTTAACCCAAACATCCCCACTGGAGTGAGCCATTATACTGGTGATCATTTCAAGACGTGTCAACTAAGTGTTATGCAACAAAGAGAGAGGTACTTAATAAATATCATTTTAGGAATATCCACACTTTGAAGAAATTTTGGAAGTGTTTTCTTCCTGTACCTAGTGAAACACTTACTTTTTAAAGTAGAATTGTTAGGAAAGCATTTACTGTTGAGATCAGTTATATCGAGTTGGTGTGAAATAACTAAAGTGCTTCCATGAGAACATTATTTACCCCCATCCATGTCTCAGTCACAGAAGTATAACATGGTAGATTCAGAACTACATTCACCTCTGGGAAGGGAAGTAGATGAATTAGCTCTAGAAAGACCATAAAAAAAATATACAGAACTACATTGTAGAATGTGCTCACCAATCTTCCTTCCTTCCAGTGCTCATGTCCTTTCATCTTCCCAGCTGGTTCATTCAGAGACATCATGTTCCTACTTTGTACTGTATTGTGGTTTTGTGTCTGAAAGAGGTGAAACTTGAACTCAAAGAAAGAAAGAGTAGTTTGTTGGTGGTTGGCAGGGACTAGGGAGAGGGTGAGGGAAACGGAGACATTAGTCAAAGTGTACAAACTTCCAATTATAAGATGAATAAGTTCTGGGGATCCCATGTAGCTCATGGTACTATAGTTAATGATACTGTATTTATACTTGAAAACTGCTAAGGGAGCAGATCTTAAATGTTGTCACCACATGCACAGGGCAACCAGGTGAGGTGATGGATGTGTTAATCAACCTTATGTGGTAATCATTTCACAGTATATACTCACACCAAATCAAAACATTATACATCTTAAATTTACACAATGTTACATGTCAATTAAATCTCAATAAAACCAGAAAAAAATAAAATTAAAAAGGTGAGATACTTTTCAGTATAACTATAACAAAGAAAAATTAATCACATTTCACAGAATTTCAAAAATGATAAAAACAGGCATCATGCTTTACACTAAGGACAGTATAACAAGGAGGTTCATTGTGACTCTCTATGTAGCAGTAAACAATTGAAAACAAATACCCATTAAAAGGGGAATAGATAAAGATATTGCATTAAAATTAAATAATATAATATTATGCAACACGTAAATGAAATACATGTATTTATATATGTATATGCATATATATGATTTACATGCATCAACATGAAGAGATCTCAAAAATATAATGCCCATTGAAAAATATAGTTGCAAAATGACACATACAGTATGGTAGAATGTACGTAAAACTAAAAGAAAAATTAAACTCATGTATTATTTATTAATAAATTATGAATTTATCTAGAAAAAATATAAAAGCATAGACTAGAAAGATACACAGCAAACTCATTATAATGGTTGCCCCTGCATAGGGAAAAGTGAAAACTTTAATGCCCTATTTCTTTTATTTAAACATGAAAGTGACTAGATATTAACATTTGTTAAACCTGGGTAGTGTGCATATGCATTTATTTCACTATTTGCTGTCGTTTTCTACCTTTTCTAAACTTCTAGAGTTAAAAACAAAAGCAATCATCCATTTAATGATTTCTTTTCAGTTTTATTGTGGCATAATTGACAAAAATTGTGTAGATTTAAGGCACACAACTTGATGTTTTGATGTATACATACATCATGAAATGATCACTACAATCAAGCTAATTAACATATCCATCATTTTACATAGGTACCTTTCATTTTGTTTTGTTTTGTTTTTACTGCATAAATATCACTTCAGAATTGTCGCTGCTTAGATTTAACAACTTTAATTTGAAGAACACATATTCAGTCAGCCTTGGGAGTTGCAGCTCACACTTGTCAGGGGAGATGTAATCAGTGATTCTGTTATTTCACAAAAAAATCACTGAACACTAGAGAAAGGGTTTGGTAAGTGGGAAGGATTTGCCTCAAAATAATTTTCTTACTGTCAAAAATGTGCAACAGCACTATTTTCAAAGAGAATGATATTTTTTGCATATTAAGACCAAGCTTAAAGTTATACCAACCTTTATCTTTAACTGATGAAAAGCCTGTATCTTAGATTTGACGATGCCCTTTTATCACCCCTTCTGGTGAACTCTCAGGCAGATATGGTAATATCTAATATTTATCCTCCATTCAGAAGTGACCTTCCAGCTCACATTCCATTGATCACAGAAAGTCATGTGACCCCAAAACAATGGAATGAGGAAGTGCCCATCACACACAGGGCAGAAGATAAGAAAAAAATGTGAACGAATACTATGATGACTACACCAGTATTCATTACATTGGGATGCATCTGCATCAATCTGTGTATTAAGAAGTGTAGGGTACAAGGCAGGAGAAATTTCACAATCTCCTTCTCTGAAATGAAAAACAGAGATAATAAGTACACCATTGAATTTGGACAATTACCTTATTTTTTGGTTGAAAATTGTGTTTCAGAGAGGTCCTCAGCTAATAAGTGGCAAATGGTAGATCTAATCACAAGGTGGCCATCATTAAAAAACTAAGTTATTATTACATAATAGGCATCCAAGTTCTTATTTGTAAAACGTTGTAGTTTTACAACATGATCTCTTGTAGACAATCCATTAATTTTTGTACCTAGGAGAGTTGCTACATAGCTATTTTCAGACATGGGGATTTGCTTTAGAATCTTTCAAAGTTTTAACTCAGAACCCTAAATTCAGCTGGGAAAAAGGCTCTTCCCATTGATATATTTACCACCAAGAGGCTTTTAGCAAGATTTGAAGATGTCATTTGATAAAAACCTTTAGTTAGGTCAGATGTTTAGCCCCTGCCAGTGTTGGCTGAAGAGTATTACAGTATTTTAGGTAGCAGAGAAAAAAAAAGATTACAAACAATCTAAACAAAAGATGTTTAAGAGAAATGTGCTTAGGTAGTAAAAAGAAAGAAGAAAACATTAGAGTGACATGTCACTGCTCCTATATAATATCTTTGGCACATATCATCATCGAAGACATAAGCATACAATACCTAATACAACTCTTATTTAAGAAAAAAATTAAAAACATAAGAATTATTTTAGATAGGAAAAGAAATCAGTCTTCAAAATGCCAAGGTGTTTCTTTTCTGGGAATCTCAAATTCAAGTCTGATCATGTACCTGGCCTTTTTCCTGGAAAAATATAATTACAATTGGTTTATTTAAATAAGTTAAAAAAATAAACAAAATAAAGTGAGCTTTCAAAATTCTACTGCCAAAATAAACAGCACCCAATGGTAACTTTTCAGTCATCACTTTCAATTGCCCTCTCTTCCTCCCTATATTACTCTAATTTTTGGAGGGAATATTTCCTACTGAATATTTTAACCCAGGTAAAATATATACTAGAGTTTTTTTAGTATACTGGTGATAGAAGGATGAAGAAAGCAATAATAAATACCAAATGCCTTCCATGAGCTAATAATGTGCTAGATACATTATTTATCTTTCCTTCTTTAATGCTTACCAAAAACTCTAGAATAAAAAGCAAAAAGATGATCAAAGAGTTTAAACAATTTATCCCATGGCTGGGTGGAGAAATTAGGATTTAAGTCAATTTGTTTCAACAACAGAGTTGGTCCTCTTTGTTCAATGAAGACACATCCCAAAACATGAAAAAGCCCCCAAACCCTCATTTATGATCCCTGAAATCTGAAAATTATTACTGCAGACGACTCACTATCAGAATCAAATAATGACAAATATGCTGACAAACTGAGCAGTATTAACTTGAGTCTTCAAATGCTCTGCAAAACCCAGGGCCTTCAGGCCTCTGTGAAGGCTACTGGTTTAGAGAAAGGTGAGATAATTGCGAAAGGTCACTTGATTCTTATTTTTTTTTTTTAATATGCCTCTGGGCAAATTAGTGTTAACTTCTTAGTCTTAGGAATCAGATGGGAGAAATCAATTCATTTCTACTTTAACCTACACAAATGAGCTGTTCTTACAGCTTTCATTCATACTGCCTTTTTCCTGTCTTCTTAAATTATCAATGAATTTCAAAGGAAAAGTCCTTAAGAACATTATGTACTTTAAAGCCAATGTTGCACATGTTTGTTAATGCATGATAAGGACAGGCTGTGGTCTACACCTTAGGTGAGGCTCCAGTCCCAAGCTGAACTGATGCAGATAGAGAAGGGTCCCATCCTGGGGTTGCTCTACTCCATCATTCATTACAGAATTAAGTTTAAGTGCAGATGATAGCAGGATGCAGCTGCTGTAAAGTTGTATGTATTCAGCATCCTGTGTCATCAGGTCTCACACTTTCATTGCATTTGCAGCAATGATTTAATGATGGTTTTTTTAAAAAAAAAGGAGAGGGAGAAATAGCCTAGGAAGAAGCATGAAATCAGGCACTTAGAGAGAATGACATAGAATGTTCAAGCTGGAGTTATCTGAGGGGTGAGTCCAACCCCTTTAATTTTATACTTATGGACTCCATGGACCAAAAGAATTAAGTGATTCAAGCATGATTATATAGCAGCTCTTATAGAGCCATGGCTACAGCCCACTACAGCAAACTCAATAATATAGGATAAAAAATGAAATTTGCTCCTGAATCTGTGCTGTTAGAATGAATCATTCGAGCTACCATCATGTATGAGGCTAACATGCTGAGGTCAGAAGGAATATAGTTCTGCAAGGGTGTGTCATATCTGTCTTAAGCCAATGATATAGATACAGATATCTGGATACATTTTCTTTTTACAAGTTCAAAGCTTTAAAAAAAAAACCAATGAAACAAGTTCTAAAGCTCAAGCACAGCAGTTATAGGCCTGCTTTGCATTAGATTCTAATACATTTTCCATTTTATTTCTCTCAAAAAATCAAAGGTTAAGTTAAAAACATCCTTTAGAGGACAGTGGCTCAACTAACCTTCTTCCAAATGAAAGAGACTCATTAAAACTTTTGGCAATCTGCTCTTATTATGTGTAAAGGAATGATCAATTGCAAGATGAGTTCTTGTAAAATCATATCCAAGTTCAAGTTCTAGTTAATATTATGAGATGCTACACTTCTGGAAAGATTATAAAGGGTCAACTGATGCTCCAACCCTAGTTCATCAAACAAGAGGACTTTTCTATGGACTGGCCTGTGTTTAATCAATTAACTAGTATTTATTGCATATTTCCTGTGTTCAGTTGAGCATATAAAGGAATATGAACTGCAGCCTGTATCAACGAGGGCCCAGTCAAGAAAATAGGTAATTTAAAAGAAGAATTTTAATATTGAGAACTAGTCCAGAGGAGGAACTGAAAGCAAATCAGGGGAAAGTAGGGCAACCCAGAGATTAACAATAGCAGAAAACCACTACCACCACTAGAATCAGAGGGTCAAATGGAGGAGGATGTTATCAAAGACCAGGAGTTGGCACCTCCACGTACTTTCTAAAACTATTTCAAGGGCTGCCTGGCAGAAGCTGGGATATAAAAGAGACACAATCACACAGGACACTGTCTGATGCACAGAGAGAGGGAGAGAGACAGATATATTGGTGGTACCCCTACTCTCACCCTCCAGTCTACCACTAGTGTTTTAAACTACATTCAAGCCAATGGTAATGTAGCCTTTAAGAATTCTTCCAGGATAGCATCTTCATGTACATATCTGTGTCTACATTGAAACAACGAAATAGTGAACACAGCATGAACTGTTAACTGGAGTATCTACACTTGGTTTCTGCAGCATTGTTGTCTGAGGATAGTCACACCTCTTATATCGTATCTCTTGGACCCAAGAGTGACTCTGACCAGCAAACAAGGCTGAGTGTTTCATGACTCACCATTGGAAGTGAGTTGTGGTTTTACAGCCCTGTGTTTTTTTGTAGTACAGCATCACTTCTGCTATACTCTGTAGACTGAAGCAGTCAGAGCCGACCCAGATTCACTGGAAGGAAACATGTAGCCCACCTCTGAAAGAGAAGAATGTAAAATAATGTGTATCCATGTTTTAAAGCAAACTTTCCTAGTAACAGAGAAAACCAAAATAAATAAAATAGAGCAAAATTCAAATAAGAATTCAAGGACTAAGAAACAATACCAGAAAACAGTACAAATGATGTACATCATCATGCACTCTGAAGTACTGCCAAGTGAGTGGCACAGACAGACGATAAAAGTTTCACAAGATCTAGAGGGATAAATCATTGAGGGGAGGTAAGCGTGGCTTCCAAAAAATGTTTCCCAGTTTTCCTAAAGCCAAAGTACAGAATTCTAGAGGAATGCTTTATTTCCCTCGAAATTTAAAGAAACTTGTCATGTACAAGTTACGTACAAACCTAGATGAATTCTGAACTTTTAGAGTCCAGTCCTTCTGTTTATCTAACACACATGCCATTTTATCCTTGGGAGCAGCTATCTGCACTGATAGGTTGACTTCCATCCTTAATATGAAGGTACCACCATATCTCCAAGTGTGCAGGAGAAGAACACAGGGGCCTCTGTTGTTCCATCATAAAGCCCTCTTCCTTCCTCCTGGCTCATCCTCTACGCTCTTAACATTGGTTCTTTCTTGTTCTTCCCTTCTGTCCTTCCTCCTCCCCTGCAATAAATTCATGCCTTGTCTGTAGACCTTTGAGTTTTGGGCTTATTTTATGCTCTTAGCCTCAAATTCCAGTGGAAGGTCTCAGCCTAAAACAGCTATTACATTTTTTGTAGGTTGTGGTGAGTCCAGCAATCTTCAGTTACCACTTGTAGACCTCCAGACCTCTCTGTGGTGAGCGGGGGAGGAGCTTGGCCCTTCTCTGCCTGGGACAGATGACTAAAGCCAAGCACATGACCCAAATTAGCAGGAAGGAGCAGGGACACATGGAAAGAATTTCCTTCTAACAAAAGTTTTTTGGGGCTTTTCTTTTATGATTCAAATCTTCTGTTGTTGAGCTAGAAGTTGGAATCATGGAAAAGGGAGAAATGGCTAGTGAGTGGATGACAAACACTTAAAAGCTGAAAACGATCACCTTTGTGTGAAGAAAATCAATGCATATTCAGAGGCATTCATATAGGTTTGTCATGTAACTAATATATACGATTAAACCATCACTGTGGTCCCTGTTCCATCTGGGTTTCTATTTTGGTTAACACAAAAGCTCTCACAACTTCAAGGCTTTTATTTTATGTGCAAACAGAAGGCTCTGGTGAGTGTCCATTTGTTCTCTGTTTAACAGTTGCACAGAAGTGTAGCAATAAGCTTCACTAAGAAGCAGCCTTCCAATCAATTACACACTGAGGAAAAACGTTCAGGCCTTAAAGCCTCACTGACCACGACAGTGAATTAGGGGACAATCACATTAAGGGATTCCTTCTGACTTAATACTTGATAGGTCTCAATTGTGGGGAATGACTGTGGACTAAATTCTTGAAAAATGAGAAATGATTTCCAAAATGATATTGTTTTCAAATAAACTGGACAAAGTTCAGTCTCCATTCAGTTCTTCAGAAACACACCTTCTTCACACAGTATAAAGTGAGATTCATGTGTGTAAATTCTAATTCTTTACAACTGAAGTCCTCTGCTTCTGATCCAGCAGCATTCCTATAACTCAATTCCTATGCCTTAAGACTCTGTCTGGTATCAAGGGTCTAATTCCCTGTGGCCCTCTATTCATGAGGCCAGGTGAAATAAGAGAAAAACAGTGTCATCATCTTTAACTCCTTAGCCTCATCTTTGGATATAATTTTTCCACTTTTTCACATTTTTATTTTTATCTCACTTGCTCTTCACAATGACAACTACAGTTATTTAAATGTTCACTCCTTTTGAATAAGAGTTTCCTTGAATAAGAGCCATCTGTTTCACTGAATCTGAGGATGCATGATGTCTTGCACCTACCCACCACCTCTAGGTAGAGTATCAGAAAGCACATGCATTGCCTATTGGCAGGAATAACCAATCCTTCAGTGGTGGTAAGCAAGGACAGCAAACACAGCTAAATAAATCAAATGTGCAACACTGCCCAATTAAATTCAGTAACAGAGAAGAGATGCAGCCAAACTTGGACAGAGAATTGTTAAATGCCATGAAAAAAATTATCTCAGGAGAGCTTTACATAATACATCACTTCAGGCAAGTTTATTGCAGCTAAAGAAGTTTACTCTAGGGCTTCCCTGGTGGTGCAGTGGTTGAGAGCCTGCCTCCTGATGCAAGGGACACGGGTTTGTGCCCCGGTCTGGAAAGATCCCACATGCCGTGGAGCAGCTGGTCCCGTGAGCCATGGATGCTGAGCCTGCACGTCCAGAGCCTGTGCTCTGCAACGAGAGAGGCCACAACAGTGACAGCCCCGCATACTGCAAGAAAAAAAATAAAAGAAGTTTACTCTATTTGACATTGCTGTACTGTTGCCCAAGGACAAATTAGACTCATAAACTCTGAGTGTCCTGAAAGCACATGGTCCTCTCCTGCCACCATGGGCACACTTGAGTTTTCTCTAAGATATTGCTGTGCAGATTATGGTTTGTGGACTAGTAGTAGCATCATCATCTAGTTAGAAATGTCTCACCCCAGACTTAATTATTCAACAACTTTTCCAGAAGATTCCATGATTGGTGTGCACATTATTGGTAGAGAAACTCTAGTCTAAGAGAGTTCCTCCAAAATCTGCTGTCCAGAGGTCGAGTGTAAAAAATTCCCCTCACCTGCCAATTAAAGAAAGCGTCTGCTCACCTGTGAACTGGAACAGAAAGCATTACATAAACCAAGGCCTCTGTTAATAGTCACTTTGGAAATTCCCAAACTGTGAGTTGGATTAGTCCAGAAGCTGTGGTTACCAGGCAAATTGAGGACCCAAACCACCTCAGAAAGATTCCAAAAACACACTGTGTCACAGTTTCAAAACAAAGTTGGTAATATTTTAATCCCTTCACCACAAGGGCCTGTCTAATATAGCTTGTCATGAGGCCGTTAACTCAGAGAAAATAATCTGGATTTTCCCTGTCCTATCAGCTTTTTAATATTGAAAAAGATAAAATAAAACAAAACTGTATCAGAACTGGTCAAAAATGAGAACAGTTCAAACTGTTCAAACTGCAGGCCTGCCTCCAGTTCTAATGATAACTCAAGATCATTCTATGGGTTTTAATGTTAGTCTTTCCAGGTTGTTCATTTGATGACATCACCACATACTTTGAAAATCCTTTTAAAAATTACCATAATATTTATGGAAAAAATAAACAGGCTGGGGTTTTTAGAGAAGATGGCGGAGGAGTAAGACGTGGAGATCACCTTCCTCCCCACAGATACATCAGAAATACATCTACACATGGAACAACTCCTACAGAAAACCCACTGAACACTGACAGAAGACCTCAGACCTCCCCAAAGGCAAGAAACTCCCCAAGTACCTCAGTAGGTCAAAAGAAAAAAGAATAAACAGAGACAAAAGAATAGGGACAAGACCTGCACCAGTGGGAGGGAGCTGTGAAGGAGGAAAGGTTTCCACACAGTAGGAAGGCCCTTCACTGGTGGATACTGCGGGTGGAGGAGGGGGAAAGCCTCGGAGTAGCGGAGGAGAGCACAGCAACAGGGGTGCGGAGGGCAAAGCGGAGAGATTCCTGCACAGAGGATCGGTGCCGACCCGCACTCACCAGCCCGAGAGGCTTGTCTGCTCACCTGCCAGGTTGGGCAGAAGCTGGGAGATGAGGATCGGGCTTAAGTCGGAGCGCAAGGAGAGGACTGCGGTTGGCGGCGTGAACACAGCCTGAAGGGGTCAGTGCACCACGGGTAGCCGGGAGGGAGTCCGGAAAAAGTCTGGACCTGCTGAAGAGGCAAGAGACTTTTTCTTCCCTCTTTGTTTCCTGGTGGGCGAGGAGAGGGGATTAGGAGCACTGCTTAAAGGAGCTCCAGAGATGGGCGTGAGCCACGGCTAAAAGTGAGGGCCCAAGAGATGGGCATGGGATGCTAAGGCTGCTGCTGCCACCACCAAGAAGCCTGTGTGTGAGCACAGGTCACTATCCACACCTCCCCTCCAGGGAGCCTGTGCAGCCCGCCACTGCCAGGGTCCCGGGATCCAGGGACAACTTCCCCGGGAGAATACACGGCGTGCCTCATGCTGCTGCAGCGTCGTGCTGGCCTCTGCCCCGCAGGCTCGACCCGCATCTGTACCCCTCCCTCCCCCCGGCCTGAGTGAGCCAGAGCCCCTGAATCAGTTGCTCCTTTAACCTGGTCCTGTCTGAGCGAAGAACAGACGCTCTCGGTCAACCTACACACAGAGGTGGGTCCAAATCCAAAGCTGAATCCTGGGAGCTGTGTGAACAAAGAAGAGAAAGGGAAATTTCTCCGAGTAGCCTCAGAAGCAGCGGATTACATCTCCACAATCAAATTGATGTACTGTGGAATACCTGAATAGACAACGAATCATCCCAAATTGGGGAGGTGGACTTTGGGAGCAAGATACATTATTTTTTCCCCTTTTCCTCTTTTTGTGAGTGTGTATGTGTATGCTTCTCTGTGAGATTTTGTCTGTATAGCTTTGCTTTCACCATTTGTCCTAAGGTTCTGAGAGTCCGGGTTTTTTTTACTTAAAATTTTTTTTTCTTAATAATTATTTTTTTAATAACTTTATTTTATCCTACTTTACTTTATCCCCTTTCTTTCTTTCTTTCTTTCTTTTTCTTTCTTTCTTTCTTTCTATTTTTTCTCCTTTTTATTCTGAGCCATGTGGATGAAAGGCTTTTCATGCTCCAGCCAGGAGTCAGTGCTGTGCCTCTGAGGTGGGAGAGCCAACTTCAGCACACTGGTCCACAAGAGACCTCCCAGCTCCACGTAATATCAAATGGCGAAAATCTCCCAGAGATCTCCATCTCAACCCCAAAACCCAGCTTCACTCAATGACAAGCAAGCTACAGTTCGGGACATCCTATGCCAAACAACTAGCAAGACAGGAATACAGCCCCATCCATTAGTAGAGAGGCTGCCTAAATTCATAATAAAGTGACAGACACCCCAAAACACACCACCAGATGTGCACCTGCCCACCAGAAAGACAAGATCCAACCTCATCCACCAGAACACAGGCACTAGTCCCCTCCACCAGGAAACCTACACAACACACTGAACCAACCTTTGCCACTGGGGACAGACACCAAAAAGAACAGGAATTATGAACTTGCAGCCTGAAAAAAGGAGACCCAAAACACAGTAAGATAAGCAAAATGAAAAGACAAAAAAAACATGTAACAGATGAAGGAGCAAGGTAAAAACCCACCAGACCTAACAAATGAAGAGGAAATAGACATTTTACCTTAGAAAGAATTCAGAATAATGATAGGAAAGATGATCCAAAATCTGGGAAATAGAATAGAGAAAATGAAGAAACATTTAACAAGGACCTAGAAGAACTAAAGAGGAAACAAGCAACGATGAACAACATAATAAATGAAATTAAAAATACTCTAGAAGGGATCAATAGCAGAATAACTGAGGCAGAAGAACAGATAAGTGACTTGGAAGATAAAATAGTGGAAATAACTATTTCAGAGAAGAATAAAGAAAAAAGAATGAAAAGAACTGAGGACAGTCTCAGAGGCCTCTGGGACAACATTAAGTGCACCAACATTTGAATTATAGGTATCCCAGAAGAAGAAGAGAAAAAGAAATGGACTGAGAAAATATTTGAAGAGATTACAGGTGAAAATTTCCCTAATATGGGAAAGGAAATAGTTAATCAAGTCCAGGAAGCACAGAGAGTCCCATACAGGATATATCCAAGGAGAAAAAGCCAAGACACATATTAATCAAACTATCAAAAATTAAATACAAAGAAAACATATTAAAAACAGCAAGGGAAAAACAACAAATAACACACAAGGGAATCCCCATAAGGTTAACAGCTGATCATTCAGCAGAAACTCTGCAAGCCAGAAGGGAGTGGCAGGACATAATTAAAGTGATGAAGTAGAAAAAAACTACAAACAAGGTTACTCTACCCAGCAAGGATCTCATTCAGATTTGATGGAGAAATTAAAACCTTTACAGACAAGCAAAAGCTGAGAGAGTTCAACACCACCAAACCAGCTTTACAACAAATGCTAAAAGAACTTCCCTAGGCAAGAAACACAAGAGAAGGAAAAGACCTCAATAACAAACCCAAAACAATTAAGAAAATGGGAATACGAACACACATATTGATAACTACTTTAATGTAAATGGATTAAATGCTCCCACCACAAGACACAAGACTGGATGAATGGATACAAAAACAAGACCCATATATATGCTGTCTACAAGAGACCCACTTCAGACCTAGCGACACATACAGATTGAAAGTGAGGAATGGAAAAAAATGTCCCATGCAAATGGAAATCAGAAGAAATCTGGAGTAGCAATTCTCATATCAGACAAAATAGACTTTAAAATAAGTTTATTACAAGGGATAAAGAAGGACACTATGCAATGATCCAAGAAGAAGATGTAAAATTGTAAATATTTATGCCCCCAATATAGGAGCACCTCAATACATAAGGCAAATACTAACAGATAAAAAACGGGAAATCGACAGTAACACAATCATAGTAGGGGACTTTAACAGCCCACTTTCACCAATGGACAGACCATCCAAATGAAAATAAATAAGGAAACACAAGCTTTAAATGATACATTAAACAAGATGGACTTAATTGATATTTATAGGACATTCCATCCAAAAACAACAGAATACACATTTTTCTCAAGTGCTCATGGAACATTCTCCAGGATAGATCATATCTTGGGTCACCAATCTAGCCTTGGTAAATTTAGGAAACTTGAGATCATATCAAGTATCTTTTCGACCACAACACTATGAGACTAGATGTCAATTATAGGAAAATATCATAAAAAAATACAAGCACATGGAGGCTAAATAATACACTACTTAATAACGAAGTGATCACTGAAGAAATCAAAAAGGAAATCAAAAAAGTGCTTAGAAACAAATGACAATGGAGACACGATGACCCAAAACCTATGGGATGCTACAAAAGCAGTTCTAAGAGGGAAGTTTATAGCAATACAATCCTACCTTAAGAAACAGGAAATATCTCAAATAAACAACCTCACCTTGCACCTAAAACAATTAGAGAAAGAAGACCAAAAAAACCCCCAATGTTAGCAGAAGGAAAGAAGTCATAATGATAAGTTCAGAAATAAATGAAAAAGAAATGAAGGAAATGATAGAAAAGATTAATAAAACTAAAAGCTGGTTCTTTGAGAAGATAAACAAAATTGATAAGCCATTAGCCAGACTCATCAAGAAAAAGAAGGGAGAAGACTCAAATCAATAGAATTAGAAATGAAAAAGGAGAAGTAACAACTGACACTGCAGAAATACAAAAGAACGTGAGAGATTACTACAAGCAACTCTATGCCAATAAAATGGACAACCTGGAAGAAATGGAAAAATTCTTAGAAATGCACAACCTGCCGAGACTGAATAAGGAAGAAATAGAAAATATGAATAGACCAATCACAGCACTGAAATTGAAACTGTGATTTAAAATCTTCCAACAAATAAAAGCTCAGGACCAGATGGCTTCACAGGTGAATTCTATCAAACATTTAGAGAAGAGCTAACAATTATCCTTCTCAAACTCTTCCAAAATATAGCAGAGGGAGGAACACTCCCAAACTCATTCTATGAGGCCACCATCACCTTGATACCAAAACCAGACAAAGATGTCACAAAGAAAGAAAACTACAGGCCAATAACACTGATGAACACAAAGGCAAAAATTCTCAACAAAATACTAGCAAACAGAATCCAACAGCACATTAAAAGGATTATACACCATGATCAAGTGGGGTTTATTCCAGGAATGCAAGGATTCTTCAATATACGCAAATCAATCAATGTGATACACCATATTAACAAAATTGAAAGAGAAAAACCATATGATCATCTCCATAGATGCAGAGAAAGCTTTCAACAAAATTCAACACCCATTTATGACAAAAACCCTGCAGAAAGTAGGCATAGAAGGAACTTTCCTCAACAAAATAAAGGCCATATTTGACGAACCCACAGCCAACATTGTCCTCAATGGTAAAAAACTGAAACCATTTCCATTAAGATCAGGAAGAAGACAAGGCTGCCCACTCTCACCACTCTTATTCAACTTAGTTTTGGAAGTTTTAGCCACAGCAATCAGAGAAGAAAAGGAAATAAAAGGAATCCAAATCGGAAAAGAAGAAGTAAAGCTGTCACTGTTTGCAGATGACATGATACTATACATAGAGAATCCTAAAGATGCTACCAGAAAACTACTAGAGCTAATCAATGAATTCGGTAAAGTAGCAGGATACAAAATTAATGCACAGAAATCTCCGGCATTCTTATACACTAATGATGAAAAATCTGAAAGTGAAATTAAGAAAACACTCCCATCTACCATTGCAACAAAAAGAATAAAATATCTAGGAATAAACCTACCTAAGGAGACAAAAGACCTATATGCAGAAAATTATAAGACACTGATGAAAGAAATTAAAGAGGATACAAATAGTTGGAGAGATATACCATGTTCCTGGATTGGAAGAATCAATATTGTGAAAATGACTCTACTACCCAAAGCAATCTACAGATTCAATGCAATCCCTATCAAACTACCACTGGCATTTTTTACAGAACTAGAAGAAAAAATTTCACAATTTGTATGAAAACACAAAGGACCCCGAATAGCCAAAGCAATCTTGAGAACAAAAAATGGAGCTGGAGGAATCATGCTCCCTGACTTAAGACTATACTACAAAGCTACAGTAATCAAGACAGTGTGGTACTGGCACAAAAACATAAATATAGATCAATGGAACAGGATAGAACACCTAGAGGTAAATCCACACACATATGGTCACCTTATCTTTGATAAAGGAGGCTAGAATATACAGTGGAGAAAAGACAGCCTCTTCAATAAGTGGTGCTGGGAAAATTGGACAGGTACATGTAAAAGTATGAAATTAGAACACTCCCTAACACCATACACAAAAATAAACTTAAAATGGATTAAAGACCTAAATGTAAGGCCGGACACTATCAAACTCTTAGAGGAAAACATAGGCAGAACACTCTATGACATAAATCATAGAAAGATACTTTTTGACCTACGTCCTAGAGAAATGGAAATAATAACAAAAATAAACAAATGGGACCTAATGAAACTTTAAAGCTTTTGCACAGCAAACGAAACCATAAACAAGACCAAAAGACAACCCTCAGAATGGGAGAAAATATTTGCAAATGAAGCAACTTTCAAAGGGTTAATCTCCAAAATTTACAAGCAGCTCATGCAGCTCAGTTACAAAAAAAACAAACAACCCAATCCAAAAATGGGCAGAAGATCTAAATAGACATTTCTTCAAAGAAGATATACAGATTTTCAAAAAACACATGAAAGAATGATCAACATCATTAATCATTAGAGAAATGCAAATCAAAACTACAGTGAGATATCATCTCACACCAGTCAGAATTGCCATCATCAAAAATCTGGAAACAATAAATGCTGGAGAGGGTGTGGAGAAAGTGGAACACTCTTGCACTGTTGGTGGGAATATAAATTGATACAGCCACTATGGAGAACTGTATGGAGGTCCCATTAAAAACTAAAATTAGAACTACCATACGACCCAGCAATCCCACTACTGGGCATATACCCTGAGAAAACCATAATTCAAAAAGGGTCATGTAACAAAATGTTCATTGCAGCTCTGTTTACAATAGCCAGGACATGGCAGCAACCTAAGTGTCCATCAACAGCTGAATGGATAAAGAAGATGTGACACATATATACAATGGAATATTACTCAGCCATAAAAAGAAATGAAATTGAGTTATTTGTAGTGAGGTGGATGGACGTGGAGACTGTCATACAGAGTGAAGTAAGTCAGAAGGATAAAAAAGAAATCCTGTATGCTAACACATATATATGGAACCTAAGAAAAAAGAAAAAAATATCATGAAGAGCCTAGGGGTAGGACTGGAATAAAGACACAGAGGTACTAGAGCATGGAGTTGAGGATATGGGGAGGGGGAAGGGTAAGCTGTGACAAAGTGAGAGAGTGGCATGGACATATATACACTACCAAACATAGGGCGGATAGCTAGTGGGAAGCAGTCGCATGGCACAGGGAGAGCAGCTAGGTGCTTTGTGACCACGTAGAGGGGTGGGATAGGGAGGGTTGGAGGGAGGGAGACACAAGAGGGAAGAGATATGGGAACATATGTATATGCATAACTGATTCACTTTGTTGTAAAGCAGAAACTAACACACCATTGTAAAGCAATTATACTCCAATAAAGATGTTAAAAAAATAAATAAACAGGCTGAAAATGATCCCATTCCAGTGGATTGGAAGATTTTAAATCCTGACTTCAGGTTCATAAGACACCACTGTTTCCCTGTGCCTTGGGATAGAGAAGATCAAAACTTTTCTTTGGAGACAGTTCCCATTATATCCATAGTAGTTTTGTATTAAGATTGTGATTGTGGCGAGGCCTGACCTAGTGATGATTCCCAAGGTAAAGAAAGAAGTTTCAATCGATAGCGGGGGGAGGGAGACATTTGATAATTTGGTTGCTTCCCATAAGCAGCACCAGAAATCAGGAGGAACAGCACCCACGGCCTCATCAGACAAGGCTGCCCCATTTGTAGTTCATCCTTGGAATTGACTCACAGGGAGTACAGGTTTCCCTGCTATCCAAGTAGAGCAGTCCTAAGAAAACTTTGTAAGCCCAAATGGCATAAAATGAAGAATCAATTACCTTAGGATGCATCTTGCTAACAGATGCACAAAATAAATTGAGATAAAGCACAGATGCTCACAGACTCAGTTCAAAGTTCTGGCAGCTTGATGCTGGGATGCTGAGTATAGTGCCAGGGACAGAGCTTGGCGGTGACCTTCTTGCTGCTGGGGTGTCCACTGCATCTCTAAGGGCTTGCTGCAAAACACTATTTTTGCTTTTTACCTTTTTTTCATAAAAGCGAAAATCCTCTTTGGATTTCTTTTCGTTAGCAAAAGCAAGCATTAATATAGGCCTTTCATAGAAGTGAGTGGTGTAAAGAGAACTTTCGAAAAGCAGGGAGTACCCTAACGATGTGGGCTTGAACTGGGGTCCTCACTGTGTTTTGCTTGAGAGGTTATTCTGGCTGCTCCTCACACTCAGGTGAGAATGATTCTTTGACCACAAGTCAAACCAGTGGTTTAACAACCAGTGGTTTGAGTTTCTGAATCCACTCTCCAAAACAACCAGCACATTTGCCTTCTGCTTGAGTTTCTTGTTTCTGAATTTGGCCCACTGCACTTCCACTCCACCTATGATGACCAACTTGTTGCACTTAACACTGAATGTCTCCTGTCCCAAGAAACCCCTCAGTCTCAGGCAAACTGAGTCTGTTGGTCACCTTAATTACACCTTTCCCTCCCAACACTGTCTACTCCCACCCAGCTCTAACTCGTACTAACAAATCCATCTGCCCTCTCTACTTGCCAGGATGTCCATGCTATGTGAGCTCTCACTCTCTTTCTCACCTTTCCCCACTCTCTCTCTCCACATCTCATTTCTTTTTATATTTCAGTTTTGTTTGCTAAACCTTTCTCTACCCCTAAGGACAGAAGGTGAGCCGAGTACAGAGAGAGAAAAGCATAAGAACATTTAAGGATTTTATGCAAACTGTATCAGTTAGCCAGGAATAGGGTAAATACCTGGAGTAAGATAAAGGTTTTAAAGGAAGAGCTTATATGTGTTCTCTCCAGTCACAGGGGTATATTTTGCACTGGATGAGATTTGAATAGTTTCAGTAGGGAGGGCATTAAGGGGTTAGGGGAGAACATGTATGTATGATTTGTAAACACCTGAGCTAAGAGATCTTTATGTGTGTTCTCATTTCATCTCTAGATAAGAGAAGTGAGGTAGGTATTTACACAAAATTTAGAGAAAAGGACTTGGAGCTCTAGGAAAATTAAGTGATTTGCAAGCTAAGCTAATGTGACAGAATTAGGATTTTAGAATTACTAGTTTTATTTAGAAGATAAAGGACAGAGTGTACATCAACTATGCTTCAATAAAAAAATATTTTTTAAAGATCTGTAAAACGGAAAAAAAAAAAAAGAAGATAGAGATAGAAGACAGAGGACATGAACAGCTATGCATGTGGAAAGTATTTGGTAAACTGCCAAAAGGTGAATCAGTTCCTTTAGACTAAATGCTACAGGAGAGACTAGTTTGCAGATCAGCTGACTGAATGAAGGGCTGGGTGTTGTGAGACCCACATCTGTGTAGCTTGGGGTGTAGTGGCTTGGAAATACTGTGCTCAGAAGTGTGGACACTTTCTGGACAAAAGACTGTTGAGATATGAGAGTGGCATCCTGGGTAGTAAGTCTCTGGAAGAGTCACTGATGTGAATTGACAGGATTCCCTCATGTAGGTAAAGGGAAAGAGTATTGACCACAGCATCTTTCAGTTTCTAGATTTCTTGAGAAAAGATAAGGAAAGGGAGACTATTGATGTGAATCTCAGTTTGGCAAGTTAAATACATCTGTGGAGAAGTATTAAAGATGACACTTTTTTTTTATTGAAGTATAGTTGATTTAAAAGGTTATGTTAATTTTTGTTATACAGCAAAGTTTTTCAGTTATACATATATACATTCTTTTTTTATATTTTTTTTCCATTATGGTTTATCACAAGATATTGAATATAGTTCCCTGTGTTTTTAGTAAGACCTTGTTGTTTATCCATTCTATATGTAATAGTTTGCATCTGCTAATCCCAAACTTCCAATCCATCCCTTCCTCATCCCCCCTCCCCTTTGGTTACCACAAGTGTGTTCTCTATGTCTGTGAGTCTGTTTCTGTTTCATAGATAAGTTCATTTGTATCATATTTTAGATTCCATATATGTGATATCATATGGTATTTGCATGACACTCTATTCATATTTAACTTTAATAAGAAAGATATTTGTGAAAATGATGCAAAATAGGTGTGGTCATATGAGCTAAAACCCAAATGAGATATAAAACATATGTATCTCAAAACCAAATGAGATATAACAAAGAGGTAAAGCAGAATTTCTCATTGGCTTTGCTACAAGGAATCTATTTTAAAGGATTTATAACTATCTTAATTATTAATACATATTTGTTGAGCTTCTTTGCTCTCTAGTCTAGACCAAGGTATGGTGGCAGGATCATGGGACACATGAGAATTATAAGATATGACTTTTGCTTTTTGATTAACAGATCAGAACATACATGGGAAACCGATAGGGAACAGGATAATACAGATAGACGCCAAATATACTACTCAGGAAGTTGGTTCCTGAGATGGAAAAGAGAAGGTCAATATAGTGTAGTTGGTGCTTGAAGAAAATATTATTTTATTAAATATTGTAAGAAAGTCCTCAATAATTTTTTATGATCTATCATAGGAAAATAAAGATGATAAAATAATTCTTACTATCTGCCAAGAACTGTGCCAATGGTGTTAAAAACATTATTTGATTTACTCTTCCCAACATTTATAGAAAAAGGTGCCATTTTTAAAAAGAGGAAACTTAGGACCAAATAAGGTAATAATTGAGAGATAAGGGTTAACTTGTCCAAGACTGACCCCTGCAGTCTGGTCTCTCATAAAAGTAGTTTTCCTTCTGCAATGCTCTGTGGGAAACCTGCTATGGTCAGGGTTTTAGCAAATCAATGTTGGCTAACAGCAAGACTTGGACCCCAAGCTTCTTCCTTTCATCCTCAGTCCTGCCAGGGGAGGGGTCTATGATTTCCCAACCAAGAACGCCCACGTGGCTAACCATGCTGCTAGCTCAGCATATAATCCAGCTACAGTGACAGGTCTTGGAACCCAGCTTCCTGATTGTGCCAGAGCAGGGGCTTGTGGCTCCCTCCACCCCCAGTCACAAGACCTGAGCTGGCAGGAGAAAGTTGGCACTAAGTTTTTGTCATTCATTTTACCATCATATCCTGGTCCTTGATCATGTCAGAGCCTAATCATGTAATATGAAAATCTCCATGGCCCAAGGGTCAAATCTCTCTTGCAAAGTCAGAAGTCAGTCCCTGCCAAATCATAGGTCACTGCCCCAGACTCAATGATGGCACCAGGAGACATGTATGCCTGCTGCTGATGCTGGAGCGGTGAGTTTCCCCTCTCTTCCCTTCCCTCTCCCCTCTCAGCCCTCCAGCTGCTCTCCTAGTGCTTGTCTGCACAGAAAACTCAGTCCCAGAAAACAGGACTCAGGGAGCCTTCAACTAGAACACATTACACATGGTAATATAAAAAAATTGTTCAAATAATTATGCTCTTTAAAATATGACCCCTATTCACTGCTTTGGTTTCCCTGCCTTTGTGCTTCAGGCTAAATGTTACTCAGATTCCTGCCAGGCTGGGTGCTTTCTCACCAATTATCTGAAAGGCTCAGAGAACGGTACTTACATCAAAGCCAGTCCTCCTGACAAAGGCCACCTGGCCACTGCACACACAGGCATCTCTCAGCTCCTTGCTCCACTTGGCAAAAAGCTATTTCCATCTCAGTAACAACATAACAAAGGACTAATTGATGGAAGCACTTTTTTCCATCTTTCAAAAAATAAATTGAGCCAACCCCACAAGCTCATCTAGAGGAATTAATTAGGGAATAGGAAATCTCCAAAGCCATCCTTAAATTGAGATTGAACAAAGCCCAGAGAACAGATGGCTTTTCATCTGAATTCTTTAAAACCTTTAGCACTCTGCTAATTCCCCTACAGAAATGAAAAAAGATATTGCTAAATGAATTTGAACAAACTTTTCACCAGGTGTTCCATTCCCCTAAGGTTCATTTTGCTCTAGGAAAAAAAGAGAAAAACAAAACCAACAGGTATCTTCCCCACTGATATTACAGCAATTTCTCTGTACATCTGAGTCCTTCCCCTAGGGCTCATCGTAAACCTCCCCAGCATTTCTGACTACCAAGCTGAGGGAGTGATTCCCTTACTTGATGCAGCTGATCAGAGACAACTGCTTAGAACTCAAGGATGATGTCAACACATGCAAAACAAAATCAGTAACCAAGTCATTGTGCAAGCAAAACAGAAAAATAGGAAACAATTTTGTATTCTGTTCCAGATATCTGGAGATTCCTGGGACAAGAGTTGCTGAAGATTGATTGTGTTATTCTCATAGTTGAGTGGAATTTTTTCCAGGACAAATTTGACATATAGAAATACAATGAGGGGAGTTCCCTGGTGGTCTAGTGGTTAGGGTTCCGGGCTTTCACTGTCGTGGTCCAGGTTCAATCCCTGGTCGGGGAACTGAGATGCCACAAGCTGCACAGCCAAAAAAAAAAAAAGGAAAGAAATACAATGAGGGAGATGTGTCCTGCCTCTCCTTTGCATGTTTCACAAGAAGCTGTCCTCCTCCATTGGACCTGGAAGGGTGAACTGTTGGAATTTACATATTTTCCATTCCAAGAGTTTCTAAATACACCTCCCATGAGAATTTGGTATACATTTTAAAATTTCATTTATTTATCATCTTTTTTTTTTTTTTTTTTTTTTTTGCGGTACGCGGGCCTCTCACTACTGCGGCCTCTCCTGACACGGAGCACAGGCTCCGGATGCGCAGGCCCAGTGGCCATGGGGGCATGCGGGATCCTCCTGGACTGGGCATGCGGGATCCTCCTGGCATGCGGGATCCTCCTGGACTGGGGCACGAACCCACGTCCCCTGCATCGGCAGGGGGACTCTCAACCACTGCGCCACCAGGGAAGCCCTATCATCTACTTTGATTCACAGTTTAGACTGAATAATTTTATTTAGAATTTTGATATTCCACTAGAATATTAGAAGATTCTGATATCCATTTTTTAAAATAACAATTTACACTAATCATAATCTATACCCATAGACTGAACTATGCCAGGGGAGAGTCCACTGGACCAAGAAAACTCTAAGATACATTTCTGATACAGGTAAATGCTGATACATGGGTTAAAACGTTCAATGAGCAATTCTGGGATGGGGGTCATAAAGGGAAACTGAACCCCTAGGAGAAAACACCTGAAGCCAGTCATCAAAATGGAGGATTTGGGTTTCCAGTGTTCAGCCCCAGCCCCAGGACACTCCACACGCTGACCCACAGACTCAAGCCTTCACTGGCAACAGCTATCTGTGTCGCTTCTTTCCCACCTTACTGCCACCTGCTCATCACAGCTGCCATAACAGCCCTTATGTCCACTGTTCTCAACTGGCTCAGTCTCCTCTCCCCTAGAAAAAGTTCTGACCACACAGAGGTCCACTTCTTTCATGGTGGGTGTAAGAGAATTTTAGCCCCAGGAATCTTTTGTTCTAAAGGGAAGGGCAGCTAAAGTGAAACTTCTAGAAGCAGAAGTTGTGCTAAAAATAAATAAATAAATACAGTTATACACATAGAATGTGTTTATATTGGTTATAATACTCATTCATCCAATAAACTGTCAGCAGGCACTCTGCCAGGAGTTAAGGAAAACTTAGTGAGTAAAGTAGATACGCTCTTTGTCCTCTTAGAGTTCTACATTCCTTATGGGGAGACAGTCAAATATCCCCACATGTATATAATTACAAACTAAATCAACACTATGAAGATTAAAGGATAAGAAGTGTATAAAAGTGGAAACCAGTCTAGGCAGGAATGTCAATCTTCCATGAAAAATAAAGTTTTGAACTGATAGAAAAATGAGTAGGCGATAAAGTGTAGAGGGTAGCCTGGTGAGGGGAAACAGCATGGGCAAAGGCCCTGAGAGAGGGCTAGGCTGAGTGTGTTTCAGGAATTGAAAGAGATCCACAAGGGCTGGAAGGAAGCTGGCAAAGGATCAGAGGTAGATGAGGGGTTTTGTCCTGCAAGGCCCAGAGGAACAATGGAAGCCTCTTGTCTTTTTTGAGGGGTCTGGATCTTCATCCAGCTGCCAGGAAAACAAGAGGCAACGTAGAACATGCAACTCAGAAGTATCCCACCCAAGGGGTCTAGGAGCTAGTGCCTTTATTCACCAATTTTCGTGAATCTTTCATTGAGGGGTGCAGGGAGGCATACTAATTTCCAGCACCTCAGGACCACAGGGCCTGAGTTGGGCACACAGTGCTCAGACCCCAGCAGAGAAAGCCTTGGTGGTGGGAGGCTGGGCCACACTGGTGAGGATAAAGATACCTGGACCAGCCACTCTTATTATCAACTTCAGATCACCACAGATCAACACCTGTGCACTCCTTCCTGCCCACAGAACAACATTAGTAACACCAGAAATCAGCAAAATTCCTATCTCCATTTTTATTCTTCACAACCTTCTACACTTACATAAGGATACTGCCTGTGTGACTAGTTAAGGCTCAAGTACTTCTGTCTGATGCTCTCAAAAGGACTCGGCAGTAGTTGGGGGTTATTACACCCATTTTACACACTAGAAAATTGGAAATTCCTGAGACAAAGCAAAATGTTCAAGGCCCTGTATCTAAAAGAGAAGCACCTTCAATTCAATTCAAGGCATCAATTTTCATAACCATTTTTATTCCTGCCATGCTATGATTGACACAACAGACATATGACAAGATAGTCTGCAGATTTGCTTAATACTTAATCATACAACTGCATTCAGGATTCCTAGGGAAAAAGAGCTTCCCATTATTTAAGCTAGTCTATCTAATTCTAAAATGTAGCAGAATTCCATTTAGAATAATAATAAAAAGCACCAATAGGATGAAAATAAAAGTATGAGTTTCCTTTCCAATAGACCAACAGTTAATGTATTTTAAGTGATGAGCAAGAATTATGGAAAACAATAGAAGTTAAAAAGAGGAGTCCAGTAGGGTTGACTTCACTGCCATCTGAAAATGGAGGACAATTACGTAGGCCAACTCTCTTAGAATGAAGATAAATGTCACAGGGAATATAACTCCTTTTTGGACCTAACATCCTAGTTCTTAAGCTTTACTCTTGAGAGTAAATGAAACTAAACTCAGAGAAGCATGGTTTTCTGAAATTCTATCCCTGTATGAAAAAGTTCACCAATTCTCCTCAGATCAATTTCTGAAATGCACATTTAGGCTGTAGAAAATAATTTTTCATATGCAAGTATTATGTGTCAAATGTCAGCTTTGGGGGCAGAGGTTGTGTTTTATAGACGTGAGCTTTAATGTGCTTCTCATATTCTGGTTTATGATATCCCTTTTCAAAGTGAATATTTCCACTCTGTTGTCCAGGGCATCAGTCTTACTGTTGATATGTGTTGAGTCTTGAACATCATCCCACATTGAAAAATGAGCCCCACCATGGCTTTGCATGATGCCATGAGACAAGAACATAAAGAATAACCTGGTCCAAGACTCTCCACTATAAAAAAAAAAAGAAAAGGAGAAAATTTTTAAGTAAGAAAGCAGAATTTTCTGAGTGCCTAATTTCCGGGGGAATTTCTGCTGCCCGTGCAGCCCAGCTCTGTACTTCCCAATACGCCTGACTCTATTTCCTGCCCTGTGCCATTCCTGGGTAATTGTTGTCCCATAAGGATGGGAAAGTATTTTTTTTTCTCAAGATGACAAAATATTGCTTTTAAAGGAGACATTGCAAGAATAAGAATTGTTGCAGGTTCTTACAAGGGAAGTGTTTGGGGTTGGGGGACATTATTTGTTTGTTTATATTCACTCTAAATTTTGGAGTACAATCTACTTTCAATATCCTCTCCACCTGGCAGTTAAAGCTAATGTCAATGTGATGGGAGATATCTTCAACTACTGGTAAATGTCCAAAGCCTGTCTCATGGCCTCAGGGACAACGTACACAAGTGCTAGAAATTCGAATTCCTTTTTGTATAGTTTACCTCTAATTTCACAGAAAGCTCATGCATGTAATAAAATGCCCACCAATAATAGAATCTAAATTTCTCAATCAAACCCAGATTGAGAATTTTAGAACCTATAAGAAACTCAGGTAGATGTATGCCACCTTGGAATCTGTAGACCACTTAGCCCAAACCCATCAACAGTTTATTGTCTTGTCAAATATAAAATATTTCCTTTCAGTGATTCTCGTTTCTAGTATACCTTTGACACTTTTGAAAATATTTGGTGAAAGGGCCTTTATTTTAAACTATTCCATGCCAACAATGGTTTGTGACTCCACATCTGATTCCTTCCAAAGTTTATAGTAGATGGTGTTTGAGGGTGGTTTTATTTGATTTTAACTGGACACAAATGGAATTTAGTAAAATGGAATTACAGAAGTAAGTGATACTTAGGATGATACCAACAATGTATCAAATAAATTATCCCCAGAGGTGCTGTGTTGGTCTTAGGTTCTTGCCTACAAAAGATTAAAAGAGTCTTTAAAGATGTTATGTCCTAAGTCTTGACATCACCCACAATGGAGGGTCCCCTAGGTGGTCCTAGCTGGTATGTCTTCTCCTCCACACCCTTGTCTATGTCATGTGTCAAAAAAGTGTACATAACACATAGAAATTCATAATTCTAAGAAAACAATGATAATGGATGTCCCTGTTTTGAAAAGAAATAACAGTGCCTGCCAATTTTCAAATGTCTTTTTACCTGTTTTATGGGTAAATCTAAAAAAAAAAAAAAAACAATTACAGTTCTAGACATGTGTGGATATTGTGGGTTTTTGCCACTAACCACAAACCACATTTAAAAAAAAAATTGAGACTTTTTACTTTCATTGATTTGGCGAGACTTTTAGCAAACAAATTGTTTCAGAACATTGACGTCAATACAGTGCAATGTGCTGGGTGATGAGGTATTTCTCTTATAAAGAATGACCAATATATTGCTCATTCTTCATTCAGACATGATAAACAATTTTACTGTTCTTAGTAACAGAAGGACATGTGAGAAAATATTTTTTAAATCAAGATTTTTAATGTAATTTTTGACGCTAGTGTTTCTCATACATCAAAGATTTTAAGAAAAATACATAATATCTTGATTTTAGAAAATAGAACACTCAGCCTTCTCTAAATGAATTCAAATCATTTAAAGCATCCATTGGAAGAAAATTAAGTTTGTAGAATTAAACTATCTTTTATTGAGACCATAGTTATATGATATTTAGAAATTTGTTTACATATCTCAATTAATTTTAAAATCTACCTTTTTATAGAGGTGCTATTCAGTTCTTCAAATAAGGATACTAAATGCCAGATAAGATTATCATATGTTAGAGTAGTGGTTTCTATACTTATAGGAGCACTGGGATCATCTGGAGGGCTTCAAAAAAATACTGACACCTCTGTCCTAACTCCAGAGATTATAGATTATTTGGTCTAGTGTATGACCTAGGTTTCAAGGTTTTTAAGAGATCCCTAGGTAATTCAAATAAAAAGAGAAGTTTAGAAACTCCTTGGTGACAAGATAGAACTACATACTCTTTTATATTGAGGCTCTCAGAAGTCATTAATTTTCTGAATTGCATTGAATATAGCCTAGGATACTAATCAGAGAATTCTAAAAATTGATAATATCCTAATGTTACACTTTAATGAGAGAGATATCATTTTCTTTCTGGCTTGGTGATGAACTCAATGTCTTATACACAGTGTTATTATTCTATATGATGTTGATAATATCTAGATTAAATGAGACCTCCTCTGTATCAGGTTTGTTTTTTATAAGTATTTTTGCATGTGTTTTCCATAATGCTGTAAGAGAGCATTTTACCCCTTTTAGAGGTGAGGAATCTGACACAC
This sequence comes from Hyperoodon ampullatus, assembly GCF_949752795.1. Lineage (NCBI taxonomy): Eukaryota > Metazoa > Chordata > Mammalia > Artiodactyla > Ziphiidae > Hyperoodon > Hyperoodon ampullatus. Next base: position 14,402,174 of record NC_136927.1, on the reverse strand, counting down.
AGAGTAGTGATGTAGCTTGTTGAATGCTGCATAGCCAGTAAGTGGCAAAGACAAGATTCAGACCCAAATCTGGCAGAGCCTATGGCCCATGCTCTTGACCACCACCGTATCTAATATGACTTCAATATTCGTGGATGATAACCATAAAACAGTTTCAACTAGGGGCTAGCTGCACTGTTAAATAGTCAAATATTCTTATCAAATTCATCCTTGAAGATTGTTTTGTTTTAAGTGTCTTTTGTTGAGGTCTCTGGCTTCCTTTATTTGATCTCAAAAAATATAACTGAGTGTCAGATCCTACTTCTTCCTTTCTCAAAATACTGTATGTCTTCATTGACCATTTATTCATTCAACAATGAAAGAGAAATAGAAGGTTATTCACTGCTAATTTTATTTGGGATTTGTCACATGCAGTTGAAGTAATTTTTAAGTTATGCACAGGAGATGGAGTGAAATGTAGACAAGGGTCAGTCTATACAAGGTACAAAAACTTCAAGAACAACTTTGGGAACTATACCCAAAGATACACAAAGTAGATGAGTAGTAAGCAGTAGACACCCCATGAACTTTCCTACTTCACACTGGATTCCTAGAGCTTTTCCATTATTTCTCCTGGCCTATTAAATCCCCAAATAGTTATTGAAGACACTTTAGAAAATATAAACATTTTCCCTCTTTTGGGATTGTTTGTCTGATTTAATGACCCAAATAATCTCTAAAAGAATGCATTTAAAATCACATATTGTGTTATCATAGATTATAATCTATACTCAGAAAAGTCAATATGTGAAAAACACAACAGCTCAATATAAAAAACTCTACAAAAGCAGAGAACATGCATTGTCTATGAAATATTTTTCCCTAAGAAATTGCTAACTCTTATTCCTAATTCAATCTGAAAGAATGTAACATTTATGAAAAGGAAAGCTTGCTATTAGCAATGATTTTCACAAGTGAAAATAATCACCACCAAATTTTAGAGAGCAATCAAATAAATAATTTATTATATTCTAGAAAGCTGAAGGAGGTATTTGAGAAGACTCAGGAAATTCACCCAAAACTCAGAAGTAAAGGATTTGAGGAGAAAGCAAATGATCAGAGATATAAGAAGCAAGGCATTTAGAACCAGGAGATTGAATAAGTATGAAACAGAATTCTAAAAAGCAAAGAGATGCAATAATCAAATTAATTTTAAAATTTCTGAACTGAAGAAAGTTTTGAACAAGTAGTTCAAGAGTCTAAGAATACTGGATATTAATAGAGTTGACATATAATGTTATATTAACTTCAGGTATAGAACATAATGATTTATTTGTATATATTGTGAAATGATCACTACAATAAGTCTACTTAACATCTGTCACCATACGTAATTACAAAATTTTTTCCTGTGATGAGAACGTTTAAGATCTACTCTTTTCACAACTTTCAAATATTCTATACAGTATTATCAACTATAGTCACCATGCTGTACATTACATCCCCATGACTTATTTTATAACTGGAGTTTATACCTTTTGACCCCCTTCACCCATTTTGTGTGTTTTTTAAGAATATAGGGCTTCCCTGGTGGCGCAGTGGTTGAGAGTCCGCCTGCCGATGCAGGGGAAACGGGTTCGTGCCCCGGTCTGGGAAGATCCCACATGCCGCGGAGCGGCTGGGCCCGTGAGCCATGGCTGCTGGGCCTGTGCGTCCGGAGCCTGTGCTCCACAACGGGAGAGGCCACAACAGTGAGAGGCCCACATACCACAAAAAAAAAAAAAAAAAAAAAAAAAAAAAAAGAATATAAATTAATCTCAAGTTTAAAAAAATAAAAATTGACCCACAATTAAACAAACTTAATAACTTATTTTGTATTTCTTTGAGTATAAAAAAAAATGTTCTAAAAGCTTCTAGGCAGAAAAGAGTAAAATAAGACCTATGAAGATACCATCATACTTTTCTTCCACAGCAATGTATTGAATAAGGCAATAGGGAAGTATTTTCCGGGTTTTAGGGGCAATGTTTGTGACCCAAGAATTCTAACCTCAGCCAAGTCAACATTTATTAGTAAGGATAGAAGGACCTTCTCAGACATACAATGACTCAGAAAGTGTGCTACTCAGTTATCTGTCTTGAAAAAAATTACTCAAGGAAGTGCTTCACTTAACCAAGAAATGAATCAAAACCAATAATTAACTCAATTTGAGGGTAAGTGTGGTTCAAAAGAAAAGGCAGTGAGTAGTGAACTTAACACAGGCCTGGTGTCTGAGTAACTGTTATATACATAGTTATGAAACTTGACAAATGTCAAAAAGTAATTTTTGGATAAGAAAGAACATATCACTTAAAAATAAATCAATGAAAATATCTTTGTTTTATTTAAATTAAAACAAGGTAGTGGCAGGACTGAGGAAGAGGAAAGAAATGAAGGTATTCTAAACTCTTTTTATTTAGTATAGCAAATAAATTTGTTTTATTAATAACACCTATTGATTTATTTATTCATTTAGCAAATAGTTGTTTAGCATCATCCCTGGGCAAGGACCTGCTCAATGCTGGTATGGCAGAGATAAATGATCAGATCTTGGTCCCTCCTTCACAGTGTGTACATTCTAAATACCGAATAGATTATTTTTAATGTGAAAATAACCAAAGGGAATTAAGACAGCATATATAACTTAAAATCACTATAAAGAGAAAATTGTTAAGAAAATTTAAGCAATATTTCTAAAGATAGAAATAAAGAGAAGATGTAAAACAAGAAATCAATGAATGCAAAAATCACCAAAATAATTCTTAGGAAAGCTCAGTAAACTTATGTAGATTTAACACCTATTAAATTTGTAGATTACATTAAAATATATTTTAAATATAAAAAAAGACACTGGTAAAATTTAATGATGCTTTTTTAAAAATAGAGGGATAGTCATCAAACTACTACAGGAAACTATAGATAAATAAACAACAAGGATATTGATGTGACTATAAGAAGTAGAATTCTAGTTAAAACTATTAAATATTAAAAGATAAGTGTATCTTATCTTAATAAAGGTGTAGTTCACAGTGAAGAATAATCTAGTCTTAAACTTTTAGGTATCAAAAATTGTTAGAAACATGTAAAACACAAAAGGTTAGACTTAAATAATATTAACATTATAATGACACAGATATAATTACAATGACTTAAAGATCTATTTTCATCAATGCTAGATAAGGAAGACAGAAATTATATGGTAAAGTCAGATAAATATAATGATTTGAAAAATGAGCTGATGTTAATAGCTACATAACACAAACTATATACATGTTCATAAAACAAAAATAAAAACAAATTCAACTGTAGTTAAAAAATAATTCTCATTATATTGATTTGAAAGAGTAGAACTTACATCTACATATTTTGATCATATTGAAATAAAACTAGAATTTCCTAACAAAGGAATGACATTTTCATTCAAAAATTTAGAAAATAAAAAAAAGAAAAGAAAAGAAACTATTTGGAGTGATAATGGTAACTGTTAAGGTGTACATGTAAAAATTTATGGAAAATTTTCTAAACCTAAACTTAGAGGAAAACAATATTTTTCATAATATCTAATCTTAAACTATATAATCTAAGCATTCAATTCAAGAAGCTAGAAAAAATATTTCATATGGTTCTTTTATAATCTGGTACAATAATAAATGATATATATTTTTAAATAGCATAACTTTAGCCTTTATAGATAATCAAAGAAGAAATGTGCATTTCAACAGCATCTTTTATAACACCAACAGGAAAATGTGTCTCTTTCTCAGTACAACTGCAAGGAAATATTTTTTCTTTTCCTAGGATTTATAGATTTATGATTTTTAAGTCAAACAAATTATTCTTTAAATTTGGAGTGCAACTGACAGTTACTTTAGTAAACTCCCCATTATCCTCAGGTTTGTCATTTATTTTGCACTGTGCTTAAAATTTAAACCAACCCCAAGTGGAGATACTGACATAACTGTGCTATACTGGTAAATGTTTAATACCGCCCACTGAAGCGGGGGTTGTGGTGATGACTTATAGCATTCAATACTTTCTATAGTGTAAAAAGTCTCACCGTGTCCAATTTCAAGCTATCGCCTTGGTGTCATTAAATATGGAATTGGAAAGAGACGCACAGAATCAGCTTTCATTATCCAGTGCAAACTCACTCCAAGCACACCACAATATTAATGAGTTTATGAATACCTAATTATGGATGCATGGATGACTGAATAAATGGGTGAATGGATGAATAGATAGATAGGGCAGATAAAATTATTACTTGATAGAGATATCAAATTAATTAGTCAGTATAGTTTTGTTGTTTGGTTTATTTAATCATTCAGCTCTATTATTAAAAATTGATAGGAAGAAAGAATAAGGTGGTGATATCTGTCTTTCACTGCCATTTCTGAGCTAGTATGAGAACTTGTTGGAAACTTGTTGGAACACTTTAAACAACAATGGAAATCCTGAAAGGATTTCTATCAGAAATACATAGAATAAAAATGTTGTTAAGACCACCTATGGATTTGGAAGTTTCTCTTAAGAGAAATTTGTTCATCAACCTTGATTCACTGCACTCTCACATTTCTTAATTGACATTTATGTGCTTGTGTAAACTTAACTATTAAATTAGACGGTTATACTTGACAAATCACCCAAAGTTATAAAATGTTATGGTTCTATGACTGAGATGAAGCTACTTCTCTCATCGTCTCATGGTCTCCTTTCACTCATTAAAGGTAGGAAAGAAATGATTTTATTCATGATACAGCTTTTTAAGGACAAGTCCTTAAAATTAAAAATTTTAGTTAAGTACTGCATGTTTTGCATTTTGTCCTCATTATATTCAGAGGAAAACTGAGGGTTTAGAAGGGACATCTTGCCTACTGAATGACTGTGTTCCTTGACTCAAAATCATGAGATGTCTAACCCAGAATACATGCTTTGTAAATGTCTTTAAACTGAGTTTATTAGTAAAGAAAATTAATTAGTCTATGCTCTAGATGCAAAAAAATTGAGTTCAGATATATATAGAAATATATATATATATATGTATATAAATCTTATCACCACTTATGCATTATAGGCTACAATATTTATTTCATTTGTCAAATCGGAGTCCCAGGTTGAATTTTAATACAGTAAAATACAGTAAAATATATTGAGATATTCATACTGCTAAAATACTTAGGATCAACAAGGTAACAAAAGTATACTTTGACTGTAATATTACTCTTTTTTTTTTTTTAGTGTTCCACAGTTTTTTTTTATATTAGTTTCTGCTTAATAACAAAGTGAATCAGTCATACATATACATCTGTTCCCACATCCCTTCCCTCTTGTGTCTCACTCCCTCCCACCCTCCCTATCCCACCCCTCCAGGCGGTCACAAAGCACCGAGCTGATCTCCCTGTGCTATGCGGCTGCTTCCCACTATCTAACTACCTTACGTTTGCTACTGTATATATGTTCATGCCTCTCTTTCGCTTTGTCACAGCTTACCCTTCCCCCTCCCCATATCCTCAACTCCATTCTCAAGTAGGTCTGTGTCTTTATTACTGTTTTACTCCTAGGTTCTTCATGACATTTTTTTTCTTAAATTCCATATATATGTGTTACCATACGGTATTTGTCTTTCTCTTTCTGACTTACTTCACTCTGTATGACAGACTCTAGGTCTATCCACCTCATTACAAATAGCTCCGTTTCGTTCCTTTTTATGGCTGAGTAATATTCCATTGTATATATGTGCCACATCTTCTTTATCCATTCATCTGATGATGGACACTTAGGTTGTTTCCATCTCCCGGCTATTGTGAATAGAGTTGCAATGATCATTTTGCTACATGTGTCTTTTTGAACTATGGTTTTCTCAGGGTATATGCCTAGTAGTGGGATTGCTGGGTCATACCGTAGTTCTATTTTTAATTTTTTAAGGAACCTCCATACTGTTCTCCATAGTGGCTGTACCAATTCACATTCCCACCAGCAGTGCAAGAGTGTTCCCTTTTCTCCACACCCTCTCCAGCATTTACTGTTTCTAGATTTCTTGATGATGGCCATTGTGAATGGTGTGAGATGATATCTCATTGTAGTTTTGATTTGCATTTCTCTAATGATTAATGATGTTGAGCATTCTTTCATGTGTTTGTTGGCAGTCTGAATATCTTCTTTGGAGAAATGCCTATTTAAGTCTTCTGCCCATTTTTGGATTGGGTTGTTTGTTTTTTTGTTATTGAGCTGCATGAGCTGCTTATAAATTTTGGAGATTAATCCTTTGTCAGTTGCTTCATTTGCAAATATGTTCTCCCATTCTGAGGGTTGTCTTTTGGTCTTATTTATGGTTTCCTTTGCTGTGCAAAAGCTTTGAAGTTTCATTAGGTGCCATTTGTTTATCTTTGTTTTTATTTCCATTTCTCTAGGAGGTGGGTCCAAAAGGATCTTGCTGTGATTTATGTCACAGAGTGTTCTGCCTCTAAGAGTTTGATAGTGTCCGGCCTTACATTTAGGCCTTTAATCCATTTTGAGCTTATTTTTGTGTATGGTGTTAGGGAATGATCTAATCTCATACTTTTACATGTCCCTGTCCAGTTTTCCCAGCACCACTTATTGAAGAGGCTGTCCTTTCTCCACTGTACATTCCTGCCTCCTTTATCAAAGATAAGTTGACCATATGCGTGTGGGTTTATCTCTGGGCTTTCTATCCTGTTCCATTGATCTATCTTTCTCTTTTTGAGCCAGTACCACACTGTCTTCATTACTGTAGCTTTGTAGTATAGTCTGAAGTCAGGGAGCCTGATTCCTCCAGCTCCGTTTTTCGTCCTCAAGATTGTTTTGGCTATTCGGGGTCTTTTGTTTTTCCAAACAAATTTTGAAAATATTTGTTCTAGTTCTGTGAAAAATGCCAGTGGTAGTTTGATAGGGATTGCATTGAATCTGTAGATTGCTTTGGGTAGTAGAGTCATTTTCACAATATTGATTCTTCCAATCCAGGAGCATGGTATATCTCTCCAACTATTTGTATCATCTTTAATTTCTTTCATCAGTGTCTTATAATTTTCTGCATACAGATATTTTGTCTCCTTAGGTAGGTTTATTCCTAGATATTTTATTCTTTTTGTTGCAGTGGTAAATGGGAATACTTTCTTGATTTCCCTTTCAGCTTTTTCATCATTAGTGTACAGGAATGCCAGAGTTTTCTGTGCATTAATTTTGTATCCTGCTACTTTACCAAATTCATTGATTAGCTCTAATAGTTTTTCGGTAGCATCTTTAGGATTCTCTATGTATAGTATCATGTCATCTGCAAACAGTGACAGCTTTACTTCTTCTTTTCCAATTTGGATTCCTTTTATTTCCTTTCCTTCTCTGATTGCTGTGGCTAGAACTTCCAAAACTAGGTTGAATAAGAGTGGTGAGAGTGGGCAGCCTTGTCTTCTTCCTGATCTTAGTGGAAATGGTTTCAGTTTTTCACCATTGAGGACGATGCTGGCTGTGGGTTTGTCATATATGGCCTTTATTATGTTGAGGAAAGTTCCCTCTATGCCTACTTTCTGCAGGGTTTTTATCATAAATGGGTGTTGAATTTTGTCGAAAGCTTTCTCTGCATCTATTGAGATGATCATATGGTTTTTCTTCTTCAATTTGTTAATATGGTGTATCACATTGATTGATTTGCACATATTGAAGAATCCTTGCATTCCTGGAATAAACCCCACTTGATCATGGTGTATGATTCTTTTAATGTGCTGTTGGATTCTGTTTGCTAGTATTTTGTTGAGGATTTTTGCATCTATGTTCATCAGTGATATTGGCCTGTAGTTTTCTTTCTTTGTGACATCCTTGCCTGGTTTTGGTATCAAGGTGATGGTGGCCTCGTAGAGTGAGTTTGGGAGTGCTCCTTCCTCTGCTATATTTTGGAAGATTTTGAGAAGGATAGGTGTTAGCTCTTCCCTAAATGTTTGATAGAATTCACCTGTGAAGCCATCTGGTCCTGGGCTTTTGTTTGTTGGAAGATTTTTAATCACAGTTTCAATTTCAGTGCTTCTGATTTGTCTATTCATATTTTCTATTTCTTCCTGATTCAGTCTTGGCAGGTTGTGCATTTCTAAGAATGTGTCCATTTCTTCCAGGTTGTCCATTTTATTGGCATAGAGTTGCTTGTAGTAATCTCTCATGATCTTTTGTATTTCTGCATTGTCAGTTGTTACTTCTCCTTTTTCATTTCTAATTCTATTGATTTGAGTCTTTTCCCTTTTTTTTCTTGATGAGTCTGGCTAATGGCTTATCAATTTTGTTTATCTTTTCAAAGAACCAGCTTTTAGTTTTATTGATCTTTTCTATCATTTCCTTCATTTCTTTTTCATTTATTTCTGATCTGATCTTTATGATTTCTTTCCATCTACTAACTTTGGGGTTTTTTGTTCTTCTTTCTCTAAATGCTTTATATGAAGGGTCAGATTGCTTACTCGAGATTTTTCCTGTTTCTTAAGGTGGGATTGTTTTGCTATAAACTCCCCCCGTAGAACTGCTTTTGCTGCGTCCCATAGGTTTTGGGTCATCATGTCTCCCTTGTCATTTGTTTCTAGGCATTTTTTAATTTCCTCTTTGATTTCTTCAGTGATCACTTCGTTATTGAGTAGTGTATTGTTTTGCCTCCATGTGTTTGTATTTCTTACAGATCTTTTCCTGTAATTGATGTTTAGTCTCATAGCATTGTGGTCAGAAAAGATACTTGATACATTTTCAATTTTCTTAAATTTACCAAGGCTTGATTTGTGACCAAGATATGATCTATCCTGGAGAATGTTCCATGAGCACTTGAGAAAAATGTGTATTCTGTTGTTTTTGGATGGAATGTCCTATAAATATCAATTAAGTCCATCTTGTTTAATGTATCATTTAAAGCTTCTGTTTCCTTATTTATTTTCATTTTGGATGATCTGTCCATTGGTGAAAGTGGGGTGTTAAAATCCCCTACTATGATTGTGTTACTGTCGATTTCCCCTTTTATGGCTGTTAGTATTTGCCTTATGTATTGAGGTGCTCCTATGTTGGGTGCATAAATATTTACAATTGTTATATCTTCTTCTTGGATCGATCCCTTTATCATTATGTAGTGTCCTTCTTTGTCTCTTCTAATAGTCTTTATTTTAAAGTCTATTTTGTCTGATATAAGAATTGCTACTCCAGCGTTCTTCTGATTTCCATTTGCATGGAATATCTTTTTCCATCCCCTTACTTTCAATCTGTATGTGTCTCTAGGTCTGAAGTGGGTCTCTTGTATACAGCATATATATGGGTCTTGTTTTTGAATCCATTCAGCCAATCTGTGTCTTTTGGTGGGAGCATTTAGTCCATTTACATTTAAGGTAATTATTGATATGTATGTTCCTATTCCCATTTCCTTAATTGTTTTGAGTTCGTTATTGTAGGTATATTCCTTCTGTTGTGTTTCTTGCCTAGAGAAGTTCCTTTAGCATTTGTTGTAAAGCTGCTTTGGTGGTGCTGTACTCTCTCAGCTTTTGCTTGTCTGTAAACGTTTTAATTTCTCCATCAAATCTGAATGAGATCCTTGCTGGGTAGAGTAATCTTGGTTGCAGCTTTTTCTCCTTCATCACTTTAATTATGTCCTGCCACTCCCTTCTAGCTTGTAGAGTTTCTGCTGAGAGATCTGCTGTTAACCTGATGGGGATTCCCTTGTGTGGTATTTGTTGTTTTTGCCTTGCTGCTTTTAATATGATTTCTTTGTGCTTAATTTTTGACAGTTTGATTAATATGTGTCTTGGCATATTTCTCCTTGGATTTATTTTGTATTGGACTCTCTGTGCCTCCTGGACTTGATTACCTATTTCCTTTCCCATATTAGGGAAGTTTTCAACTATAATCTCTTCAAATATTTTCTCAGTCCCTTTCTTTTTCTCTTCTTCTTCTGGAACCCCTATAATTCGAATGTTGGTGCGTTTAATGTTGTCCCAGAGGTCTCTGAGACTGTCCTCTGTCCTTTACATTCTTTTTTCTTTATTTTGCTCTGCATCAGTTATTTCCACTATTTTATCTTCCACCTCACTTATCCGTTCTTCTGCCTCAGTTATTCTGCTATGGATCCCATCTAGAGTATTTTTCATTTCATTTATTGTGTTTTTAATCGACGCTTGATTCATCTTTAGTTCTTCTAGGTCCTTGTTAACTGTTTCTTGCATTTTGTCTATTCTATTTCCAAGATTTTGGATCTTGGAAATAGAATCTTGGATCATCTTTACTATCATTATTCTGAATTCTTTTTCAGGTAGACTGCCTATTACCTCTTCATTTGTTAGGTCTGGTAGGTTTTCATCTTATTCTTTCACCTGCTGTGTATTTTTCTGTCTTCTAATTTTGCTTATCTTACTGTGTTTGGGGTCTCCTTTTTGCAGGCTACAGATTTCTAGTTCCCGTTGCTTTTGGTGTCTCTCCCCAGTGGCTAAGGTTATTTCAGTAGGTTGTGTAGGCTTCCTGGTGGGGAGGACTAGTGCCTGTGTTCTGGTGGTTGAGGCTCAATCTTGTCTTTCTGGTGGACAGGTCCATGTCTGGTGGTGTGTTTTTTGGTGCCTGTGGCCTTATTATGTTTTTAGGCAGCCTCTCTGCTAATGGGTGGGGTTGTGTTCCTGTCTTGCTAGTTGCTTGGCCTAGGGTGACCAGCACTGTAGCTTGCTGGTTGTTGACTGAAGCTGGGTGTTCGTGTTGAGATGGCGATCTCTGGGAGATTTTCGCCACTTGGTATTATGTGGAACTGGGAGGTCTCTTGTGGACCCGTGTCCTGAAGTTGGCTCTCCCACTTCAGAGGCACAGCACTGACTCCTGGCTGTAGCACCAAGAGCCTTTCATCTGTAGGAGCACAGTAGATGTCTATTGGAGGCAATCTCCCATGGATGAAAATTGCCTTTAATTTCCTCTTTTTTTTTCTTTTCCTTTGTGCTTAGTCTAGTTTCATGAGCTCACAGGGTGCTGCGTGCAGAAGCCTCTCGCCCGGCACTTCAGACCGACGTTCCTGGTTGTAATATTACTCTTGATAAAGAACAGGACTACTCATTTCATCTAATTCTTTTTTCCTGTATTTGGTCCTCTTAGATTTTTTTTCTTACAGATTTTCTGTTATCACTCTTAAGATGATACCACCAAAATATGAAGATTAGACAGTCTACAATCCAAAAGATAAATTCCCAAAGTAGCAAAGTTCACTACATCTTATTTTCAATTACATCTAAATAATAAATAAATAGTCACTATTTTGCCTGTTTCATAGGCCACATGCAAACCTTCCAATCAAGGAGTATTCATAGCAGCTGCACTGGATTTATAAATTATATTTGCAAAGAAACAGAGGAGGTAGTAAAACAGTTGCTCTGTGATCAAAATACACACATACATGCATCATGCCAAATTTTTGTGGTGTCCTGTGCTACAACCCTTCACCCAAACTGATGTATCAGTTGTGTTAGACAGTTCCACTCCCTTTCCATTAGCTGTACCTGTATGATTTGCTACCTTGGAACTTTCTCCAAAGCCATGGTATGCTGCTCAACCTTTTTAGCCTGGACACATGAGGAAGTCAAAACCATGGGTAAAATCCTCTATCACTGGCCTCTGACTTCAGTAGATAGATTAACACTTCATCTCCCTTTCCTTTTGCAAGACGATTTTTTGGTGTGTTTTACTTGATTCCTCAGGGGGTCCCCAGTTGGATTGATCCTCAGTTTCCTGCAATGATAACACGCTCATCAGTGCATCCTTTTTCCCTGACCCTCTTCTCCATCTTACTCTTCTCACTCCCTCCCTTCTCCTTTCACTGACCGTCTCTCAAGCTACCTGCACCCAAGGTCTCCCATTAGGTTCTACCTTCAAGAGAACTCAAAGACACATCCTGTATATGTAATATATTTTCTAATGTTTTATTGTTATAATTTTCAAAGAAACAGAATTACATGGAATTATGAAATAAATGCCTATGTAGTCATCACCAAGATTCAACAAGTATCAATATTTTGCATTGCTTGTTTCATCGATCCATTTTCTGAACATATTCTCAGTAAGATTTTTTTCAGAAAGGTTAATGTATCAGAGTACCTCAAAGCCAATCTTGTTCCTATTATAAAAAGGAGGTACTTCTTATCACATAGATAGAATTTAATTACCAAATGAATATGATATATTTTCAGAAGCATTTAATGACTGTTAACATTTTTTTAATTAAAATCTGTTAGGCAGAAGCAAAGAATCTTTGACAAAAATGATCTACTGAAGTAATCATAAGCTATAATTCAATGAATGCTTATGAGCACTTATTTGGTCTAGGCACTGTGCTCAGTGCTGGAGATACAACCAAATAAAACCTGGGTGCTGACCCTTGAAGCCTATAAGACATGACTATATAAACAGTAACCAATTTAGTAAATTAATTAATAGGATTATTACAAATTCTAATTAGTGCTGATAAACAGAAGGTCTGTAAAGGGTCATTGGGGAAAAAGGAGTGGTGAGAGGCCACTGAGGAGATTAAGTTTGGTCTGAGGTTTGAAAGATGAGAGTGAGGCAACTGTAGAAAAAGGAGGCCAATGTGGCCTTAGTATGGTGGACTCATATATGAGATGAAGTTGGAGAGTTTGGCAGGGCTCAGAACATGCAGAGCCTTGTAGACAAAGACAATGAATTAGGATGATATTCTTAAAGCAATGTGAAATTCTTACAAGATTTTAAATAGCAAAGATATGTGATAAGGTTTCATTTTTAAAAGATTTCCTTGTCTGCTAAGTGCAGAATAAGTTGTAGCTTTATTGTTGACTCACAGCTAGGCTTTGAGGAACACAGGTAGTTCCTTAGGCTTCCCCTTTGCAAGACGTGGCTTTAAAATCCACTACCACTATCTGAACCCAGGCACCCATTTCTCAGATAACTTCCAGAATCTCTTATCTGGATCCCTTTGTCCTGCCTATTTCCTTGCCAATCTGGAACTTTCAAGTTAATCTTCCTGCAGCTTTCTTAAAACAGCATTGCTTTGCTAAAGGTGACAATGATTCTCCTCTATACAAAATGATGTACAAATTCCTTAACATCTTCCTCAAATGTGGCTTCCTAGGTTTTGTCTCCAACTCTTCCCTTTCATGTTTCTTTCCTATATGCTACCCAAGTTGGATCCCTTCCTAATACTTAACTGTATACTTGCTATATATCTATATCTATATCTGTCTATCTATCTATCTATATATATATATAAAGAGAGAGAGAGAAAGATTGAGAATAGAAACCATATTGTGAATAATTAAAAACCAAATAGTTTAAAATGGGAACAAAATGGGAAGTAGGAGGTAGCCTGAATTATTATTATTAATATAGTCTGGGGTTATATTTGCCTCTTCCCTATCAACTCCATATCCCAAGCCTCAGGACATCTTGCTGATTCATATAAAAATATAGTCCAAATATAATCACTCCCACCACTGCAAGTGGAACATACCACTGGAACATGCCACTTTGGTCCATGTCTTCATTATCTCGTGCCTGGACTATTGCAATAGGATCTTACCTGGTTTCTCTCCTTCCAAACTTGTAATTTTCCATTATATTCTTAGTATAGTAGTTAGAATAGTCCTCATGTAACTAAAATCACATAGAGTTATTCCTGTGGTTGAAACAGATCATATTCAGAATTAAATACTTAATATGGTCTAAAATGTCCTAGATGACCTGATTTTTCACTTTATTTTCTAACCTCATCTCCAACCATTATCCCCCTTTCTTTCTGCAATTCAGTCATATGGGCTTCCCCATTATTCCTGGAATGTACCAAGAATGCTCCTACCCTTCCATCTTTGTAAACATTATTTCCTCTGCTTGATATTTTCTTCTTTCAAATATTTGTGGAGTTCACTACTTCATTGTAATCCAGCTCTGCTTAGATGTCACCTTATAAGAAAATCCTTTCTGGACTCCACCATCTAAAATAGCCCACTAGACCACTCCCTATTCCCTTAACCAGCTTTAGTTTCTTCAAAGGACATATACTAGCTGACATATAATATGTCAATTAGTTTATTACCTGCTTGCTTCTTCTCCCATTAAGAATGTAAGCTACATGGTAGATGGACCTTCATCATTTGGTTCACTCTTATATCCCCAGAACCTTGTACCTTAACTAAAGTAGGTACTTAATGCACATTTGCTGAATGAATGCCATAATAAAGAAGTGACATATTCACATAATGGAAAACTATACAGAAATTAACATTAATGAACTAAGTAAATATCAGCATGGAAAAAAAATCTCAAAAAAAAAATAGTGACCTTAAAAAGCAAGTTGAAGAATGTTCTGTTGAAGCATTATTATAATAATAACTATTACTATTAATAATAATAATATTATTATTATGCAGGGTGTTTGCCCAAATAGGGTATTTTCCTCAGTTGATAACAAGGGTTCAAACTTTTCAGTTAGAAAAGTTAAGCATAGAAAGTACTGAAAATATTAGAAAGGACATCCATTACAGGAAGCAGAAAGAGAGAGGACCAAAGCCATGGATGGGAGACTCCAGGTTTCACCTGGCACTGAGATAGGCAAAGGTCAGCATTCATGAACAGCCAGATCAGAGGCAAAAAATGTGTTGTCCCTGGGAAGGCTGAGTTTGTGAAGGAACATGGGGGAAAGAGGGGCCCACACAGCAAGCTGCATTTTCACACACTTAGGATACAACTACCACCCTGCCCCACCTCTTGGGCCTTCCTGAGTTCATTGGAAGGAAACAGCCATGTTTCCTCAATTCTTAAGTGGGAGTTAAATCAAACAAATCCTATCTTATTTTTCTTGTTAAATGAGTGTAGAAGTTTTGACTGACCAGTCTCTGCTCAGTGACAGACCAAGCTGAGGTATTTAAATTTGCTCTAATAAATGCTGTCAAGGCGTGTGTCTATGTTTTTTTTTTTTTTCCTCTTATTCCCCAACCACCCTTACTTTCCCACATGGGAGAATAGAAAAGTTAAAATCACCAATTAATAGGGCCTCAATCCATTCAAGCAGAAAAAAGCTTTAATTTGTAGCATAACTTAGTTATTGTAACTTATGTCTCCTTCAAATAGACATTTGGTTGTATTCAGGTACCTATTTCCTCTTCCACTCAAAATTTACCAGAGAATGGGGCAAGATTTCTCCATTTCTTTCTCTCTCACTCCCCTACACTTGCTTTCCCACATAGTAGCACCACATGCAACAAAGGGAGAGAGGTTTTTAAGGGTAGAGAGAGACCCTGTCATGGTGACATGACTCCTGCTTTCTGACTAGATCCCTTTAAATCTGTGCTTAATATAATCGAAGAATGTACATTTTGAAACTTCTCAATTGATGTAGGTGGCAATTTAAACATGTAAGGACTTAGAAATGGCAGTCATTATTTTGAACTGTGTTCCTTCTGTTTCTGGATTCACATTGAATTTGATCATTTTTGCTGTAAGAACACATCTTGCCTGTCAGTGGCCTCCAGACATCCTAAATGCTACCCCCAAATTAAACCAGACCCTCAGCCCCAGGAAAAGATCAACATTTTTATAGGACACCGCATGGTGTTATATTTTCTCAGGACTTTTGTCTTCTATTAAATATTTTTCAGTCCCTGTCTCAGAAATTGGAAAACACAATTGAAATGACTCAAGGTACATAGTATTCCAAGCCTGTCTGAAATGGTAGCTAAAAGCCATAAAATTATGCTGCAAGTATTACTAGATAATTTTCAAGGATATTCTTTGAGAACAGAAACAATGGCCTAAAAGCCATAGACCTTATTAATTTTATTAAACAAAAACAATTGTGTCACATTTCTGAAAAGTGATATTATCATCATATAACCCTCATTGATAATAGCAGATGGGTGGATTTTTTTTTTTCAGTAAAAGTGTGGTCAGTCCTGATTTAATATGGGATGTATTCAATATCAGACTGAATCATCCTGGTCCTTTGTCATGCCACCTATATCTGCCCCAAGAATGCTGTCAACAGAAGGAATACTGGTTACTCCCAGTCTCCTGGAGTCCCTCCAAAATATTTCACAGAGCCATACTTCCAAGAGCTGAAGTTTTTGGAAAGTGATTGTCATGCTACTTACTGAATGACAATAGAGTCTGTCTATAATTAAACTTGAAATAAAAATAAAAGCCTTTATAAGATTTGAGCAAAACCTGGAAGTTGGGCCAAAGGCACAGAAATATGTGATACCATCATCTAAAAGATTTTTTTTAATAAGTAATTCAGACATGTGATTCTACCAAGTGATAAATGCTAATTATAGAGTCACTCATTTAAATTCTAAACTAAATATAAGACAAGAGGGATTTTTTTTAAATATTAATAATTATTTTATTTATTGACATTAATGTATAACTTATTTACTTTCTAAATTATGTTTGAATGATTTGTAATGATTAAAATACATACAACAAAACTTTTTCTTCCTAAAGTACCAACAGGACTCCTTTGAGAAATACTGTACTACCTGAGAAAAATCAGGGTTACATTAATAAGGGCAGAGAGGAGCATAAGTTTCAGAGTGTAGAGGAAGAGTGACGTCTATTGAGTGGGCTATAAGCATGGACTGCCAGAGGAGGTTTACGGAGATCTTCCAGAACTGAAAGAAAAGTAGAACACAGTCTTGGCTCAGCTGAAGTCATATATATTCTGTTGATTTCTTGTTAGGACATGCTCGCTATTTGCTTCCCCAAGGTGAATACAAAGTGAGCACTCTCATCTGGTGGATGGGATCCACTTTTGCACCTGAATACTACATAGTGCATCAACTACACTTTATATACATAGAACTTAAGGTATGACTTTTACATAAGCCTAACATTTGTACACCTTTGTTTACTTTGTGTTATATGATTATGACTTTCCAGGAGTGGGTTAAAATTCTCCCACTACTAGGATCCATATAATGTAACGTTTAAAAAAATTGTCTTGGGAAATCCCTACTGGTGTAACTTTGGCCAAATTCCTTAACACTAGAAGCTCAGTATCTTCGTGTATAAAACTGGAAGTAATAAAAAGTGATTAAATGTATGGACTCTGGAGAAAAATGCCTGGTTTTAATGCTAGTGTTTCTGGCTTACATTCTGTGTGATTTAAGGTAAAGTACTTAATTTTACTGTGCCTGAATTTTCTCATCTATGAAATGACAATTATAACAGTACCTATCTTAAACAATTCCTGAGTACAGTCTAAATTACATACTATGCTCAATTGTGTTCCCAAAAGATTATATAAATTTTCCACTAGCCAACTGAGTTGATTGGTTTTTAAGTTCACTGTAAGCACTAAGACCATGACACAGTTTTATTGTCCCCACATTGACTTTGAAGCATGACCCTCCACTATTAGATATAGCCTAGTGCTCAGCAAAGCCATTATGTAATTATATGCTTTGCTATGGATAGTATGGAGGAGCAATGGTAAAGTGAATACTTCACATGTTTGTGACTGTGAAGCATCCTTTAAACAACTTTCCACATTGCCAGTCAATAATTTGCTTTCCCAGCTGCTCTTACAACTAGGGTACAAGTGGAACCAGGCTTCACCAAACAGATGCACCAGTATGGGACTTCAAATAAGAAAGCAATGTGAGAAAGGAAGCCCCAGAAAGAATCCATTTTTTATGAAGGGTATGAAGTATAGTGAAGTTGGTTCTCTTGGGGAAGCCTCTGGCAACACCCTGCAGCACCATGGGCATGCGTTGCTGGTTTCTGGGTCCCTGCAGTGGGTTCTTTGTTTCAGCAACTCCAACAGCTTTTGCACATTTTTCTTGGACATGTAGCTTCTATCCCTGACCATCTGGCCTTCTTGGAAATTCTCTAAGCTATCAAATATCCTTCAATAAATCCCATTTATGTTTAAACCAATCAGAATGGCTTCTGTTGTTTGCCACTAGAAACTCTGATACAAGTGAAGCAAAGCAGACAGGCCACCTCTTCAGTATGAGAATCTGCATTTCAGACCATGAGCAAAGGTAGATATCCTAGTCAGCTGTGAATTCAGATCATCTTTACTTGTACTTTTTAAACGAAAAACAATTGCCTATTCCAAAACTATTATAGGAGCTCCCCCTTATCTTCAGGGGACATGTTAAGACCCCCAGTGAATGCCTGAAACTGAGCATAGTACCAAACACTATATATACTGTTTTTCTTATACATACATACCTATAATAAAGTTTAATTTATAAATCAGGCACAGTAAGATATTAAAAATGACTAATAATAAAGTAGAACAATTATAACAATATACAGCAATAAAAATGATGTGATTGTGGTCTCTCTTTCAAAATTTAATGTTTTTTCCGTCTTAACTAGGTACTTTTCATGCGCTATGGCCAGAAAGTGTGAGACACAGAAGCAAAACTAGGTTGAATTTCTTTTCCCTTCTTCACAATTTCATGTGCAGAAGATTTGTTCTTACCGTAGATCTTAGCAACATCAGAACACATTTTTCCCCCCATTAGGTCTAGAACTTTCACCTTTTCACTTAAAAGAAGCACTTTATGGCTTCTCTTTGGCGAATCCGAATCGCCCCATCACTCCTCTTGTGCCTTGGGGCCATGATTAAGTAAAATATTTACTTGAACACAAGCACTGCGATAAACAGGACAGCTACTCAGTGACTAACAGGCAGATGATTCACATCCTGGGCGGGACAGAACAGGACAGCGTGAGATCTCATCAAGCTGCACAGAATGGCGCACATTTTAAAACTTAAGATTTGTTTATTTCTGGAATTTTTCATTTAATATTTTCAGACCAATTTTGACCATAGGTAACTAAAGCCAAGGAGAATGAAACAGCAGATGGGGGTGGGGGGGACTATGGTACTTCTGCTTTCACTTAAAATGTTAAGCAATTAAAAATGTGGGTGAGGGAAGAAAAAAATAAGCAGTGTAATTATGTGTGGCAGTAAGGTTTGCTGAGTTTAATCAGGTATATTTAAAGGTTATTGAGTAAAAGTGTCTTCAGCCTTAACATTATTGACATTTTGGACCAGATAATTATTTATTGTGGCTAGCTGTCCTGTAGACGTGACTGGTCTGTATCCACTAAATGCCAGTGGAATCCTTACCCTAGTTGTTACAACTAAAAATATCTCCACACATAACCAAATATCTTCAGGGTAGTGAGAGAGCAAAAGTTTGAGAACCACTTTTGGAACAAAGAAATTTTTTAGTCAAGTTGAGAAAAGAGTATTTAGGATTTATTGATTCTCCTGTGGTTTGCCCATGACTTGTCTGCTTCCCTTATATATTCAGGCAATGAATTGGTCAGAGAAAACGTATAAGCTAGTGGGAAAGGTAAAGACAACTTAATTGAAGCTCTTTAGATTCCCCTTCTTCACAATTTCATGTACAGAAGATTTGTTCTTACCGTAGATCTTAGCATCTTACATTGAATAGATTCAATGTAACTGAATGTTGTGTGCTAGGCAGCATTTGAAGAGTTTGGTAGTAGAGGATAACCAAAAAATAATAACCAAGAGAGAATAATTAAGAAAGGCTTGAAGGAGCAGTGATGGTAACCTTTTGGAAAGAGTGTGACCCCTTATCACAACCTTGCACTTTGAACTTTTAATCCATTAGTAAATTCTGTAATAGAAACCAGTTAAAAACGTGTATCTTCATTTCACAAAACTTCAAGATGTCCATATCTAAAATATATATATATACATGCACACTACATATTATATACATATATGTAAATATATACATATAGACACACATTTATATATCATCCATATGATCCATATATATATGGACCTCTTGCAGTTTTGTGAAACAAATGTCTTTTTTAAGTGCATCATCTTCAAATACTTCCTCTAGTATGCTTTTGAATATCCAAATTGGTATTTTTGAAAGCTGGAAAAAGGAAAAATATCCTGTAAGTTGGTTTCTTTAAACCTTTATGTCTCATTGCAAATTTGCCATTGATATGAATTATGAAAGCAGAGGCATTTGGGCCAGATCTATAGTCTTTGTTAGACTCTGGATCAAATTTCATTATCAACTAAAACATCATGTACAATACTTCTGTGGTTTGTGCATCAAAATTTATTATACCCATTGCAAATCTATTTTATACAGGAATATTAATCTCTTGACTTAGTATAGCAGTTATATCATATTTCTTGAAAAATGTTTATAAAACAAAAAGTAAAGTTTCTCAATTGCTTTTCTCTTACCACTTGATTGCACACATAATTCTTCACTTTATTGTCATGGTGAATAATGACCTTCTATAAAGTCCTATTTTTAATATCAAGCCAAAGAATTATTTGTACAAATCACCAGGAAACCTACAAGTTATAGGTTTTTCAAGAGCAGAAAGTTTAGAAACCTGGTCATAACAAACATCACAAAGCAATTATCATCTGTCACTGCCCAGAACATGTGTCCATTGTCCTTCTGTATTGAGCAACAACCTGAAGAACCAAGAGTCAATCTAGAACCGGGCGAGGAGGTGGAATGACAATGGTAATTGGGGAGCCAGCTTCCTGCATCATCTTCTGGCTTCTCACTAACTCCTCCAGCCAAGAAGCCCTGCTGAGTCTCAATAGAAGATGAAAAAGAATAGGAAAACTGACAGAAGATTAGCTTATCTGACTTGTCACCATCCCTGGCACCTGTATTATTGGTGAACAACTTTCTTGGGTGCTGATGTGAATACATTTTAGAGAAGATCCTCACCAATCCATTCCACTATCCATTCCATGCAAATGTACCAAGTTCTAGTTATATGCCAAACTTGGCACTAGATTTCATATACATAGTGCTAAAAGAGAGACAATCATCCCTGCCTTCATGGAAGTGAAACTCTTGTTAATGACATGTTACCACATGTTATTATGTAAGGTTATGAGAGGAAAGATCACTTTTATATCATTTTTTGTATTAAAATTTTCAGGAAAAAATATGCAGGTCTGGGATTCATTGTCAGTAACCAGAAAAAATAAGTTTCAACCCTAATGCAGCAGTGTTCTCCAGTGTGTGTACCACATGTCTCTTCATTAATGTCTACTCATTTGAGATGGTCTGAGCTGGGAGAACAATGTTAAAGTCTTTGTCTTATTAGAGATGAAGATTACTAGAATAATGAAATAAGCAAACAAGAAAACAAAATAAGACATGTAGAATGAAAATAGAGTGCTGAAGATGGTGAGCAGAAGAATGTGAGAATGTGATAAGGAAAAAGAGGAAAGTTTGAATAATCAATGCATTAGACATGGAACTCTACACACAATGATTATACTTGAATCTTCTGAGAAATAAAAGGAAGAATTTCCCAACAATTAACTTTTCAACAGTGGAACAGTAGACTTCCTAAAATAGTATATTTCATTCAGATAGAGTCTATTTACAAAGCATTGGGAAAAGGTTGATTGTTGACCTCTAAAATCTCCAATATCAAAATTATATTATTAAAAAAAATTAAATAGACAGATAAGGGGGAACTAGAGTAGTCATAATTTGTGGGAAAATTCACTATTGCCCTTGGGTATGCAACATTTTTCTAGGTTTTACGTTAATGTGGAAGAGAAAATTAGACTTTTAAATCACTTTTACTCAATGATACAAATCCATGAAGATGGATGATCGGTATCAGAGTGTTCCCTGAAGTCAATTTTTTAAACAACTAATCTAAGTTAAGTTTATTCTCCTATGGAGAAAATGTCAGTCTACTGAAAACATACAAATTTATATTGTAATTAATGTATGAAAAAAATAGATGGGCCATGATTAAGGCAATCAACGTGACTAGAATATGAGCCATCTCATTAATCATAGTCCAGCCAGATTTCAACATTAACAAAATGCATCATCTTTAATTTCATGGTTACCGTCCAATCCAAATAGAACAAAACACACAATTAAGCCATTTAAAATAGTTGGATTAGGTCACTGCATTTTTTGGTCAAACCCTTTCCTTTAAAAGACAATGGATTTCTTCATAGGAAACTACTGTTGGCAGGCCTACTTTTGAATACTGCCCATTGATTTTTGGATCTTCCATAAAGGGAAAGTGCCCAACTGCCCTAAAATAGACATTTCTTCTTGAAGTAGCACTATTAGAGTATAAAGTGTAAGATTTTCCACTGTTTTTGATCTCAGAGGGAAAGATTTCAACGTTTCATCATGGCATATTTACTATTGCCTTTTGGGAAATACACCTCATCAGATTAAGGAAGTTCCCTTTCATTCTTGGTTTACTGAGTTTCTTTTTTATATGGATTTGTATTTAATCATACACGTTTTCTCATCATATGATCATATGACTTTCCTTTGTATCTGTTACTATGGTGAATTATACTGATTTTAAAATCTTAAATCACTCTTTTATTACTGATATAAACCCAATTTGGTCATAATAGGTTTCATTTCCATAAATCACTGGATAGCAATTGTTTTAGTATTTTCTTTATGATTTTTTAATCAGAGAGATTGTCCTGTGGGTTCTCCTATGTGCATTTTCTTTATCAGATATTGGTATCAAGATCATGCTGGCTTCCTCAACAAGGTTGGTGATGACCCTTTTATATTCTCTGGAAGTTTATGTAAGATTTCTGTTATTTTTTTCCCTGTTTGGTAAAAATCCACTGATGAAATGTCACTATTTGGAGAAAACTGGGTGAATGATACACAGGATTCTAATATTTTTGTAAATTCCTTCATATCTATAATTATTCCAAAACAAATTTTTAAAAAAATTCTGTGGTGACACTTTCAGTTTCCAGTTCCACATGTAAAGAGCTTGGAAGTTGCTGCTCAATCTTAACCACAAGTTCAAAGTTGAACACAATTTAAAATCAATAACTCTTGGATAAACAACAAGGTTCTACTGTATAGCACAGGGAACTATATTCAATATCCTGTGATAAACCATAATGGAAAAAAAATATAAAAAAAGAATATCTATATGTATATAACTGAGTCACTTTGCTGTACAGCAGAGATTAGCACAATATTGTAAATCAACTATACTTCAATAAAAATAAATAAAATAAAATCAAAAACTCTTCTTTGATCCATAAGAGAGAGGAGGACATAGGGCAAAACTCTGCCCCCAGCATTGCAGAGACAGACAGGCAAATGAATGAATCACAGCTTACCAGAGCACAGACTCACAAGAAGAAACTACCTCAGGATCCAGGGTAGGAATAGGAAAACCTGAACTACAATTGATAAATTGCTGGAGCATCAGTGTAGAAAAGCATAAGAGTTAATAACTCCAGAGAAACCAGCCATCGGGGGGTCCTCCACAATATTGTGTTACCTCCAGGCACCTGACCAGGTTCCTACTGTAAATATCAGTGAAAAATTCTCTCCTGTTACCAGGAGGAGGAGTGGCAACCGTTTTGAAATATACCAGAACACTGTGTTCTTCCTAACAAAGGCTGCCTTCAGGGAAAACTAGTTAGGAAATATATATTGCAGACTCTAGGGTAACCACTAATAAAGTGAAATAAAAAACAAAACAAACAAACAAAAAGGAATTATAACCAATATACTAAGAAAGGAGAGAAAATGGAAACATAGAAAATGCTCAATTAAACCATAAAAGGCAGGAAAAGAGTGGAAGACAAAAATAAGAACAAAGGCAATATATTGAAAACAGTAATGAATATAATAGATATTAATCCAACTAAATCAATAAACACTCTGAATGTCAATGGTCTAAATGTATCCAGAGATTGTCAGAGTGGATCAGAAAACAAGATTCAGGTTTATGTTGTCTTAAACATACTTTAAATCTAAAGACACATGTAGATTAAAAGTAAATAGATGAAGAAAAACATATCATGCTAACACTAGCAAAAGAAAGCAGGAGTAACTACATTAATTTCAGAAGAAAGCTGAAAAAGCTGGCTTCAGAACAAGGAAAGTTATCAGGGATAAATATAGAAGGACATTAAATAATGATAAAGAGGTAAACTCTCCAAACTTAATATGTATGCACCTAACAACAGAGCATCAAATTATGTGAGGCAAAAACTAATATCTCTCTGCAAAGAGATATAGATGAATCTACTATCATAGTTGGAGATTTCAAAAAACATCTATTAAAAATGAACAGATCCATTATGCTATATTTAAAATGGATAACCAATACAGACCTACTGTATAGCACAGGGAATTCTACTCAATATTCTGTAACAACCTAAATGGGAATAGAATAGATACATGTCTAGGTATAACTGAATCACTTTACTGTACACCTGAAACTAACACAACATTGTTAATAAACTATATTCCAATATAAAATAAAAAGTGAAAACAAAAGACAGAAACAGAACAGATCTGGCCAGCAGAAAGTTGGTAAGGACATAGTTGCACTCAAAAACACCTTCAATCAATTGGATATCATGGACTTCTATGGACAACTTAATCCAACTACAGAAGAACACACCCCTTTTTCAAGCCCACAGGGAATATTAACTGAGGTAGACCACATTCTAGGCCATAAAAACACACCTTAACTATTTTAAAATAACTTAAATCAGACAATGTCTGTTTGCAGACCACAATGAAATCAAACTACAAATCAATAACAGAAAGATAATGAGAAAATACCAAAGTAGATGGAAATTAAACAACACACTTCTCACACATGGTTCATATGAGAAATATCAAGTAAAACTAAAACATATTTTGAACTCAGTGAAAATCAAAACAAAACTTATCAAAATTTGTGGGATGCAGTAATAGCAGTACTTAGAGGAAGATTTACAGCATTGAATGCATATATAAGAACAGAAGAAAAATCTGAAATAAATAATTTTATAAGTTTCCACCTTAGAAAACTAGAAAAAGAATAACAAATTAATTTCAAAGTAAGCAGAAGAAAAGAAATAATAAGGATTAGAACAGAACTCAATGAAGTTGAAAACAGAGAATTAGTAAGAAAATCAATGAAACCAAAAGATGGTTCTTTGAAAACATCAATAAAATTGATAAGCCTCTGTCCAGACTAACAAAGGATAAAAGAGTGAGGACACAAATTACTACTATCACAGAGGAAGGTGGGATATCACTATAGATTCCATTGACATTAAAATGATAATAAAATAATATATGAAAAACTCTATGCCCACAAATTTGATAACTTAGATGAAACAAACCAATTTCTTAAAAGACACAATATGCCAAAAGGCACATGAGAAATGGACAATCTGAAAAGGTTTATGTCTACCAAAGACATTGAATCAGTATTTAACAACCTTCCAAAGGAGAAAGCACCAGGCCCAGATGGATTCACTGGTGAATTCTACCAAACATTTAAGGAAGAAATTATAACAACCCTCTACAATCTCTTTCTGAGTATAGAAGCAGAGGGAATACTTCCTAATTCATACCTTAAGTCCAGTATTGTCCTAATGCCAACAACAAGCAAAGACATTACAAGAAAAGAAATCTACAGACCAATATCTCTCATGAACAAGAATGCAAAATTCTCAACAAATTATTAGTAAATGGAGTTCAAAAATGCATAAAAAGGATTATACATCACAACCAAGTGGGATTTATCCTGGTTCATTATTTGGCTGGTTCATTATTTGAAAATCAGTCAGGAAAAATACAAAATTCTGATTAATTAAATCATCAAAATATGTGAAGAGATAGTTCATGTTCATGGATAGAAAGATTCAGAATTGGCAAGATGTCAGTTTGTCTCAACTTGACCTAAGATTCAATGCAATCCCAACTGAAATTCCAGCAAACTAGTTTTCTGAATATAGACAAACTGATTCTAAAGGTTCTACAGAGAGGCAAATGACCCAGCATAGCCAACACAATATTGATGGAGAAAAATAAAGTTGGAGGACCAACACTACCAGATTTCAAGACTTACTAAAAAGATTAATTCAAGACTTACTTCAAGATTACTTCAGTAATCAAGGTAGTGTGGTTTCAGTGAAAGAATAGACAAGTAGATCCATGGAACTGAGTAGAGATACAGAAATAGATGCATACAAATATAGTCAACTGCCCTTGACAAAGGAGCAAGAGCAATACAATGGTGGGAAGATAGTCTTCAACAAGTGGTGCTAGAACAACTAGACATCCATGTGAAAAAAATAAAAATAAACACAAAACTTACACCCTTCACACAAATTAACTCAAAATGGATCACAGACCACAATATAAAATGCAAAACTATAAAACTTATAGGAGATAACAAAAGAGAAACCTTTGGTATGGCAATACCTTTTTATAAAACCACAGACACAGTTCATGAAAGAAAGAATTGATAAGCTGGACCTTATTAAAAAATATTCTAATTTGTGAAAGACACTGTCAAGAGAATGACAAGTCACAGACTGTGAGAAAATATTTACAAAAGACCTATCTGATAAAAGACTGTTATCCAGAATGTACAAATAATTCTTAAAACTCAACAATAAGAAAATGAACCTTATTTTAAAAATGCGCAAAAGACCTATTAGAATGGCTAAAATTCAAAACCGTGGCAACACCAAATGCTGACAAGGATTGGGGCAACAGGAACTCTTATTCATTGCTGGTGAAAATGCAAAATGTTATAGCCATTTTAGAACACAGTTTGGCAGTTTCTTAGAAAACTAAGCATACTCTTATGATACTATCCAGCAATTGTGATCCTTTGCATTTACGTAAAGGAGTTGAAAACTTATGTCCACACAAAAATCTGTTAATTAATGTTCATAGTAGCTTTATTCATACTTGTAACAACTTGGAGGCAACCAGGATGTCCTTCAGTAGCTTAATAGATAAATAAACTGTGGTACAACCAAACAATAGAATATTAGTCAGCACTAAAAAGAAATGAGATAGTAAGCTATCAAAAGACATGGAAGAATCTTTATTGAGCATTACTAAGTAAGAGTGGCCAATATGAAATGTCTACATACCACATGATTCCAACTGTATGTGTACCCTTGTGTCTCTGTGTCTGTTGCAATTTATTTTTCAACTCACCATCCAACTTCTGGGTTAGCAAGAGGGTATCTAACCTTCTTTTAACCTTCTTTTCCTGAATGTTGATCTCCAAGGAAAAACCCAATGAAGGGGGTTAATAAGTTATCCTACCTGATTAAATAGTCTCCAACAAATAAAGGGGTTGGGTTATACATCAGCCCACCCTAAATTTATTGCAGTGAGGCAGGATTCCTTACAAACAGGATAGATTTGAATGTGACTGTTAATAAATCAGGGGTTGTCAGTATACTTTTGATATTTAAAGAATTTTCTTTTAACTCTATGCTTTTGGTGTGCTTTAGTGTAGAGCCTCTATTCAGATTTTTGCACTTCAAATTGTGAACGTTTTATATATTTCAATAAAGAGGAGGTAAACTAGTCATTCATTTAAGAAAGGCCTAAGTTCAGGCTCTCTCTGTACACCCACAAATAAAAGCCATTAGAAACTATAACAATGAAATCATAGTAGAGTTAGAATAATACCATGTAGAGCTAGAGTAATCCCAAAAGCCTGAGATATCAACATGGGAAATGCAAGACTACAATGTGAAATAATCAATCATTAAAAATGTTAGACTAGGGCTTCCCTGGTGGCGCAGTGGTTGAGAGTCCACTTGCCGATGCAGGGGACACGGGTTCATGCCCCGGTCCAGGAAAATCCCACATGCCATGGAGCGGCTGGGCCCGTGAGCTATGGCCACTGAGCCTGTGCTTCCGGAGCCTGTGCTCTGCAATGGGAGAGGCCACAATGGTGAGAGGCCCGAGTACCGCAAAAAAAAAAAAAAAAAAAAAAAAGTTAGACTAACTGCATCACCTATATTTAATATGTCTAAATGTGTCTAATAATATGTCTTTGAAAAAATAATTCATTGAACGTCAAGAAATCTCATTTTTTCTAGCGTTTTCCTCTTTGAAAAGGCAGTTTACTTTTCTTTGCTCTCAATTCCTCATCTCCAAAATAAGCTATGGTATACATGAGGTTCTGTGTAGTCCTTGAGAATGATTTTTATGTATGGAAAGATTCATTTTTGTGTTTAACCAAATAATATTGAAATTAATAATGTTAAACTTCAAGAATTTAATTTTTCTATAATTTATTTTGTGTTTATCTTGAAAGGCCCATACTCTAGCAACGTTTAGTAATTGCTTTCAAGGAACTTTTGAATAATATTGTTTACATTAACAAATTCATTAAAACATCTTAAACATTTTAACTGAATTTAAATATTTCATTTTCAATTTCACTTTTAAGTATTTCAATTGTTTGAGCATCTAACTTCTTCAATTCATATAGATCTAATATTTTAAAATTAAATTTTGCTGACATGTATACTCAAATCCAATTCTACACATAAACTTAGAAAAAAATTAAATGATTATTCAACTATAAATTTTAAAACTGAATTTACTCTGCATTCTAATAGGCTAAATTTTCTTAAATATTAGAAAATTATACTAAACTAGTACACATTTCTTAATGAAATGCTATTAATACTACTGTTTTCACTTTTCTAAAGTTTCATACTTAAACTTTAAAATATTTTATACTTTATGCCTACTTATACTCTAAATCTTATGGAAATTAAAAGATACCTACTCAGAGAAGAAAAGAATCCCCAGCCCAGTTAATTGAAGCCATTTTCCACTAAAGACTTTGGCCAAGCACAGTGTCTGGAACTATATACAATGTTATGTCATGATATAAATTTTGGTCGTTGTCTCTTCAGGGTCCTTGAGGGTAATAAGCATAGGAGTTTTGGTCAAGGGTTTGACTAGCTTCTTATTGTAGACATGAATGGATGCTCTAAACTAGTTTAGACTAACCCACAACTAACCCACAATTACAAGAGGGAGTGGCCTTAGTCAAAGACATCACTGGTTTCATAATATACGGAGTCTGCATTTCCAAACTGCAAGTCTTCATCTCGGGTTTAGATTTTGCTATTTCTTTGGCTCTTAAGGATTATAAATATCTTCTGCCTGGTCATAAAAGACTTTAAACTTGGTGGAATCCAGCATTCCTAACATTTTATCTTGGGACTGTTCAACCATTATAGATTTAAAATTATATCTTGTTAAATTCTGACTTTCATTGCTTTACCTGAAAACTCAGTGACAATTTCCACAGTCATTCTAATGAGAGTCTATCATCAGTAGCCTGAAGATACCTGGAGTTGTACCTTACAGAGACCTGGATCATCTAGGATGGACATAGGGTTTTCCACTCTGGTTCTGGCCAACTGAATTTATTTGAGTGTAGATATTCATTAGTATTATGACGTTTCCAGCTATCTCTCTAAGTAATCTTTGAAACCCTCACTGAAATAACAAGATAGGATCCAAATTCCTAATTTCCCTGCCTTTCTCAACAATTGTATACCTGGCACAAACCCAAATACAGGAAACTAAATGCCACTATTACTCGGAACTCTTCCATTAACCTCTTTTTAGGGTTCATATTTGAAACCTTAGGATATCTTCATGTATTTTTTTTTTGTTTTTGGCCACACCATGCAGCTTGTGGGATCTTAGGCTCCCCAACCAGGGATCAAACCCGTGTCCCATGCATTGGAAATGCAGAGTCTTAACCACTGCACCTCCAGGGAAGTCCCTACCTTCATGTATCCTAACCATGGTCTCCACACCTTAGAGAGAGAGGTTTATCCATGTTTCAATTATACAATAACATATTTTTATAATTATTTTAAAAGGAAATGAATACATGTTTATGTAAGCAGCATTATTTTTTATTGTGGTTTAAAAAAACCCATGAAATCTACCCTCTTAACATTTTAATTTTAAAATATAGTATTGCTAACTATATGCACACTGTTATACAGCAGATCTCTAGAACTATTTATTTTGCAAAACTGAAACTCTATACTCATTGAACAGCAACTTCCTTTTTCTTCCTGCTCCTAGGCCCTACCAACCACCATTCTACTTTCTCCTTCTAAGAGTTTGACTACTTTAGATAATTCATATAGGTGGAATCATGCACCCACACGTATTTCACTTAACATAATGTGACTGATTTATTTCACTTAGCATAATGTCTTCAATGATCATCCATGCTGTAGCAAATGGTAAGATTCCTTTCTTTTTTTAAGGCTGAATACTATTTCATTCTATGTATATACCACATTTTCTTTATCCACTCATCTGTCATGGACATTTAGGTGGTTTTAACCTCTTCATTATTTCTTATAATACGTTATAAGAACATAGAATGAAACGTAAAATGAATAATGAAGACAATTGTACCACTGATGATAAAAGCTGATGCTTGGAGCTTCAAACTTAGTTGCAAGGAAGAGAATAGTTCTTAGTAATTTTTGATCTTTCAAATACTAGAAAAGCCAATGTTGGCCCCAGAAGAGTGGAAGTTGTAATTCCATTTTTGTGGAAGAGCAGGTTTCTTGTTCTTTCTAAGGGGAGAAAGTGTATTTTTGAAGCACGATGCAGATTTAGGAGAAGTGGGGCTTCAGTCTTTCTTACAGAACTTGGCAGGCTTTTTGCCTCCCAAGCAAATGGACTTTGAGCATGAATTCAGTGTTTCTCTGGGCAGAACTTGTGGTTCATCCCCATGGCTGTTCCTGAGAAGGGAGGTGATGAGTGTTTGAGGAGCTGAAAACACAGGTCACTCTGGACCCAAACTAAATACAAACCTCAAAACAATGAGCCTCTGTCTGAATGCAGGTTTTCTGGCTCCCAGAGTGACTCCTTAGCCAGCCTGATTTTCTGTGGCTATCCCGAACTGCTGGGTCTGAGGCAAAAAAATAACATCCAGGCTCTCAGCTTTCAGCATTAGATACTCAGGCCAGGTACCCAAGGCAGAGATACAGAAAACCTGTTCATTCACTTTCTCCCTCTTTTCTCAGTCTCTCTCCATCTCTCTCTCTCTGTGTGTCTCTCAATCTCTCTGTCTGTGTGCGTTTCTCTCTCCCTCTGCGTGTGTGGGTCTAGACATTAGAAGTATACACAAAAAAACTGCTATGCTTAAAACTGGACCATGACAGAGTCATGAGAAAACCCCTGACTTTTCCAACTAGCACACAAGGTAATGTGGGCTCTGCTGTTCCCATTCTCACACTACAAGATTTTCATTGTCTAGTTTCCATTGCCTACTCCTGTTGAGAGAAATTATCCAAAACATAAAATAGGCAAAAGGATAATTGCATGTTCATGCCCATTGTTTAGCAGCCCAACCAAGGATTAGTTCATTCTCTGGGCCAGAAGTCAGCAAACGTTCTCTCCTAAGGGTAAGATAGAACCTATTTTAGGCTTTAAGGGCCACATGTGCCTCTGTCACAATTCTTCAGTTCTGCCGTCATCACACAAAACAGCCATAGACAACACAAATGCAAGAGCGTAGATTTGTACCAAAGAAACTTTATTTAAAAAAATTTTTTTTAATTTATAAAAGAAGGTGGCCAGCGGATTTTGGTCCCCTGTAATTGGCTAACCGTTCTTCTAATAAAGAAAAAGGAACCTTGTCTGATTTGCTATTTGCACTTGATAAGGGCTAAGTTACCAGTCAATTTGGTAGACGTTGATCCTACAGAGTTGTAAGTTACTGTTTTCTGGTAGAATAGACAACCCAAAAGGTTAGGATATTATTACCCAGTAGGGTTTGAAAGTTTTGATTCTAACTTCAAAAGTAAAATCTCATTTTAGAGTGCCTTTTCTGATGGACTATATGTATCAATACCTTGATAATCAACGTTTCTTTGATCCAGCTTTGTCATCCGTCCTAATTAGTGAGTTATATATGTGAACAAGTGTTAATTCTACATTTATTTGAGAATCATGTTTTTAACTTTCTGAAGATTAAACATTGACCATCTAGATTTGAGGCAGCCCTGCCAGCATTCCATACTCAGCACCAAGAACAAGCCCCATAAACACCAAGGAAAAAAGGCAAGGGGGAGGGGGGGTTGTGCAAGGCCTTCCTCTTCATTCCACAGACAAGCTCACTGGGCTCCTGTGAGATTACATTGACCTCACCTAGATTCCTGATGCCACCTCCAGCACTCCCTATGTCTTCAGAGTCAATGGACAGAAAAACTTTCTTTTCACATCATTCAAATGAGGCAGTTCACCAATATTAAAGCTTCGAGGTATTTCTCAGTTCTGCCATTCTACAGTAGCTACCAATGCCAAGAGGATGGTTTGGCATCCTCCACTCTCATCCACCCCATCCACACATGAAACAATAATGGTTCAATTAAGGGATGTATGCAAATTGTCTGAAATCTTCCTAAAAAAATTATTTTGGCGATTACTTTAAAAAAATAGAATTTTTATATAAAAAGTAGTTCTCCTTTAGCTCTGACTTGTACACAAGATCAGGATTGGATAAGGTTAATTTTAGGGACCATTTCAAAGCTGCAATTGTACAGGTCTATCATTTTCAACTCTAAGATCAACAGCTCACTTCCTCTGATTCCTGTTATGTCTTCAAACATCATTTCTGTACAGATAATTTCCAGGTCACACTATTCTGAATATCAGTCCCCCATTTGCAAATGTCTTTAAACATGTCCACCCTCCCCCAGGCTTGTTCCCCTCCCTTATTGCACATGCTATGGCACTACCAGTGACTTGACTTCTTTCCTGAAAACTTAAAAAAATATTGACATTTCCCTCACTCTTACCACCATTACTCCACGTTCATGGATAACTTCCCAGCCCAGCCTTCATTAGTTTCATTAGCTTTCACCTGCTCAGTCATATGGTCACTTATTTCTCTCCCAGATCCCCTGCCTACTCCATTGATATTGCAACACAGCCACAGACTAATTTTCTTAAACACAGGTTTCCTTATCCCTCTCTTGCTTAGCCCTGATCAAAAAGTGTTGGCTGTTTCCTATTATTGAGCAAAGAAAATTCAAACCCAAGACCCCACCTAACCTACATACCAACATTCCCATCATAGATCCATTTGAACTGCCTTTAAGCTCTTGTTCATTCTTTTATCTCTCCCTGATATACATTTTACCACAGGCTTCTCTTGGATTACTGTGTTTCCACATGTCCCAATCCTGCCTCAATGTCTTTCCAATTCCCCCAAAGAAAGCAGTTTTCCCTCCTCTGACTCCTATCATCCTTAGCTGTTTTCTCCCATATTAACATTCTTAGACTTCTTAAATGTTAGTAGTCAGGAAGGTATGTATGACAGAGTCTGAAAGTTTTCAGTTTGCACCCTGGTGTTGACATTTGTCACCTCTGTGACCTTCGTAACCCACTAAATGGCTCCATGCCTTAATTTTTACATTACCTGTAAAAACTTAAGACAATAGCATCTACTTCTCCAGGCTTCTGTAGGAGTAAATGAGTGAAATGGCCCATAGTAAGCATCATTCACATGACTCTTAAACATTCCATCTTGTATATTTGAGTCTGCCTCCTAGTTAAAACTATTTAATGAGGGCTTTGAAAAGGATTGTTTTTTGGGTACCCAGCATCCTTTCCACCTTCTTTTGGTAACTACTTTCTGGGAGATTATTTTCTCTCATTAGGTCCAGTCCTGGAAAGCCTATAAATCAAAAGGCCTGGCCTTCCCTGCCAAACATGTGGGCACATTACTTAAGCAAGATAAATTGGACTTTCTGTCTTGGGACTTTGTACCTTCACCTGAGTAATAAAAGGTTGAAAAAAGAATAAATTAGAGTAGTTTTATTTCAACATTAGGTCCCCAACAAAACTGTTGTATAGTTACTCTTATTGAGATTGCTGGTTTTATCCATTCCGATCCTGATTTTTGTTCACTTCGTCTTTTGTCTTTGTCTTCAGTCCTGCACACACACCCCAAATTCCTCTAGTAAATTTCATTTCTGCTTCAGTTAGCAGAAATGAATTCTTTTGCTTGCATCCAAAGAATCCTAGCACATAATTATACGTCTATCTTTTAACCTCCAATAGCCAAAACCCAATGTATAGCACTTAAAATTCTTCAGTAAACTTTTCTGATAGAGGAGAATTCTTCAGCCTATGTTGGCCTTCTCTGTATACACTTTAGCTTATGTTTGTTTTCTTAATTCCAAGATAAATCAGAATTCTTGCAAGCTTCATTTTACTTCTGTTCTAAAAATCAAATATTTGTGCCCCTGTTGTTCCAAAAATAATTTAAGATAATTTCATGTACATTTACATAGAAAACTAAGACAATGGGGGAAAAGTTAAAGTAAAGGAGGTGGGACTTTTCTCACAAAGAAAGTTACAAAAAGAATAAACTGGCCGGAGGAAAATGGCGGAAGAGTAAGACGCGGAGATCACCTTCCTCCCCACAGATACATCAGAAATTCATCTACACGTGGAACAACTCCAACAGAACACCTACTGAACTCTGACAGAAGACCTCAGACCCCCCAAAAGGCAAGAAACTCCCCACATACCTGGGTAGGTCAAAAGAAAAAAAGAATAAACAGAGACAATAGGATATGGACGGGACCTGCACCAGTGGGAGGGAGCTGTGAAGGAGGGAAGGTTTCTACACACTACAAGCCCCTTCGCGGGCGGAGACTGCAGGTGGCGGAGGGGGAAAGCTTCGGAGTAGCGGAGGAGAGCACAGCGACAGGGGTGCGGAGGGCAAAGCGGAGAGATTTTGGCACAGAGGATCGGTGCCCTCAGGCACACACCAGCCCGAGAGGCTTGTCTGCTCGGCCGCCGGGGCGGGCGGGGCTGGGAGCTGGGGCTCGGGTATCGGCTTTCAGTCGGAGCGCAGGGAGAGGACTGGGGCTGGCGGCAGGAAGAGAACCTGAAGGGGTTAGTGCTAGCCCGGAGGGAGTCCGGGGAAAGGGTCTGGAGCTACCGGAGAGGCAAGAGACTTTTTTCCCTTTTTTTGCCTGGTGCGCGAGGAGAGTGCGTTCCCCTCCCTCCCCTCTGCCTGAGTGAGCCAGAGCCCCCGAATCAGCGGCTCCTTTAAACCCGTCCTGTCTGAGCGAAGAACGGACGCCCTCCAGCGACCTACGCGCAGAGGCGGGGCCAGGTCCAAGCTGAGACCCGGGAGTTGTGAGAGCAGAGACAGGGAAATCTCTCTGTGCAGCCTCGGAGGCAGTGGATTAAAGCTCCACGGTCCATTTGATGTGCCCTGCGTCTGTGGAGTGTATGAATGGACAGCGAATCATCCCAAATTGAGGAAGTGGACTTTGAGGACAAGATTTAAGACTTTCCCCCCTTTTTACAACGAATTATCCCAAATTAAGGAGGTGGACTTAGCAAGATTTCAGACTTCTCGCCCTTTTCCTCTTTTTACAACGAATTATCCCAAATCGAGGAGGTGGACTTGGAGAGCAAGATTTTTGATTTTTCCCCCTGCTCTCTTTTTGTGAATGTGTATGTGTAATCTTCTGTGTAAGATTCTCTCTGTATAGCTTTGCTTCCACCATATGTCCAGGGTTCTATCGGTCCGTGTTTTTTTTTTTCAATAATTACTTTTTAATTTTAATAACGCTACTATATTTCATACTTTATTCTATTTTACTTTACCTGCTCTTTCTTTTTTTCCTACCTTCCCTTCCTCCCTCCCTCCCTCCGCTCCTCCTTTCCTTCTTTCTTTTTCTTTCCTTCCTCCCTCCCTCCCTCCTTTCTTTCCTTCTTTCTTTCCATCCTTCCTCCCTCCCTCCCTCCTTTCTTTCTTTCTTCCTTCCTTCCTTCCTTTCTTCCCTTCATCCTTTCTTTCCCTCTCTCTTTCTTTCTTCTACTAATTCTTTCTACTTTTTCTCACTGTTATTCTGAGCCGGGTGGATGAAAGGCTCTTGGTGCTGCAGCCAGGAGTCAGTGCTGTGCCTCTGAAGTGGGAGAGCCAACCTCAGGACACGGGTCCACAAGAGACCTCCCAGCTCCACGTAATATCAAGCAGCGAAAATCTCCCAGAGATCACCATCTCAACACCAGCACCCAGCTTCAGTCAACGACCAGCAAGCTAGAGTGCTGGTCACCCAATGCCAAGCAACTGGCAAGGCAGGAAAACAACACCACCCATTAGCAGAGTGGCTACCTAAAAACATAATAAGGCCACAGGCACCCCAAAACACACCACCAGACGTGGACCTGTCCACCAGAAACACAAGATCGAGCCTCAACCACCAGAACACAGGCATTAGTCCCCCCCACCAGGAAGCCTACACAACCTACTGAAACAACCTTAGCCACGGGGGACAGATACCAAAAACAACGGGAACTACGAATCTGCAGCCTGCAAAAAGGAGACCCCAAACACAGTAACATAAGCAAAATGAGAAAGCAGAAAAACACACAGCAGGTGAAGGAGCAAGATAAAAACCTACCAGACCTAACAAATGAAGAGGTAATAGGCAGTCTACCTGAAAAAGAATTCAGAATAATGATAGTAAAGATGATCCAAAATCTTGAAAATAGGATAGACAAAATGCAAAAAACAGTTAACAAGGACCTAGAAGAACTAAAGATGAATCAAGCATCGATTAAAAACACAATAAATGAAATGAAAAATAATCTAGATGGGATCAATAGCAGAATAACTGAGGCAGAAGAACGGATAAGTGAGGTGGAAGATAAAATAGTGGAAATAACTGATGCAGAGCAAAATAAAGAAAAAAGAATGAAAAGAATAGAGGACAGTCTCAGAGACCTCTGGGACAACATTAAACACACCAACATTCGAATTATAGGGGTTCCAGAAGAAGAAGAGAAAAAGAAAGGGACTGAGAAAATATTTGAAGAGATTATAGTTGAAAACTTCCCTAACATGGGAAAGGAAATAGTTAATCAAGTCCAGGAGGCACAGAGAGTCCCATACAGAATAAATCCAAGGAGAAATACGCCAAGACACATACTAATCAAAGTGTCAAAAATTAAACACAAAGAAATCATATTAAAAGCAGCAAGGGAAAAACAACAAATACCACACAAGGGAATCCCCATCAGGTTAACAGCTGATCTCTCAGCAGAAACTCTACAAGCCAGAAGGGAGTGGCAGGACATAATTAAAGTGATGAAGGAGAGAAACCTGCAACCAAGATTACTCTACCCAGCAAGGATCTCATTCAGATTTGATGGAGAAATTAAAACGTTTACAGACAAGCAAAAGCTGAGAGAGTACAGCACCACCAAACCAGCTTTACAACAAATGCTAAAGGAACTTCTCTAGGCAAGAAACACAACAGAAGGAATATACCTACAATAACGAACCCAAAGCAATTAAGGAAATGGGAATAGAAACATACATATCAATAATTACCTTAAATGTAAATGGACTAAATGCTCCCACCAAAAGACACAGAGTGGTTGAATGGATACAAAAACAAGACCCATATATATGCTGTCTACAAGAGACCCACTTCAGACCTATAGACACATACAGATTGAAAGTAAGGGGATGGAAAAAGATATTCCATGCAAATGGAAATCAAAAGAAAGCTGGAGTAGCAATTCTTATATCAGACAAAATAGACTTTAAAATAAAGACTATTAGAAGAGACAAAGAAGGACACTACATAATGATAAAGGGATCGATCCAAGAAGAAGATATAACAATTGTAAATATTTATGCACCCAACATAGGAGCACCTCAATACATAAGGCAAATACTAACAACCATAAAAGGGTAAATCAACAGTAACACAATCATAGTAGGGGACTTTAACACCCCACTTTCACCAATGGACAGATCATCCAAAATGAAAATAAATAAGGAAACACAAGCTTTAAATGATACATTAAACAAGATGGACTTAGTTGATATTTATAGGACATTCCATCCAAAAACAACAGAATACACATTTTTCTCAAGTGCTCATGGAACATTCTCCAGGATAGATCATATCTTGGGTCACAAATAAAGCCTTGGTAAATTTAAGAAAATTGAAATTGTATCAAGTATCTATTCCGACCACAATGCTATGAGACTAGACATCAATTACAGGAAAAGATCTGTAAAAAATACAAAAACATGGAGGCTAAACAATACACTACTCAATAACGAAGTGATCACTGAAGAAATCAAAGAGGAAATTAAAAAATACCTAGAAACAAATGACAATGGAGACACGATGACCCAAAACCTATGGGACGCAGCAAAAGCAGTTCTAAGGGGGAAGTTTATAGCAATACAATCCCACCTTAAGAAACAGGAAACATTTCGAGTAAACAACCTGACCCTGCACCTAAAGCAATTAGAGAAAGAAGAACAAAAAACCCCCAAAGTTAGCAGAAGGAAAGAAATCATAAAGATGAGATCAGAAATAAATGAAAAAGAAATGAAGGAAACAATAGCAAAGATCAATAAAACTAAAAGCTGGTTATTTGAGAAGATAAACAAAATTGACAAACCATTAGCCAGACTCATCAAGAAAAGAAGGGAGAAGACTCAAATCAATAGAATTAGAAATGAAAAAGGAGAAGTAACAACTGACAATGCAGAAATACAAAAGATCATGAGAGATTACTACAAGCAACCCTATGCCAATAAAATGGACAACCTGGAAGAAATGGACAAATTCTTAGAAATGCACTACCTACCAAGACTGACTCAGGAAGAAATAGAAAATATGAATAGACCAATCACAAGCACTGAAATTGAAACTGTGATTAAAAATCTTCCATCAAACAAAAGCCCAGGACCAGATGGCTTCACAGGCGAATTCTATCAAACATTTAGAGAAGAGCTAACACCCATCCTTCTCAAACTCTTCCAAACAATATCAGAGGAAGGAACACTCCCAAACTCATTCTACGAGTCCACCATCACCTTGATACCAAAACCAGGCAAGGATGTCACAAAGAAAGAAAACCACAGGCCAATAACACTGATGAACATAGATGCAAAAATCCTCAACAAAATACTAGCAAACAGAATCCAACAGCACATTAAAAGGATCATACACCATGATCAAGTGGGGTTTATTCCAGGAATGCAAGGATTCTTCAATATACGCAAATCAATCAATGTGATACACCATATTAACAAGTTGAAGGAGAAAAACCATATGATCATCTCAATAGATGCAGAGAAAGCTTTCGACAAAATTCAACACCCATTCATGATAAAAACCCTGCAGAAAGTAGGCATAGAGGGAACTTTCCTCAACATAATAAAGGCCATATATGACAAACCCACAGCCAGCATCGTCCTCAATGGTGAAAAACTGAAACCATTTCCACTAAGATCAGGAACAAGACAAGGTTGCCCACTCTCACCACTCTTATTCAACATAGTTTTGGAAGTTTTAGCCACAGCAATCAGAGAAGAAAAGCAAATAAAAGGAATCCAAATTGGAAAAGAAGAAGTAAAGCTGTCACTGTTTGCAGATGACATGATACTATACATAGAGAATCCTAAAGATGCTACCAGAAAACTACTAGAGCTAATCAATGAATTTGGTAAAGTTGCAGGATACAAAATTAATGCACAGAAATCTCTGGCATTCCTATATACTAATGATGAAAAATCTGAAAGTGAAATCAAGGAAACACTCCCATTTACCATTGCAACAAAAAGAATAAAATATCTAGGAATAAACCTACCTAAGGAGACAAAAGACCTGTATGCAGAAAATTATAAGACACTGATGAAAGAAATTAAAGATGATACAAATAGATGGAGAGATGTACCATGTTCTTGGATTGGAAGAATCAACATTGTGAAAATGACTCTACTACCCAAAGCAATCTACAGATTCAATGCAATCCCTATCAAAATACCACTGGCATTTTTCACAGAACTAGAACAAAAAATTTCACAATTTGTATGGAAACACAAAAGACCCCGAATAGCCAAAGCAATCTTGAGAACGAAAAATGGAGCTGGAGGAATCAGGCTCCCTGACTTCAGACTATACTACAAAGCTGCAGTAATCAAGACAGTATGGTACTGGCACAGAAACAGAAAGATAGATCAATGGAACAGGATAGAA
Source organism: Hyperoodon ampullatus (assembly GCF_949752795.1). Taxonomy (NCBI): domain Eukaryota; kingdom Metazoa; phylum Chordata; class Mammalia; order Artiodactyla; family Ziphiidae; genus Hyperoodon; species Hyperoodon ampullatus. The sequence goes on along the minus strand of NC_136927.1, from coordinate 14,362,266 downwards.
AGCCCAGAGATAAACCCACGGACATATGGTCACCTTATCTTTGATAAAGGAGGCAGGAATGTACAGTGGAGAAAGGACAGTCTCTTCAATAAGTGGTGTTGGGAAAACTGGACAGGGACATGTAAAAGTATGAGATTCGATCACTCCCTAACACCATACACAAAAATAAGCTCAAAATGGATTAAAGACCTAAATGTAAGGCCAGACACTATCAAACTCTTAGAGGACAACATAGGCAGAACACTCTATGACATAAATCACAGCAAGATCCTTTTTGACCCACCTCCTAGAGAAATGGAAATAAAGACAAAAATAAACACATGGGACCTAATGAAACTTAAAAGCTTTTGCACAGCAAAGGAAACCATAAACAAGACCAAAAGACAACCCTCAGAATGGGAGAAAATATTTGCAAATGAAGCAACTGACAAAGGATTAATCTCCAAAATTTATAAGCAGCTCATGCAGCTCAATAACAAAAAAACAAACAACCCAATCCAAAAATGGGCAGAAGACCTAAATAGACATTTCTCCACAGAAGATATACAGACTGCCAACAAACACATGAAAGGATGCTCAACATCTTTACTAATTAGAGAAATGCAAATCAAAAGTACAATGAGATATCATCTCACACCAGTCAGAATGGCCATCATCAAAAAATCTAGAAACAATAAATGCTGGAGAGGGTGTGGAAAAAAGGGAACACTCTTGCACTGCTGGTGGGAATGTGAATTGGTACAGCCACTATGGAGAACGGTATGGAGGTTCCTTAAAAAACTACAAATAGAACTACCATATGACCCTGCAATCCCACTACTGGGCATATACCCTGAGAAAACCATAATTCAAAAAGAGACATGTACCAAAATGTTCATAGCAGCCCTATTTACAATAGCCCGGAGATGGAAACAACCTAAGTGTCCATCATCGGATGAATGGGTAAAGAAGATGTGGCACATACATACAATGGAATATTACTCAGCCATAAAAAGAAATGAAATTGAACTATTTGTAATGAGGTGGATGGACCTAGAGTCTGTCATACAGAGTGAAGTAAGTCAGAAAGAGAAAGACAAATACTGTATGCTGACACATATATATGGAATTTAAGAAAAAAAAAGGTCATGAAGAACATAGGGGTAAGACAGGAATAAAGACACAGACCTACTAGAGAATGGACTTGAGGATATGGGGAGGGGGAAGGGTAAGCTGTGACAAAGTGAAAGAGCGGCATGGACATATATACACTACCAAACGTAAGGTAGATAGCTAGTGGGAAGCAGCCGCATAGCACAGGGAGATCAGCTCGGTGCTTTGTGACCGCCTGGAGGGGTGGGATAGGGAGGGTGGGAGGGAGACGCAAAAGGGAGGGGATATGGGAACATATGTATACATATAACTGATTAAATTTGTGATAAAAAAAAAAAAAAAAAAAAAAACTTTTCAGCAGCCAAAAAAAAAAAAAAAAAAAAAAAAAAAAAAAAAAAAAAAAAAAAAAAAAAATCTTCCATCAAACAAAAGCCCAGGACCAGATGGCTTCACAGGCGAATTCTATCAAACATTTAGAGAAGAGCTAACACCCATCCTTCTCAAACTCTTCCAAACAATATCAGAGGAAGGAACACTCCCAAACTCATTCTACGAGTCCACCATCACCTTGATACCAAAACCAGGCAAGGATGTCACAAAGAAAGAAAACCACAGGCCAATAACACTGATGAACATAGATGCAAAAATCCTCAACAAAATACTAGCAAACAGAATCCAACAGCACATTAAAAGGATCATACACCATGATCAAGTGGGGTTTATTCCAGGAATGCAAGGATTCTTCAATATACGCAAATCAATCAATGTGATACACCATATTAACAAGTTGAAGGAGAAAAACCATATGATCATCTCAATAGATGCAGAGAAAGCTTTCGACAAAATTCAACACCCATTTATGATAAAAACCCTGCAGAAAGTAGGCATAGAGGGAACTTTCCTCAACATAATAAAGGCCATATATGACAAACCCACAGCCAACATTGTCCTCAAAGGTGAAAAACTGAAACCATTTCCACTAAGATCAGGAACAAGACAAGGCTGCCCACTCTCACCACTCTTATTCAACCTAGTTTTGGAAGTTTTAGCCACAGCAATCAGAGAAGAAAAAGAAATAAAAGGAATCCAAATTGGAAAAGAACAAGTAAATGTGTCACTGTTTGCAGATGACATGATACTATACATAGAGAATCCTAAAGATGCTACCGAAAAACTACTAGAGCTAATCAATGAATTTGGTAAAGTAGCAGGATACAAAATTAATGCACAGAAATCTCTGGCATTCCTGTACACTAATGATGAAAAATCTGAAAATGAAATCAAGAAAACACTCCCATTTACCATTTCAACAAAAAGAATAAAATATCTAGGAATAAACCTACCTAAGGAGACAAAAGACCTGTATGCAGAAAATTATAAGACACTGATGAAAGAAACTAAAGAGGATACAAATAGATGGAGAGATATACCATGCTCCTGGATTGGAAGAATCAATATTGTGAAAATGACTCTACTACCCAAAGCAATCTACAGATTCAATGCAATCCCTATCAAACTACCACTGGCATTTTTCACAGAACTAGAACAAAAAATTTCAAAATTTGTTTGGAAAAACAAAAGACCCCGAATAGCCAAAGCAATCTTGAGAACGAAAAACGGAGCTGGAGGAATCAGGCTCCCTGACTTCAGACTATACTACAAAGCTACAGTAATTAAGACAGTGTGGTACTGGCATAAAAACAGAAAGATAGATCAGTGGAGCAGGCTAGAAAGCCCAGAGATAAACCCACGCACATATGGTCAACTTATCTTTGATAAAGGAGGCAGGAATGTACAGTGGAGAAAGGACAGCCTCTTCGATAAGTGGTGCTGGGAAAACTGGACAGGGACATGTAAAAGTTTGAGATTAGATCATTCCCTAACACCATACACAAAAATAAGCTCAAAATGGATTAAAGACCTAAATGTAAGGCCAGAAACTATCAAACTCTTAGAGGAAAACATAGGTAGAACACTCTATGACATAAATCACAGCAAGATCCTTTTGGACCCACCTCCTAGAGAAATGGAAATAAAAACAAAGATAAACAAATGGGACCTAATGAAACTTCAAAGCTTTTGCACAGCAAAGGAAACCATAAACAAGACCAAAAGACAACCCTCAGAATGGGAGAAAATATTTGCAAATGAAGCAACTGACAAAGGATTAATCTCCAAAATTTATAAACAGCTCATGCAGCTCAATAGCAAAAAAACAAACAACCCAATCCAAAAATGGGCAGAAGACTTAAATAGGCATTTCTCCAAAGAAGATATACAGACTGCCAACAAACACATGAAAGAATGCTCAACATCATTAATCATTAGAGAAATGCAAATCAAAACTACAATGAGATATCATCTCACACCAGTCAGAATGGCCATCATCAAGAAATCTAGAAACAATAAATGCTGGAGAGGGTGTGGAGAAAAGGGAACACTCTTGCACTGCTGGTGGGAATGTGAATTGGTACAGCCACTATGGAGAACAGTATGGAGGTTCCTTAAAAAACTAAAAATAGAACTACCATATGACCCAGCAATACCACTACTAGGCATATACCCTGAGAAAACCATAATTCAAAAAGACACATGTACCAAAATGTTCATTGCAGCTCTATTCACAATAGCCCGGAGCTGGAAACAACCTAAGTGTCCATCATCGGATGAATGGATAAAGAAGATGTGGCACATATATACAATGGAATATTACTCAGCCATAAAAAGGAACGAAACTGAGCTATTTGTAATGAGGTGGATAGACCTAGAGTCTGTCATACAGAGTGAAGTAAGTCAGAAAGAGAAAGACAAATACCGTATGGTAACACATATATATGGAATTAAAAAAAAAAAAATGTCATGAAGAACCTAGGGGTAAAACGGGAATAAAGACACAGACCTACTTGAGAATGGACTTGAGGATATGGGGAGGGTGAAGGGTAAGCTGTGACAAAGCGAAAGAGAGGCATGGACATATATACACTACCAAACGTAAGGTATATAGATAGTGGGAAGCAGCCGCAGAGCACAGGGAGATCAGCTCGGTGCTTTGTGACCGCCTGGAGGGGTGGGATAGGGAGTGTGGGAGGGAGGGAGACGCAATAGGGAAGGGATGTGGGAACAGATGTGTATGTATGACTGATTCACTTTGTTATAAAGCAGAAACTAATAAAATATATATATATATAAAAAAGAATAAACTAAAAAGTCCACTATCTTGATAATCAGATTAATTTCAAACACTTCACTTCTGGTCCAATACTGTGTACCTTGACAATCCCATAAGCTCACCTGAGAAGTTCTGTGGGTTTTCTGGGGGGTGTTTTTTATTTGTTTGTTTTAAAATGTGGTGATTAGCTCTCACCAAAGATCAATTTGACCTGAAGTGCTGGGTGTGGGACTGGAGTGCAGTATTTTTTTAAATGCTCCCAGTTGATTGTGATGCACAATAAGGATGGAGAGTTTGAGAATAATAGAGCCAATCAATTATGCAATATGCTTAAAATGGAATATTGATCTTCAAATTATACTTGTTAAGTGTAGAAAACTCTGTGTAGATTTCAGAGCAAAAATGTAAGCGTGAAAGATTCGGGAAAATAAACTCTTTTGAAAAACACTAATACTCTACAATTATTTTTCCATCAAAATAAAATAGTGCCAAGTACACAGTCTCTTCCAAGTAACAAATCTTTAAAACCCAAGAGAAATTTTAAAACCACCCCTTCAAATAGCATCCATCCGGTAGGCAGATGGCCTGTTTTAGTTCATTTCCCATTTCTGCTTGGTGGAGTTCATGGGATATTTCGAGAATCAGTGGGTAATTAGAAATTGGGTGCCAATTTAGATATTTGATTTGGAAATTGAATTTTTGAAACCATCAGTTCTAAATACAGGGCAAGCCCTCCTTATTATACTAGTCCAGAAATTGGCAATAAGAAAACTCTAAAAACATTTATAAATGTAGGAGCCGTATTCTCTGGGCTGCAGGTGGAGCACACACAGCTGCCAGGAAAAGTAAGACACCTGCTCTGTCCTTGAGTGTCCTTGGAAGGGTAGGCAAAGGAGAACAATGGGGTCTGCTGTGGTATACATCTAGGGAGTAGTTATAAATCAGTGGATTAAAGAGCACTGTTGGGAGACTTTTCTGGAAGGGCATGCACAGTGGTCCCTGGTAGTAAGAAATCAACACTGGTAGCCCTAAGCAGATTTATTAAATGTAAAAGACCACTGGACAAGTTATGCACCTGACATAATCAGTCATTAACACCTTAGAAGACACATTACTTCATCAGACACATAATCAGCTACTTGTTCCAGTCAGTTCAGCAGATGTTTATGGACATCTACTGCCTATGTGACATTGTGCTAGCCTGAGAGGCCTCAATCTCAAAGGTAACTGTGAAAAAGGATGATGTGAAAACCTTACTAAAAGACAGATCTTTGAGCCACAACCTCAAATATTCTGATTTACAAGGATTGTGGAGGGGTCAGGAATCTCATTTTATCAGCCACCCAGGGATAATTATGATGCTGATGGTCTAAGAACAACACTGAGATACCCACGAAGATTTATACTAAGAATAACTTAATTTGAGGGGAGAAGAGAATTTAAGAAAAACCTGAGTCAGGTAGGACTCCAGCAGGGGTTTCTGTCTGCAGTAAGGAAGCCTCAAAGAACAAGGAGTGATGGGAAAGTCCTGAGTGCCCTCTACCCCAGGAGTCAGGGAGGACCACATGGAGGAGCAGATGAGCAGTAGCTAAGAACAAACCTCAGAATTTTAAAACTTTGCCTCAGACCCACTCGGGGAGAACAGCAGTTGGGAAGTATAAGACTAAAAGAAAATTCCAAATTAGCAAATAGTCAACAAGTATAACTACATGCCAGGCATTGCAAAGATGGTTTAGACACATTATCTTCACTGGGAGGCAGCTGCATCTTCTTGGCTAGGAGCATGGACTCTAGGGCAGTGTTATCAACCCTGAGTACACCTGAGGCCACCTAAGATCTTTGAAAAATGCTGATACAAGGCCTCAGGCAGAGTTTCTGATATAGTTGGTTAAGGGTATAGTCTAAGCCTTTGTATTTCTTTAATAGTTCCCAGTGAGGGATGAGAACTAACAATCTAAAATGGTGTTTTTCAAAATTTGGAGTGTATCAGAATCACCCAGAGACCTAATAGGGAAATAGAAGCCCAGGCTTCTTGGATCAGGCCAGGGCCTAGCTTCTTGTGTTTACTGAGTTCTGGTGGGTGATTCTGATACCCACCAAGTTTGAGAACCTCAGATTGTGAGACTACATGGGTTTGAAGTAGGCTTCACCACCCCTCAACTTGATGCCTTGGACTAGTTATGGATGCCATCTGTGCTTCATTTTCCACACCTGTAAAGCAAGAAGAGTAGGACACATCTGATGAGGGATGAATGTGGATAGCAGGGGAGACTCTTTCCTTCTCCCTTTTGGCTCACTTAGCAGAGAGCTGGCTGAGCAGCTCTGAGTTTTCTCAATAGAAGAATGGGCTGATACTGGCCCCCAGTCCCATCATACCCACTTCTGATGAGACCACTTCCCTGAGGAGGGAGCTTCTATCATTTCATAATCTCATAGATATTCTCTATATATTCTCCCCCAACCCTCATTCTCACTACAATTATGTAGAATTATGGTTTTTAAAGTTCATCATATATTGAACCACTTGGAGGACTTGATAGAACACAGATTTCTGGGTCCTCCTCCTAGAGCTTCCAACTCTGTAGGCCTGACTATGGCCTTATAATTTGCATTTATTAAGGTTTCAAGTGATATTGACATCAGTCTGAGATATGTTTTGAGGACCACTGATGTAGAACCCTTTGGGGACAGGGTTCTTCTCTACAGAACCACTGGTCAGGCCTGAGCTCTGGTCTTACAGAGTCAGAGGAGTGTGTCTGATTTACTACACTGACTAAAACATTTCCCCCAATAATACCTCTTTTATATCTGTACTAGCTAGGGCTAATGGTGTGTGCCTGTGACTACAATGGTCATCTCATATGTTGTCACATGTAAAATTGTTTTAAAATGTGCTTAACAAAGAGTTTGGGCCTTTAAACAGAAGCCAACATTGTTTTTCATTTGTCAAACCCCTCCTGAGCACCAATTTTGTTCCAGACATTTGGTAGATGCTGGAATTACTATGATGTATAAGACACATTCTTTAAACTGTAGGAATTGACAGTCAAGAGGAAAATAAAATCATGCCCACAAATAATGATAATACTATAATAAACACAACAATATAGATACTGTCTAATATGGGCAGGATCCTATTAAGTAAGTTTTCAACTGAGGAAGGGCAAAGGCCATGACTGGTTTCTTTGCAACCACACAACTCCTACAGGAGGAATAAAAAGCTGCCCCCTGACCCACCACTCACCCTCCTCCTTCTAGCCACCAGCCCTGACTTCCAGAGTTTATTGCAGAGATGTGCTGCATGTATGCAGTATTAGGCTGGATTAGATTCATCAAAGATAAGCATTGTGCAGGGAACAGCATTTAACAAACACCTATTAGATGTGGTTTCATCCTAAATTAGTTTTGCCCACACTCAGATGCTCAAAGTTTTTATCATTCTTCTTGTCTGCTATTTACATAGAACCTTTCTTCAAAGAGCCACCACCACCTCTTTAAGTGTTACCTTCATTTCCACTACCTTCCTGAGAGATCACAAAGAGTTACTGATGCCTTCATTTCATGGAGCAGATGTGAGATTCAGAGACATTAATGGTTTGGCTCAGATCAGAGACTAGAAACCAGAACTCCTACTGAGGAACCCAAGGTTCCATATTCTGTTGTGTCATAAGGAGTCAAAGATGTATACCACCCAGGGGCATGTGTCTCACGTGTCTCAGAGGACAAAAATTAGGGGCAAAAATAATAATAAATGAAGCCAGAGGAGAGGAATTATTTTTTCAGAAATCATCCCTCATCTTCCGAGAGCAGAACCTTGTCCTCTTCAAGGGATCATCACAAAGAGGCCACTTTAAATGAAGATATAAATTTATGTTTTCACACACAGGAGACAGTAGCTCCTTCTACCTGATTTCTGTTCTTGCCAAGAAGTGTTTATTCTTACCCAAAAGCCTCCAACAATGTTTAACCAGTGGTCTGAGCTGGACCACCCAGCTGCTGGTAAGAAGAAAGAAACAAGCATTCCCCGGATCCATGTTTTTCTATATTGGCAAGGTCGGGAAAGAATGAGACCTGCATGTTAAAATATCAGGACTTTCCTCATTGCAAGTAAATGGCATCCAGAGTCTTATAACATTAATGTTAGTAGGTCAGGGGAGAAGTTGGACAGAAAAATGGTTGGGTTTTCCCACTCAGATACTTTCATGTAGCAGCAAAGCCAACCACTGATCCACTACCCAATCAGAATTAAAAATAAGGCCTTAGCCAAGCGTCCTTTGCTGGAACTCATATGACAGAAATCCAGGTCTCCTTCGCAGCTCTCAGTTTGTCATAAAAGCAGCTTCAACTTTAGCATTTCAGCCCTGCCACCTAGAATACTGTCTTCCAAATTTGCTCATTTCCAGGAAATCCTACAAATATTTACAATTTAAGGTCACTTTGGAATAACATCTTCTAGATGCCAATGGAAAACAAGTCTAGCTTGATTTGAACCACAACAACTTCTATACTAAGTCAGAACATCTTTACTGTGAGAGACATAAAACCGAAAAGTCAGAATCATTGGAAAGTTTGCACAGGGATTGTAATGAAAGCCCTGTTCCTGTGGAAGTCCAGGAGGAGTTCTGTATGAATTTAGTTGTATTTAGCTAAGATTATGGTAAAATTTTTCTGGCTTGTGGTCATCCCACATTTTTAGAAATCCTAGTAAACGACTGACCCTTGATCAACACAGGTTTGAACTGCAAAGCTCCGCTTATACAAAGATTTTTTTCACTAAATACCTACCACAGTACTACACGATCTGTTGTTGGTTAAATCCCTTTTTGGATGAATCCATAGACGCAGAACGGTGGGTATGGAGGAGCTGTAGATACAGAGGAACGGCATATATGGGTAGCCAACTATAAATTATACGTACATTTTCAACTGTGAGGAGGGTCACTGCTTCTTACCCCTGTGTTGTTCAAAGATCAACTGTATTAGCATAATTTCTAGATTTCTATACTGTCTGCACTAAACAACTCAATAATAAGTAATTATACCTCTGAAACCTGGCATAATCATAGGCAGCAGATGCCTGCTTATATAAATAATCTCATCACCACCATTTTCATGTTTATATAACCTATAATCATTCACCAAATGCCTATGAGGATCTCTGGCTAAAGAAAACCCCTTACCCAGATAATGCATGGATGAAGTTCTAATAGGGAGAAGTGAGGAAGACAGCTGTCCTGTCTCCTTAGATCTTCACATTAATGTTAGCCAATACCCAGCCTAGAAAAGAGAAGTCATCAAAGACATTTGTCACCATATCATTTTGATCAAGATCTAGACTAGTTCTCCAATATCCACAGAAGACTAGGGGTGCCTTGTAAAGAGTAGGGCAATGGCATTTTATTTCCCTGATAAGCCCATGTAATTCAAAGCCTTAGCAGAGACTTAACCAAAGTTAGTCATGACCACTGGGTGTGGGGGCAATGAGGGAGAAAGGAGAACCAGTTGGATCTTTAAAGTCCTGGGAAATTGTATTGCTATTTTAATAGAAATATCAGACTGCTTTGGCTTGAAAAATCTTAGTAGTTTTCAGCTTCCTGGGAATAATAAGGATGTCTCAAGATTATCTCATCAGAATACATCTCTGAATAAAGCTCATGTAAATTACAGAAACATTTCTTCCATTGCACCTGTTCACAATATTTTCTTTGTTTCAGCCTCTCCCCTTCACCTTAATAGCAGAGATGTTATCAGGGTAAGAATTAATATAGCTTTAGTTTAGCAAACTTCCACCTTAATTCAGATAGCTTGTAGTTGGAGATCTTCACCAATGTGTAAACTCTTAGCATTTTGTGACTTTAATATCAACCTATTAACAGAGGAAGGGCCTTCCTCTACATCTTGATTTTCAGGCTATCTATTGCTCCCCACCCCAACATGCACCACAAATAAATAACGTCTCTTGTAGCCAAGGTGTTACGAGAAAGCAAAACATTCTAACTCAAAGGAAACATGAGTTATTTGGGGTTGCCTTGGTTTAAATGAGCAATTTGAAGATAATAGGGGCCTACAACATTGTTTTGATTTGAAGAACAAGATGTAAAAATACAGAATAGTACCCCACCCTGGACTCTATACCACGAAAGGATCAAGAATTGATTCCCCTTTCTATCTAAAGTTCTCCATTTAGCCAAGAAGCTCATTCTACAGTATTATCCTCATAATACCACTGAATGAGCAACATGTATTTTCTTAACTGAAGGGTTTTCTACTAAACTGGAACAGGGCAGCTAACTTTAACACTCAACTTTATTTCCAGAGACATTTAATTTTCTTAATTGGACTCAGATGAAGACAAGAAGAGTATTAAAGACTTACCTCAAAATGCAAGCGATGGTTTCCAACTCTTACTCCATCCAGTGACCAACAATGAGCAAACATAGGATGCTATTTCTTTTGATCCTGCTAAACAAAAGTTTCTTACCTTTGGGCACACGTTAGAAACCCCTTGGGGAATTTCAAAAATCTTAATGCTCATACCACCTTGGACCATTTGAATAGGAATTCTGGGGATGGGACTCAGGCCTTCATATTTTTTGAAGTCCTGCTGGTGACTCCAATGCACAGCCAGGGTTACAAATCAAAGTCTTAAACTAGTAGCTTTCGAACCTTAGTGTACATAAGAATCACTGGGAGGGCATGTTAAAATACAGAGCGCTGGGCCTCAAGTCTAAGAGTTTCTGATTCAGTAGGTCTGGGATGGAGCCCAAGAATTTGCATTTCCAATAAGTTCCCAGGTGATGCTGAAGCTGATGCTTTTAGTACAAGGACCACACCTTGAGAACCAATGTCTTACATGAATATACTAATCTGAAAGTTTTAGGCAGAAGAAAGTTCATTTGTTTACATTTTAGAGAAATTGGTTTAATACAAAAAAAAACATTTTAATAGCATCATTTAATCTTTAATTTGACAAACTAATGGAAATACTGGTGACAGTGCCAAAGGGCGAGCCTTAATGGCTTCATTTCCCTCCCAATTATAGAAGAAATCCAGCTCATAAAATATAACTGAAATGTTTAAACAAAACACCTATGTGGTACTTAGGTGAAACTGTAACCCTTGTAAAACAGCACATATCATAATCAATTTCATGAATATCTGGTTTGTTTCACCCAGTTCACTTGGAAATTTGAGCAGCTGGACATCATAGAAAGAGAATTGTATAATCACACCTTGATTAGTAAGAAGACAATAATTCAAAATATTTATCTAGTTTGTAATGTTTTTCACATTCCTTAGGAAAGAGCTTTCTCCCAATTTTTGCAAACCCCCCAATGGGTCCAGTCTCCCTACCAGCTGAAGGACATGACACTAACTCCCTCATGTGACAATCATGACTCAGTATCATTGTGACAATTCCATTTCTGCCTCTTTGGGGTTTTGATTTTTGGTAACTGGCTATGTATATACCAATTATTTATAAAATAATTTTTTTAAAGATTTGTAGGTAGATGTTCATATCAGCTTTATTCATAATAGGAAAAAAACTAAAAACAACATAAATGTTCATAAACATTAGGATGATAAATAAATAATGGCATATTTATACAGTGAAGTACTATACAACAATAAAACGTTGGTGCACCCACAACAACATGATGAATTTCATAGATGCAATGTTGAATCAAAGAAGTCAGACACAAAAGAGTTCATACTCTATGGTTATATTTACACAAAGTTCAAGAACAAGCAGAACTAACTTATAGCCACAAAACTCAGAAGAAGAGTTGCCTTTAAGGAGAGTATTTACTAAAATGGGGCATTAAAAAGACTTCTGCAATGCTTGAAATATTCTAACTCTTATTCTAGATGGTAAAGTGGTTGCATTGATATGTAAATATTAATTGAACTTATGATTTGTGCACTTTATATGGTATAACTTAATTAATTTAATTTCAAATTTTCATTAATATAACAAGTTACTTTGTGAAATATTCCTCATACTCAAATTCAAAGTTGCTTATATGCTGAAATTAATAATTGCTAATGATGAGTCTAATACGAAAAATAGTCCAAAAGATTTGTTTATAAATTCAATCGTAGAAGACTTCCATGTAAAGATTCTTTATTTCCTCTTTTCAAATATTTTTTACAGATTATTTATTTCCTCTTCTTTTTAGTGGGACTTCTTTTAAAGTCCCACCAAAATAAGAATAAGATATAAAATTCTATAAATCAAAGACAAAGAGAATGGGGAGGAGAGAGTCTGCATTAGCATACAAAAAATTTCAACAAGTTTGGCGAGGGAGAAAGCAGATGAAAGATGGTAACTGAGTTAGCAAATACAGAAAAATGCAGCCTAAGGTCACTGTGAAGGAGATGGGGAAAATAGTAGGGATCTTTTACCCTGAAGAAACCTAGAAAGGCATGGCATTCAGATGCACCCAATATGATGGTTAAAGAAGAAGAGGCAAGATGTGGGGTTGAAAAATAAAGTTTATTAACTGATAGTCTATATAAGATGTGCCAGAGAATAGACTTCCAGTTCCTGTGCAAGCAGTAAAAAGTACTTCTCTGAAGAAACTGAGTGGCCCCAATTTTAAAGAAATGCTGCTTGCATACTAGCATATATGAGCCCTCAATTAAATAATTAAATGTTCTGCTCACAAGCCAAATAACCATCCTAATATAAATCCTACCCAAAAGTCCCACCAAAGCCAGTAAGTTTTAGTGCCTCACTCTTAACATGAAGTAGACAACCAAGAACCACCAGACAGTGTAACATACTTCCAACATAAAAAGAGACAAAAACAAACAGGAAAAAAAAAGGAATCTCTAGAAAATACTAAACAAAACTTCATAAGAAATGTTATTTAGTGTGCAACAGTGAAAAATAATTATTATATTTGCAAAATAAGAAATAATGGAGAAGAAACAATTGTTAGAAATTAAGAAAATAATGACCAAAATAAAAAATTCAAAATAGATTGAGACGATAATATCAAGGAAACAGATAAAATAGAACAAAGAATCAAACAGAACAGAAAATAGAAAAAAAGAACAGAAAAAATATGAGAAAAATAATGAGGCTTGGATAATTAATATGGGAGGTAAGCATTTCAGATGGAAAAAATGGGACTAGAAATGGGAAGAAATTATTTAACAAATCATATGTGAAGGATTACCAGAGTTAAAAGACATGCATTTCTTAATTGGAAAAGCCCAGGACAATAAAGGGTAATTAAATAAAAAGACTACACCACACACATCATCATGAAGTTTAAGAACCCAGGAATAGGTTTATGGAATGTGTAGTAAGGATGTCGATGAACCTGCTTTCATACAAAAACAATGAAAATACTGCAAAACAATTAAAACCAATGATTTCAGGACTCTTGAAACTAACCAAAACCAATGAACAAACTGAAAATTTCTTGTCCAAGAGAAATGACTTCCATATCTCGGTAAGACAGTGGATTTTTTTCTTTTCCCTACACTATGTGCCTTGTGGGATTTTAGTTCCCTGACCAGTGATCGAATCTGGGTCCTTGGCAGTGAGAGCGCAGAGCCCTAACCACCGGACAGCCAGGGAATTCTCAAGACAGTGGATTTTATGGCATTTATCTTGAGGCTATTCCATCTACACTCTACTTGACCAGCTCAGTGGCACTGTAGTCATGAAAAACCAACAGCCTCAGAGCTGGAGAAGACTGGCATCATTTAGAGCTCTGTTAGAAGCCTCGTATTCAGGTCAATATTTTGTCCAATCTGGTAGCTCCCTAGAAGAATCTCCATTTCCAAGTTCTGTGGTTATTTGATTTGACTGGGAGTTCAGCCCAGCCAAAAAAAGCCTTATCTTCAGGGGTTTGGTATAAATAATAGCAATTTCCCAGCAACATTGCAGATGTCTAAGGCTGTGATTTGAGTTAGAGAAAGCTAGATCCCAGACAAAAATGTAAAAGGAAGTCCTGGAAGGAACCTTGAAAAATTCCAACATTTTCCTGGGGCTCCAAAAGGCCTCTCTCATGCACAGGGCTCTGTGCAAGCCAAGGAAAACCTCGAGAAAGTATAAGGGCTCAGCCATTCACCTCTGGGTGACCTTGAGACCTGGCACAAGCAGGAAGTGAAATCTAAAGCTGTCTTGTAAATTTCCTGAACTGTGAAGGTGACCTTTCATACACAGATGCCCTTGAGAAGTGTAGAAGACAGAAAAGCAAGGTATTTAATGATTGACTAATCATTAGCTTACTATTAAATTGTACTGACCAAGTGTCAACCCCTACAAAGCAAAGAATAATAATCACACTTGGGTGGATTAGTCACGAATGATTTTGTAAGCTCCTTCAGGACAGGGACTTTATTTTGTTCACCAAAGTGCTCCCAATCCCTTGTGTATTTACTGAATTCAGTGAGTACATGAACACTCAATATGAAGTAGTAAGGTTGAATCACTGTCATTTTGTAAAAAGACCAAATCCACCTTGAGGAATGAAGGGCTTATACTTCCATTGGCTGGGAGTGATTCAAGAAGACAGCCTCCACTGTTAACACTCTTTGGGGACTGCCTCAGTTGAAGAAACTACCTTATCCAAGACTGTGCCTCCTTCCAGGGCAGCCTACATCCGAAGACTGATTAAAAAGGGAGTATAGAGATGCAGCCCCTTCATTCTAACTTGGTCAACTTTAAAAGCTTCAACTAACCCTAGCATGCCCATGTCCACAGATATTGCATTCTTCCTCTGCCCTGTCCTGCTTCTTTTCCCTCACTTCCACAACTGTCCATCATGAGAGCATCATTAATGAATGGGATGCTGGGTGATCTCTATCTCAGAGAACTAGGAGTCAAGCCTCCTAACAATTTCTTCCACTTTATCAATCAGCCTCATGCATGAACCCATGCAAGAAGGTACTCCATGTTATTTTTATTTTAGAATAAAGTAAGAGTTCTCCTAGAATAATAAGGACTTGTTTCCTGGTCTTCCATTATTTGGTATGGTTTAATTAAGTTAGTATGTCTTTGCTTCTGTCAAACCTTGGATAGAGGTTTAACATGTTCTCATAAAAATATACAGAATTGGTTTATTATAGACTTACCATGTATTTCTATTTCTGTTATGTGTTTTAGAGATTGGTGAGCCCTGTCGTGATTACACATATTAACAAATCAGTTCCCAACTCCTCTGGCAGAATTCTGAGCAACCTTACTTGGAAAACACCTGGTGAAACATATTTTTATTCAACTTCAGGCAATTCAAATGCAGCTGAAAGTCACTTAAGTGGAAACTAAACTATGATGCTGCTTTTAAAATCAAAAGCAAGATCTCAGCTCCACGGGATGTGACAGGTTGCCAGGTGTTTAATATTCAAGGGTCAAGCACACTGTTGGTAGCTTCTTTACATAATTGACAAACCAAAACTCAAAGTACTGAGGTTAACAATTCACTACTCTGACCACAGAACTGGTATTGTGATATTCCTCTACTGCCTATAAATCACTTTCATAGAGCCATTAGAGGGTTGTTTTGAACCTCTAGTAGAGTAACAGCAAACCTCTGAGTAGCTGAGCAATGTCAGAGCAATGTACAGGGTGGATTTAGGGTCACTTTGGAGCCACCATCATTCTTCTTCTTTCTTGCTCCTGAATCTGCCAGATTATTTTGGCCCGAGTGCTGTGTATTTAACTTCTATGCAGATGATAGTACAGACAAGTGGTTTTCTCCACAAGGTCTTTGATGAATAGACTCAGGACATCAAACATCAGCATATTTCCAGATGTCACAAAAACTTTGCAGAGGGTTTGCAGGTTATGTTCTGCTAATCACCTGGGCAGTGAGACAGACACTGTCTCACTTTGTCACAGATGTCACAAAAACCTTGCAGAGGGTTTGCAGGTTATGTTTTGTCAACCACCTGGGAAGTGAGACAGACACATCAGACAAAGGATGTCACATAAACTGACCAACATTTTCACTGGTGTCCAGAGGTCAAGGAGCCTTGTTTTTCCCTGTGTGTGTGCCACAAGGCACACCAGTGATCTGTTATTAGACGAATGTTAGAATAGGCAAGTAATTCAAAAAAGAATGATATTGAATGATACTAAATCAAAAATGAATGAAAATTTCTTAAGGAAAGATTAAATTATGTTGTTTTATACTATTTTGCTTCTTTTCCTTTGAAGGTAGAAAAAGAACTTGTAAATTGACATTTCTGAATGCCTAAATGTGCCAGTTGCCTCACATAATTTTTATGCCTCATTTAGTTTTCACAATATATTATGAAAGGATGAGGCTAATGAATCCTTAGACAGTCCATAATCTGCCTAAGTTTACACAAAGAATAAAGTGAAAATATGAGGATTTGAGCACAGGTCACAGTGACTTCAAAATAGCTGATTTTCCCACTTTTATACATTATTCCAAATGGTTTATAATCCAAGTCCTAACTAAAGATTCAAATTTGTTCTCTTTTGATGATTTGCTGATTTTCTTTTTTTTAAATCATAAAACAAGTGAAAAATGTTTTCCATCCAATTCACATTTCTATTACCTTTCTTTTCAATGGTGAACCTCTTGGCAGACATTTTTATTCATAAAATTGGCCATGCTCTTTTCAAGATTTATTGGTCCAAATCAGAGTGGGTTATACTGAGATGAAACAGACACTGACCATACCTCTTATTTGTTGTTTAGCACAGGGCTTTGCACAAAAATGCCTACCATTTTCAGGGAAAGCTTCATGCACATTTCAGCTAGACTTTAAAGGATTAATGGAGGGAGGGAAAAGGACATCTTAAGCATAGGGACCATCATGGACAATCATAGTGTGTGTAAACAAAGAGGAAATAATTCAAGGTTGCTAGAACAGAGGATATCATTCTGTTTCATAAAGGTTAAAACAGTAAGTCTGGAAAAGAGAAGATTGTATAGAAGATTGCAAAAATTATCTCAATTCTTCACCCATTTTTGCATCCACATCTTTGCCATGTACTTTTGCTGGCCCCCCACCTGGGGATGGGGTAACTTGTTCTGCCCCTTGACTTTGGCTCAGCCATATGACTTGCTTAGGCCAATAGGATGTTAACAGGTGTGACACAACAAAAGCTGAAATGGACTTGCCTGTTGGGGCTTGCTATATTATGCCTCTGCCATTGCCACGAGAAAGTGCCTTGCGATAGCTTTTTGGGGGATGAAGGCATGTGAAACACAGCCAAGTGGTTCCAGCAGCCACTGTAACCCCAGCCAAAGCAGCCTAAATCAGCTGACAACGAGGCAACCCCAGACAAGTAAGTCCTGCACAGTTCAGCAAGGTCACCCAGCCAACCCCCTGATGGTTCCAGATATGTAAGCAATAAACTCAATTTTTTTTTGATGTTGGGGGTAGGAGTTTATTAATTAATTTATTTTATTTTTGCTGTGTTGGGTCTTCATTTCTGTGTGAGGGCTTTCTTTAGTTGTGGCAAGCAGGGGCCACTCTTCATCATGGTGCACGGGCCTCTCACTATCGCGACCTCTCTTGTTGTGGAGCACAGGCTCCAGACGCGCAGGCTCAGTAGCTGTGGCTCATGGCCCAGTTGCTCCGTGGCATGTGGGATCATCCCAGACCAGGGCTCGAACCCGTGTCCCCTGCATTAGCAGGCAGATTCTCAACCACTGCACCACCAGGGAAGCCCAAACTCAAATTTTTGAATGACACTGAAGTTCTGTTCTCTGTTATACAACAACATGTAATAAACACAACTAATGCAAGGAATAATGAAGAAAACAGATAAGTGATACAGGGAGTAATGAGCATTTGTGGGAAAATCTATCATCATCCATAGATGTGATAGAAAATTTTAAATGAACCATCTCAACAGCCTGCTCCTCAGATCTATGTAGGTCACTCAAAACACTGAGATCCTAAAAAAGGGATTTGTCAGCAGTCCCTTTACACCATGACAGCCCTCCAAATCAAACCCTGATGCCTCATAGACTTTTATTCAGTCTGTGCTATGACAACCTCGTTCCTTCATACCCTTCTTTCATTTTGTCCCGTATGATATTTCTTTTCATATCTATTTTTTTCCTAAGAGAAACAAGCATCTCTGAAAGCAGACATTTTGTTTTTCTCTTTTTTGCATCTCCTGGAGTGCTCAGCATAGTGGTTTTTCAAATGGAAGACAATTCAATATATAACACATTTTTAAAACAGAAAGAGGAATTGGAGGCGAGAAGTAAGTTTATTTATGAAACAACCTCTTTCTTGAAATTCCAACATCCCAAAGGTTTTGGCAACTCATTGATGGCAAAACTGACCTAAACTGACAAGAAGCTTTTTATAATACCCCCACTCAGCTTCACTGTAGAAATATTAATGTGTTTGCATATGGAGTATTGACTCAAGCCCCACTAATATATGGCATATGGATCGTGTTTAAAAAATACCAAAAATCTCTGAAATACATCTGGGCCCAAGGGCTTCAGATACAGGTTTATGGGCCATATTCTAATAATCCAGATGGAAAACGGGAAGTAACTGGAGGCTGAGCTGAAAGCACATCAGTGGGAATGGAGACGAGAGAGCAGATTAGAGAAATACTGCTGAAGTGGAATAGAGGAGTCTTGGTCAATCAATGTACACCCAGTCAAGAGAAAAGGAGGATTAAAAAAGAGAAAGCAGGGCTTCCTTGGTGGTGCAGTGATTGAGAGTCTGCCTGCCGATGCAGAGGACACGGGTTCATGCCCCAGTCCGGGAAGATCCCACATGCTGCAGAACGGCTGGGCTCATGAGCCATAGCCACTGAGCCTGCGCATCCGGAGCCTGCGCGTCCGGAGCCTGTGCTCTGCAACGGGAGAGGCCACAACAGTGAGAGGCCCATGTACAGAAAAAAAAAAAAAAAAAGAGAGAGAGAAAGCATAGTTAGATCCACTTTTGTAAAAATACTGCAACTGAGGTACCAGAAAGTGTGGAAGCGTAACTGCATGCCCCATCTGTGAAGATCGAGGGAGTTGCTTCATTCTGGCTTCATCACCACTTAGCTGAACTTCTCTTGTGTAAATTGTTTCCTTTTAATCTCACAAACACTTTTGCAAAGACTGATGGTTTCCAAACATAATAGGGCTTCATAATTATCGGAAAAATTAATTTATATGAAGATTCCTGGGCCAGGGCCCAGGTTGTCCTGGGGCTGGAGCCTGCCAACTGGTGGATGGAGTCAGGCCCCAGGGTCTCTGGCTGCAGGGCCCTGGAGTCCTAGGTCTAATAACTGCACTCTGGTGTGTGGGACTGTGTCTCTGCCTGGCTAGTTGCTTGGTCTGAGGCCTCCCAGTACTGGTTCCTACATGCTGGTGGGTGGGGATGGGTCTGGTTCCCGAGCTAATAAGCTAGAGGGAAAGCTCCAAAATCACACTTGCCAACACCAGCGTCCAGGTGTTAGAACGAGCTCCCCAAAATGGCTGCCACCAGCATCTATGTTCCCAGGGTGAGCTCCACTTGCCTCCTTCCCCTTCAGGAGACCCTCTAAGATCAGCAGGTGGGTCTGACCCAAGATCTTTTCAATTTACTGCTTCTGCTCTGTGTCCTAGAGATTTCATGTGTGCCTTTTAAGATTAGAATCTCTATTTCCCACAGCCTCTGGGGCTCCTGAAAGTAAACCCCATTTTCCTTCAAAACTAAATGTTTGGATGCTTCTTGTCCCAGCGTGAGACCCCCGGGCTACCCAATGTGGGGCTCAGACATCTTGCTCCTTGGGGAGAACCTCTGCAATTGTAGTTTTTCTCCCCCTTGTGGGTCACTCACACAGGGATATGAGTCTTGACTCTACTGCAACTCCACGTTCCTACCCATCTCGTTATAGTTCCTTCTTTATATCTTTAGTTGTAGAAGGTCTTTTCATGTAGGTTCCAGTCTCTCTCATCAATAATTTATCTGTAAATTGTTGTAATTTTTGGGTGAGCATAGGAGTATTTAAGCCCAGGGTCTTCCTACTCTGTCATCTTGGGAACTCCCAATAGTTGGCTATTCTTATAACTTCCTTTGTGAATAGACTATTACCTTTAGACAAAATCAAGTGAATTTTTAATCCTACTGTCATAATAAATTGTAACTCTACCCTGATTTCAAATCAATTGGAGACACAAGTTTTATTTATAAAATTGACTCACACAGAGTTATATGCCTTTAGATATAGTTCTAATTTTAGGAAGGAATGAGAGATGGACAAGGTTGTCCTAGGCACCTAATTATTACCAAGCTTGGTGTGGAAAGTCTACATCCCACTTAGAATTTGCAACTTTAAGGGAATAAACATAAATTTTACAGTTAACATTCTGACAAATATGGTTTGTTCAAACATATCCTAATCTCAGTTTTAGAAGTTAATAATCCTTTAAATTATTGTATTATAAAAAATCTCAATATTAACAAAATTGTCTTTGCCCATTTTAGTAAATAAATTCAGAAACACAACTTTGTGTTGACTAGGTACATACTTAGTGATGATCTATCTAACTTTAATGCTATGGTACCAAGAAAATGACTAGTTGCTAAACTTTCCTTAATTCTCCAACACAATGAAATAGAAAGTTTCTACTTCTGGGTGAATTGTTTCCAGCTGTTTTAGGTTTTTTGGCCATTCTGCTCGCTAGTCCAAGGAGAGGCTGTCATTGGCCCCTCTTCCCCTTGGCCAGGGCAGGTTGGGGTTCCTTGATTGACAGGCCCACCAGATTACTCAAAGTTCAAGTTTTGACATCCATTATTTCAGATTTTCTTATTAAAATATTGAATGAGGTTGATGGATTTCCTGCAGTTACATTTGACATTTTAGTCAAGGCTGAATTAAAGAAATTTATTTATATTTTCACACTCCTTTACTGATAAACCAGTAGCTACAACAATGCTGTCATCCTTTTGGTAACTATAGCATCTTTTTAAATATTGATTCTTTGGACAACAAGCCCAAAGGGATTAAAAGACCAAAGACTGTACAAATAGGCAAGCAATAAGCATAATTTAATCACGATTGAAGGACAGTCATACCAATCTTAGTCTACAAAAACACCCATTAACAGAAGACAACATTCCAGTATATTTCAATAAAAAGCCATTCATAACTTGATATTTTGCCTCTTACCTCTTACTTACAGAGATTGGCATTCCTCTTTTCATCGTATCACACAATCCACTCATCTAAAAATTTCATCTAACAAGCATTGCCCTAACTGTATATCTAGTAACTTGTAGCAAAAATAATTTTTATTAATTGCCTGAGAATTGGAACCCAGTTGTGAATAATTCTCTACACTAGGGCACATGAATATACAGAGTATCAGTCATGAACACAGTACATTGCCTATATACAGTGCTCAACCAAACTCTCCTAGGCTTGGTTGAGAGATCCATACTTGCATTCAGCAAATTAGGATATACTAAAACCCATTCTCTTCATAATTGTGATAACCTCTTCTTGGACACAGACTTAATTCTACAAGCATATGTTGACAACATAATGTCTAATAATGGGATACCATGGCATATATGAGGAAGTTCCTGACATCATGGTCATCATGGCCTACTTGGAGAAGGCCCCACATTCATAAAATAAGAGAAGACAGCATATGATCAAACATCGCATTTTCTCAGTTAAGGACAATATAACATACAATGGATAGAGAACTTTGTTGGAAACTCCAGCCCTGGGCACCAGTCAGTCTTTAGTTCCATGACTTAACACCACTGGGCTTCAGTTTCTCAATGTGAAAAATGAGGAAGTTCAGAGAAGTGATCTCATAAATCCCTTCAAGTTCTCAGGTCTGCAGAAGGTCAGAGAGCAGGAATATAATCATGGTTGAGAGAAAATAAAGAATTCCCCAGAGGGGAAAAAGACAGTTAAGCATTAGAAGATGAATTGGCATGAATGTTCAAAGGGGAGGGAGACTGTTTCAAATGAGCAAAAATACAAGAATAAAAGTGCAAAGGGGGGAATTCCTTGGTAGTCCAGTGGTTAGGACTCTGTGCTTTCACTGCCGTGGGCCCGGATTCAATCCCTGGTGGGGGAACTAAGATCCCACAGGCCATAAAAGTGCAAAGGGGTGTTGTTCCTTTCAATAGCCCCTCACGATGCTGTGTAACAACCTGCAGGAATGTCTCCACTCAATCAATGTGATCATGCATGCCCTTAAGTGGATTTAGGATTTAGTGGACAGAGGATTTAAGTGGACAGAGGATTTAGACCATTGTACATAACCTTTGGCTGGAGACTTAGCTCAGGATGTTAATGCTGCCTAAATTTGGGCAAGTCATTTAATCTCTCAATACCTTAATTTTGTTATCTTTAAAATGGAGGTATAGGCTTACCTGGTGATGCAGTGGTTGAGAATCTGCCTGCCAGTGCAGGGGACATGGGTTCAAGCCCTGGTCCAGGAAGATTCCATGTGCCACAGAGCAATTAAGCCTGTACTCCACAAATACTGAGCCTGTACTCCACAAATACTGAGCCTGCTCTCTAGAGCCTGCAAGCCACAACTACTGAGCCCGTGTGCCACAACTACTGAAGCCTGCACATGTAGAGTCCATGCTCTGCAACAAGAGAAGCCACAACAAGGAGAAGACTGCACACCACAACAAAGAGTACCCCCACTCACTGCAACTAGAGAAAGCCCACACACAACAATAAAGACCCAATGCAGCCAAAAATAAATAAATTTATTTTTTTAAATGGAGGTAGTAATAATAATACCTGTTCAATATGGTTGCTGTGAGGATATAATGGGTTGTTGCATTTAAAACTCTTAGCATGGCACTAGGATATAATAAGTTTTCAATGAGATTTTTCTAATAATTGTAGTTTTAGTAGCAGTAATTGTTGTAGTTAAAATACTTGGGATGCTCATAAGTATGAAATTTGGCTCCTTCTATCTCTCTCACATTTAATATCTCCTAAAAACACAAATTTGAGGCAGTGTAAGAAACTAATTTCTGCCTTCTCAATACACAATAACAGACATAACCACACTTCTTAGATATAAAAGCGGAGTAGTAGAAAGAAAGAATAAAGAAAGCTCCTTTTTGCCACCCTTTTCTCACATGTCAATAAAATTAAAAATTTAGAGTTAAAACTTGTGGAGATCCCAGTCGCCAACCTCCAGACTTGTAGGTCTAAACAAAGAGTAATCCTTACAGATTTTTTTAAATTTCAAAACTGAGGCTGAGGAAGGCTAAACACATAATCAGAATCACACAACGTCATGAAGAACCCTGAACACATTCAATTCCACCAATCATTTACCTAGACTTAAATTTTCTAATTATCAAAAACTGGTGATATTAAAAATGGAAAGACAACCTGTGTTCATAGATTGCAAGACTTAATGCCATTAATATGGTGTCTTAGTTCAGGCATTTATAATAGAATACCATGGGCTGGGTGGCTTATAAACGAAGAAATTTATTTCTCACAGTTCCAGGAAATCCAATGCTGGGAAATTCAAGATCAAGGCACAGGCAGTTAACAGTGAAAATCCCCTTACCTATTCCAAAAGAATGACCCTGAATAGATTGCTAATAGATCTGGGCCCTTGTTCTTTCTCCTGTTAGAAAGTACTGAGGCATAGAAGTCATTCAGATGTATATTCAAATATGATCCCAGCCATTTACAGACTATGTAGACTTGTGAACATTTCTAAACTTATCTGAACCTCCTTCCTCACCTTTAAGCTTTTCATGAGTAAGAATCCAATGGCCTAATTCATGTAGAGCACCTTGATCCATACCAGACACCCAGTAAATGTTAGCTTTCCTTTCAACTCCTGCTTAAGCTACTTGTGATCTCAGACTTTCCCATAAAAATTATGGCAGTGATCTACAATGGGAAATAATGTTGAGTAAGCAGATTATATAATAATTTTTGCAATTGTACTCTGGAAAATTGAGCATATGTATGCCAGGCATCATTCTACATTGTAGAAATAAAAACTGTTCAAAACCTTGCTCTCATTGATCTTGAAGTATTGGAATTGCAAGATCTGCTACTTATTCACAGACAATGAGAATAAATCAGAAAAGAGAGAGTGATCCACTGGATCAAGTGCTGCTGAGAGATGAAGGAGATGAAAGAAAAATGGCCATGGGATTTGACAAGATGAAGGTTACAGTGACCTAGACAAGAACAGTATCAAGCAACTGGGAAAAACAGGATTAAAGAAGAGATGATAGTGGCCATGACAGTGATTTCAAGAAATATTCCTGAAAAGGAAAACAGAAATTAGGTAGTATCATGAAAGACATTTTAAAAAAATTACTTCTTAATATGAAAATTTCTTTATTAATTGCAAGCCTTTTCAAAAATGGGCAATAGGGCTTCCCTGGTGGCGCAGTGGTTGAGAATCTGCCTGCCAATGCAGGGGACACGGGTTCGAGCCCTGGTCTGGGAAGATCCCACATGCTGCGGAGCAACTGGGCCTGTGAGCCACAACTACTGAGCCTGCGCGTCTGGAGCCCGTGCTCCGCAACAAGAGAGGCCGCGATAGTGAGAGGCCCGCACATCGCGATGAAGAGTGGCCCCCACTTGCCACAACTAGAGAAAGCCCTCGCACAGAAACGAAGACCCAACACAGGATAAATAAATAAATAAATAAATAAATAAATAAATAAAATTAAAAAAAAAAAATGGGCAATAGTAAAGAAAACACAAGTTTGAGATATCAACTGGCTTTAGCCACTCCTTTTCAATATCTCACTGGAAGTTAAGAAAAAGAAATAAAAGGTATACTGATTAAGAAAGAAGAAATGATACTGTTGTTGTTCATAGATAATATGATTGTCTATGAAAGAAATAGGACAGAATTGACCAAAAAAATTACTCCTGGAAGCAATTACAGCAAGATTGCAGGATATAAGGTTAATATATATGTCAATTACATTCTTATATATTCGCAATGAACAACTATAATTTGAAATTAAAAACATAATATTTATATTATCAATGAAATACTTAGGTGTAAATCTAAAATTATGTATAATATTTATATAAGGAAAACTACAAAACTCTGATGAAAAAAATCTTACTAAAAAGAATAACTAAATAAATAAATATTCCATGTTCATGGATAAAAAGAGTCAAGTTGTCAAGATGTCAGTTCTTCCAAATTTGATCTATAGATTCAATGAAATTCCATCAAAACCTCACCTAGTAATTTTGTGGATATCAACAAACTGAATCTAAAGTTTATATGGAGAGACAAAGGCCTAGAATAACTAATATAATATTGAAGGAGAAGAACAAAGTCAGAGGACTAAAACTACTCAACTTTAAGAATTACTATAAAACTACAGTAATCAGGACAGTGTGGTGAAAGACTATAAATATAGAGCAAAAGAAAAGAATGGAGAGCCCAGGAATAGATCCACATAAATATAGTCCACTAGATCTTTGACAAAGGAGTAAAGGTGACTCGATGCAGAAATCATAGCCTTTACAAAAAATGGTAATGGAACAACTGGACACGTACATAAAGAAAAAAATAATAATGAATCCAGACACAGACCTAAACACTTCACACACACACACACACACACACACACACACACACACACCTCAAATGTATCACAGATTTTAATGTAAAATACAAAACTACAAATCTCCTAGAAGATAACATAGGGGAAAATCTAGATGTCCTTGTGTATGGTGATAACTTTTAGATACACCAAAGCCATGACTCATGAACAAAAAGAATGGATAAGCTGAACTTCAGTAAAATTTAAAAGTTTTACTTCCCAAAATACACTGCCAAGAGAATGAGAAGACAAGCCACATACTGGGAAAATATATTTACAAAAGGCACATCTGATAAAAGACTGTTATCTAAGGTCTCCAAAGAACTCTTAATATTCAGCAGTAATAAACCTAGTAACATTATTTTTAAACTGGTAAAAGAGCTATTAGAATAGATAAAATCTAAAACAGTGGCAAAACCAAATGCTGAGGAGGATGTGGGAGGAAGATATAGAGTAACAGAAACTCATTCATTGTTGGTGGGAATGCAGAATGGCACAGCCACTTTGTGTGTGTGTTTTGGTTTTTGGGGTTTTGTTGTTGTTGTTGTTGTTATTGTTTATTTATTGGTACAGCCACTTTGGAAGACAATTTCGCAGTTTCTTACAAAACTAAAATACTCTTAATCTACAGTTCAGCAACTACACTCCTTGGTATTTATTTGCCCAAATGAGTAGAAACTTATGTCCACACAAAGGCTTGCCCATGGACGTTTATAGCAGTGTTATTCATAATTTTCAAAACATGGAAGCAAACAAGATGTCCTTCAGTAAGTGAATAGATAAATAAACTGTGGTACACCCAGATAATGAATTATTATTCAGTGCTAAAAAAAAGAAAAAGAGCTATCAAGCCATGAAAAAACAGGGAGGAACACTAAAAAATATACTACTATGTACAAGAAGTCAATTTGAAAAGGCTAAATACTGTACAATTCTCGAAAAGTTAAAACTATAGAGACAATAAAAGCATCCGTGGTTGCCAGGTGTTGGTGGGAGAGAGATATGAATAGACAGAGCACAGAGAATTTTTAGGGCAGTGAAACTAATCTGTATGATACCATAATGGTAGACACGTCATCACACATATCTCAAAATCCATAGAATGTGAAATACAAGGAGTGAACCCTAATGTGAACTATTGATGTTGGGTGATAATGAGGTATCAATGTAGATTCACCAATTGTAGAAAACTACCACTCATGTGGAGTATTTTGATATTGGAAGAAGCTGCGCGTATATAGGGGCAGGGCTTATATGGGAAATCCCTGTACCTTTTGCTCAATTTTCCTGTCAATCTGAAACTGCACTAAAAAATAATGTACTATAATTAAAAGAAGAAAAAATAAGAAAACTCAGAAAGTTTAGACCAAGATGACCTCTTCTTAGTTCAGGTGACAATTCATCACTTAAAGAAATAAAAATTCCATTGCATGAGACAAATGTGTTTGGACATGTATCTCTTGTCTTTCGGCTGATCCCTCAAATAATTATACCCCCAAATACTCCCACTTTCCTTTCATCCAATTTAGGCATACCCAAGCTGAGTGGGAAGTGAATTTTACATTAATTTTATCATTGGATTATGACTTGAAGCACAAGTTTCCATAAGTTGTCATGGACAGGGTTAGTATGCAGAACTGGATGATTCAGTTAATCCTAAACCTCCCATGAAACAGTAGCTGCAGTCACCCCTTCCTTATGCTAACTATTTTGCCAAAGATAATAACAAAATACAAGGTTCTGCTGCTTTCTTGGTGAGGTATTAGGAAACCTGGATATCAACCATGATTTCTGAAGGCTTACTTATGTCCATCTTCTAAGATAGATGCAATGACTACTAACATTTGTTGAAGTGTTATATATGCCAGACATTACTTTAACTAATTTACCATACTATATAATTTCCTAGCAATAGGGTGAGGTTCATATTAATATTCCTATTTTACAAATGAAGAAACTGAAGTTCAGGGAATTTATATAAATTTCCCCAGGTCACATTGCCTGATACTTGTGGTTTCTAATTTCAAAACCCATTCTTCAGATATGAGAGAGACTCAGCATGGCTTCTGTGGATTTCTGGTAGAAATGCACAGCCCTCAATGTGCTTGAATTGAGGGCACATTGCAAGATGACTGTCTTGTACTCTCTAGGGATGTTGGGGTTATGGCAGAACAGGCAGGACCTGGAATAATTCCAGATGAACTATCACTAGAGAAACATGACAGCATAGGATCATGTGTAGGATCCTGGGCCAGGAAAATAACATGAGGGAGTGGGGAGCATTAGACAATATAATTATGCATATGTTGATTTCTCAGATTTTGTTAATTGCACGCACTGTGCTTATATCTGAGAATGTCCTTGTCTTTAAGAAACACAGTGTGTTTACAAGTAAGAGAAAATCATGTCTACAAAGTACTCTCAACCTACACACACACTAGGACCTTGCATGAATTGTCCCTGTCTATGAAAGATCCTAGAACAGAGCAATAGCAATTTGGTCTCTATGTTATGGTGCTTAAATGTGGCTAATGAAGAAACAGAGTCTGGAAGTCATTCTAAAAGCAGGGGAGTGCTTCATCCATTGAAGAGCTGACAGCAGAAGCAATAAGAACTACAATCCTGCAGCCTGTGGAACAATAACCACATTCACAGAAACACAGACAAAATGAAAAGACAGAGGGCTACATACCAGATGAAGGAAGACAAAACCTCAGAAAAAAAATTAAATGAAGTGGAGATAGGCTACCTTCCAGAAAAAGAATTCAGAATAATGATACTGAAGATGATCCAGGACCTCGGGGAAAAAATAGAGGCAAAGATCGAGAAGATGCAAGAAATGTTTATAAACACCTAGAAGAATTAAAGAACAAACCCCTAGAAGAATTAAAGAAAAAACAAACAGAAATGAACAGTACATTAACTGAAATGAAAACTACACTAGAAGGAATCAACAGCAGAATAACTAATGCAGAAGAACGGATAAGTGACATGGAAGACAGAATGGTGGAATTCACTGCCTCAGAACAGAATAAAGAAAAAAGAATGAAAATAAATGAAGACAGCCTAAGAGACCTCTGGGACAACATTAAACAAACCAACATTCTCATTATAGGGGTACCAGATAGAGAAGAGAGAGAGAAAGGACCCCAAAAAAATATTTGAAGAGATTATAGTTGAAAACTTCCCTAACATGGGAAAGGAAATAGTCAGCCAAGTTCAGGAAGTGCAGTGAGTCCCAGGCAGGATAAACCCAAGGAAAAACATGCCAAGACACATACTAATCAAATTGACAAAAATTAAAGACAGAAAAATTATTAAAAGCAACAAGGGAAAAACAACAAATAAAATACAACAAACTCCCATAAGGTTAACAGCTGATTTCTCAGCAGAATCTCTACAAGCCAGAAGGGAGTGGCACGATGATATATATAAAGTGATGAAAGGGAAGAACCTACAACCAAGATTACTCTACCCAGCAAGGATCTCATTCAAATTCAAAGGAGAAATCAAAAGTTTTTCAGACAAGCAAAAGCTAAGAGAATTCAGCACCACAAAACCAGCTGTACAACAAATGCTAAAGGAAAAAGTATTAAGTGGGAAACACAAGAGAAGAAAAGGACCTACAAAAACAAACTCAAAACAATTAAGAAAATGGTAATAGGAATGTACATATCAATAATTACCTTAAATGTGAATGGATTAAATGCTCCAACCAAAAGACACAGGCTCACTGAATGGATACAAAAACAAGGACCATATATATGCTGCTTACAAGAGACCAACTTCAGACCTAGGGACACATACAGACTGAAAGTGAGGGGATGGAAAAAGATATTCCATGCAAATGGAAATTAAAGGAAAGCTGGTGTAGCAATACTCATATCAGACCAAATAGACCTTAAAACAAAGACTATAGCAAGAGACAAAGAAGGACATTAAATAATGATCAAGGGAGCAATCCAAGAAGAAGATATAACAATTTTAAATATATATGCACCTAGAATAGGAGCACCTCAATACATAAGGCAAATGCTGACAGCTATAAAAGAGGAAATAGACAGTAACACAGTAATAGTGGGAGACTTTAACACCTCACTTACAACAATGGACAGATCATACAGAGAGAAATTTAATAATGAAACACAAGCTTTAAATGACACAATAGATCAGATAGATTTAAATATATTTATAGGATATTCCATCTGAAAACAGCAGATTACACTTTCTTCTCAAGTACACATGGAACATTCTCCAGGATAGATCATATCTTGGGTCACAGATAAAGCCTTGGTAAATTTAAGAAAATTGAAATCATATCATCTATTCTGACCACAACACTATGTGATTAGAAATCAATAACAGGGAAAATAACATAAAAAACACAAACATAAGGAAGCTAAACAGTACATTACTAAATAATCAAGAGATCACTGAAGAAATCAAAGAGGAAATCAAAAAATACCTAGAGATAAGTGAAAACGAATACACAACTATCCAAAGCTTATGTGATGCAGCAAAAGCAGTTCTAAGAGAGAAGTTTATAGCAATACAATCCTACCTCAAGAAACAAGAAAAATCTCAAATAAATAACTTAACCTTACACCTAAAGGAATAGAGAAAGAAGAACAAACAAAACTGAAAGTTAGTAGAAGGAAAGAAATCATAAATATCAGAATAGTAATGAATGAAATAGAAACAAAGAAAACAAAGCAAAGATCAATGAAACTAAAACCTAGTTCTTTGAGAAGATACACAAAATTGACAAACGTTTAGCTAGACTGAGCAAGAAAAAGAGGGAGAGGACTCAAATCAATAAAATCAGAAAAAGGAGAAGTTACAACAGACACTGCAGAAATACAAAGCATCATAAGAGACTGCTACAAGCAACTTTATACCAATAAAATGGAAAAATTCTTAGAAAAGCACAACTTTCCAAGACTGAACCAGGCAGAAATAGAAAGTATAAACAGACCAATCACAAGCACCAAAATTGAGACTGTGATTAAAAATCTTCCAACAAACAAAAGTCCAGGACCAGATGGCTTCACAGGTGAATTGTATCAAACATTTAGAGAAGAGTTAACACCCATCCTTCTCAAACTTTTCCAAAATATTGCAGGAGCTGGACCCCTCCCAAATTCATTCTACGAGGTCACCATCACCCTGACACCAAAACCAGACAAAGATACTACAAGAAAATAAAATTACAGACTAATATCACTGATGAATATAGATGTAAAAATTCTCAACAAAATAATAGCTAACAGAATCCAACAATACATTAAAAGGATCATACATCATGATCATGTAGGATTTATCCCAGGGATGCAAGGATTCTTCAGTATATGCAAATCAAACATTGTGATGCACCATATTAACCAATTGAATAATAAAAATCATATGATCATCTCAATAGATGCAGAAAAGTTTCTGACAAAATTCAATACCGATTTATGATAAAAACTCTCCAGAAGGTTCACATACAGGGAGCTTACCTCAACATAATAAAGGCCATATATGGCAAACCCAAAGCAAACATCATTCTCAATGGTGAAAAACTGAAAGCAATTTCCTCTAAGATCAGGAATAAGACAAGGATGTCCACTCTCGCCACTATTATTCAACATAGTTTTGGAAGTCCTAGCCATGGCAGTCAGAGAAGAAAAAGAAATAAAAGGAATACAAATTGGAAAAGAAGAAGTAAAACTGTCACTGTTTGCAGATATAATGATATCTGATATCATGACATAGAGAATCCTACAGATGCCACCAGAAAACTACTAGAGCTAATCAATGAATTTGGTAAAGTTGCAGGATACAAAATTAATGTTCAGAAGTCTCTTGCATTCCTATACACTAACAATGAAAGATTAGAAAGAGAAATTAAGGAAACAATCTCATTCACGATTGCAACATAAAGAATAAGATACCTAGGAATATACGTATCTAAGGAGGTAAAATACCTGTACTCAGAAAACTATAAGACAATGATGAAAGAAATAAAAGATGTCACAAACAGATGGAGAGATAGACCATGTTCTTATACTAGAAGAATCAATATGGTGAAAATGATGATACTATCCAAAGCAATCCACAGATTCAATGTAATCCCTATCAAACTACCACTGGCATTTTTCACAGAACTAGAACAAAAATCTTAAAATTTGCCCTGAATAGCCAAAGCAATCTTGAGAAAGAAAAACGGAGCTTGAGAAATGAGAATCCCTGACTTCAGACTATACTACAAAACTACAGTCATCAAGGCAATATGGTACTGGCACAAAAACTGAAATATAGATCAATGGAACAAGATAGAAAGCCCAGAAATAAACCCACACACCTATAGTCAACTAATCTATGACAAAGGAGGCAAGGACATACAATGGAGAAAATGCATTCTCTTCAAAAGTGGTGCTGGGAAAACTGGACAGCTACATGTAAAAGAATGACATTAGAACACTCCCGAACACCATACATTAAAAATAGACTCAAAATGGATTAAAGACCTAAATGTAAGAGCAGACACTATACAACTCTTAGAGGAAAACATAGGAAGAGCACTCTTTGACATAAATCACAGCAAGATCTTTTTTGACCCACCTCCTAGAGTAATGGAAATAAAAACAAACAAATGGGACCTAATGAAACTGAAAAGATTTTTCACAGAAAAGGAAACTATAAACAAGACAAAAAGACAACCTTCAGAATGGGAGAAAATATTTGCAAATGAATAAACAGACAAGGGATTAATCTCCAAAATGTATAAATAGCTCATGCAACTCAATATTAAAAAAAACAAACAACCCAATCACAAAATAGGCAGAAGACCTAAATAGACATTTCTCAAAAGATGACATTCAGATAGCCAAGAGGCACATGAAAAGTTGTTCAACATCACTAATTATTAGAGAAATGCAAATCAAAACTACAATGAGGTATCACCTCACACCGGTCAGAATGGGCATCTCAGAAAATCTACAAACAACAAATGCTGGAGAGGGTGTGGAGAAAAGGGAACCCTCTTGCACTGTTGGTGGGAATGTAAATTGATACGGCCACTATGGAGAACAGTGTGGAGGTTCCTTAAAAAACTAAAAATAAAATTAGCGTATGACCCAGCAATCCCACTACTGGGCATAAACCCAGAGAAAACCATAATTCAAAAAGACAGTTGCACCCCAATATTCATTTCAGCACAATTTACAATATTCAGGTAATGGAAGCAACCTAAATGCCCATCAACAGACGAATGGATAAAGAAAATGTGGTATATACATACAATGGAATATTACTCAGTCATAAAAATGAATGAAATTGGGTCATTTGTAGAGACATGGAAGGGCCTAGAGAATGTTATACAGAGTGAAGTAAGTCAGAAAGGGAAAAATATCATATATTAACGCATATATGTGGAATCTAAAAAAATGATACAGATGAACTGGTTCGCAAGGCAGAAATAGAAACACAGATGTAGAGAACTAACTTATGGACACCAAGGTGGAAAAGTGAGGAGGGAGGTGGTGGTGGTGGGATGAATTGGGAGATTGGGATTGACATATATACACTAATATGTATAAAATAGATACCTAATTAGAACCTCCTGTATAAAAAATAAAGTTAAATTAATAAAAAATAAAATAAAAGCAAGGGAAATGATTCATGTTTTAAAATTTTGTTTAATACTTATTCAGGGCCTTCACAGTATTACATTGAAAGCCAAAAATATTCAAATTCAGAACCCCTTCCCTTGAGGAATATATATTGTATTTCAACTTTAATTGAATATAGACTAATACACAGAGGATTTGTCTAAGGCTAAATGATTCTATAAACCTCAAATAGAATCACATTGCTGTAAAAGATTAAAATAAGAAAATAAAAGAGAATTCCAATTTGGCCAGTTTATTCATAAGTAGGTATTTCCAAACTAACATTTAGACTGAGTTCAAATCCATAACATGTTACTAACTAATGCTGCAGAGTTATTTGTCATTAAGATCAATTATTTGGAAAAACTAACATAGAGAAATCATTCCCATATTCACGCCGGGATCATCCAATGTGTTCACTGCTGTATCTCCAATACTTAGATTAGAACCCAGGATACATAATGTTTGATAGAAACGTGTTGAATAAACGGAGGTTGGGACAGTGAGATGTTGTCAAGGCATCAAAACAGACACAGGTTTAATGCTTCAGATCATGGAAACCCAGTTTGCATTCATTATATTCCAGGGACAGACAATTCTTACTTCCAGCCTCCTGAAGTCATTCTTGGGTAAGTGATATGGGACAATGCCTTTCCCAATGTGACTTCATAGGCCAAGTTTAATTAGGCAGAAATAACTTTCTCAAATAGCATCAGTCTCCCCAACACCTGGCTTCACAGCTGTCTGCTGACATGACACTCACATGGCACCTTGATTTAATTTGTTACCTGAGACAAGGCTGCATTCGTTTTCCTACTGAATGAATGTTTTCCATTCTGGGTATGAAGTTTGCCTCCACTATCTTAGAGGATGGACTATAAAGTATTTCTATTTCTGCTGTTTCTTAAATTCCTTTTCTCAACTATGTGGGCATGACTGGAGAGAGGTTTCATCAATCATGGGTCATCAGGACTCTGCCTGCATGTGGCTGGATGCTTGCAAAATAATTCCATGTTAAGGACTTACTCCAGCAGGTCTAGTTGCTCTATCTCCATGTAAGTAATATTTGCCATCACCTGGCTTTTCAGATTATAAGTGTTATGTGACTCCCTTGGTGCTGGAAGAAAGTTTGGAAGCAACTATGTAGATCCTGTTAGTCATGTGTTTCTATGGTTATTTATAAATATTATGACCAATCTTAGTCAATATATGATGATTACAAATTATTCACTTTTAATTGCCAGGAGCTGTTTTCTTCCAGAGGTCATTTAGAAGGGTTTTCAAATTCAGTTCACTCGGATGAATGTAATTTACCAGACAGAAATATTAATGGAGCCAAGATTTTGGCAATTAGGTTGAAATTCAGAATGCAGCTTAATGTGAAGGGTGAGAAAAAATAAGTGCAAAAAAGGAATCTTTGGTTGACTATGTCTTTGAGAAGGTATTTATTTACAAGCACGGGAAAATAACTCTAATGAGAAACTCATCTTTGCCTCGTGGATCTAGGGAAAGCATATTGTACCATTAGTCCTTTTTAGATTTCAGTTCACCCAAGATAGAATTAGAAAGTTTCTTGTCTCCTCACAGACTATATCATTGGCAAAGACCACTATATAAGTTCGATAGAGAATGTTAGCTCAAGCCTCAGAATATATCTTGGAGTTGTAGGGATACTAACTGAAAAAGTAGTAGCATAAAAGCCTTAGGAGCCAAGCTTGTTTGCAGCACAAACATAAGGCAGAGAAAAATAATTCAGTCCAAAGTGAACCAGAGCAGTGAAAAGACTCTCATGTCTATTCTGTAAGTATCTATTTTTGTAAATATCCTTCTTGTTGCTAAATATAACAGGTGCAACCACACTAAGTATTAACAACTTTAATAAGCTACTCTTGTAAAGAGCTACAATGACAATGCAACTTTTAAAGCTCATAACTGTTGCTTTTGCACACCAAGAGCTTTTGATGCATCTCTTGGTTGTTTGGTGTATGTGTTAACATGTTTTCCATTAGGCATGGTAGGATTACTTTTCCTCTTTCTCTCTCTCTTTTCCTTTTTTCTTTCTTTCTTCTTTCTTTCTTTTTCTTTCTTTCTTTCTCTTTCTTCTTTTCTTTACTTTTCTTTCTCCCTTATTCCCTTTCCTTCTCCCTCACCTTCTTTCTATCTCTCTTTCTCACTCCCTCCTTCCATTCTTTCTGATTCCTTTCTTTCTTTCTTTTTTCTATTAGGTTCTCTACCCCAGGCAAGAAGAGGGACTCAAAACCCAAGAAAAAAGTATTAACTCTGAATTCTCCTCTTTTACCAGCTAGCCCTTCTTCTGAGTCTGCCTGTCTGTCTGTCTATCTATCTACCTACCTACCTACATACCTACCTACCTACCTACCTGCTTGTTTGTGTCTGCACTTGTGTGTGTGTGTGTATACACACACACACACATATATGTATGTATTTCTGTTTTGCTGCTAAAGAAACTAAGGCTAAAAAAAATGTGTTCCAATTCCTCCAACTTGGATTTGAAAGAGCTACAATTTTAACCCATGTTTTAACATGAGATTTAACCATGTTTTTCTAAGGGTAAAATTATTTTTGGAGGTAGACAAATAATTATAATGTTTAACTTTTAATATATTTTTTTCAATTTTTAAATTTAAATTCTTATGACCATTAATTTTGTTTTCTCCTATATGGCAGTGTGACCAAATAAAAGTGAATCGATTTAAAGAAAGATGTAAATTGGTAATTTTATATGTAGCATGTATCTATGGCAAAAGAATTAGAGGAAGTACACAAGTGCAGTAAGGTTGGAAACACCACACTAAACATTAGTGCCTCCTACCTGTGGGTTAAGAGGAAATAAATCACTCTTCTAGAATCAGAAAACATTTTTTGAATGGAATCCACGGAAAAATTATTTCCAAATCCTTCCTCCATCTGTATTATTTTATAGATGAGAAAATTGGAGGTTGTAGGGTCACTGGCTGCTGAAGTTACACAAATACTTTTGGGAAACCTGGATTTAGCACTGTATTCTGGATTCCACATGTTACCGAACACAAGTTCCTATGCCCAATGCACATTGAGGCTAAACAAACCAAAACATCAAAGTTTGGAGCAGAGAAAGATTTATTGCAAGGCCAAGCAAGGAGATGGGTGGCTCATGCCCAGAAAGTCCCAAGCTCCCCGAACGATTTCAGCAAGCACTTTTGTGTGTGTGTGTGTGGTACACGGGCCTCTCACTGTTGTGGCCTCTCCCGTTGTGGAGCACAGGCTCCAGACACACAGGCTCGGCCATGGCTCACGGGCCTAGCCTCTCCATGGCATGTGGGATCTTCCCGGACCAGGGCATGAACCCATGTCCCCTGCATCGGCAGGCAGACTCTCAACCACTGTGCCACCAGGGAAGCCCAGCAAGCACTTTTAAAGGCAAGATGAGGGAGGTATGTGGCTAGTTGTTGCGAACTTCTTAGTGTCAGATTCCTTTATTCTTGCAACTGTCCACATAAGTCAGGTCATGTCCACATGGGTCTTGTAAACCTCCAAAAAGACAAATGCTGTTCTCTGTTCTGTGACTTTTTATCTCTATATGAATGGACTCTTAAATGTCAGAGCCCCAAGAATAGGTTATCCTGTATATTTCAGGCTATAGGCAACATTATTTTACAAAAGGTGCAGAGTCAGCATGACTAAGCACAGGCAGCAGAGCACAAAGTTTAAACTAAAAGGAAGAGATCTAATATGGATTCAGCTTTCTTTTTCCTTATTACACATGCAGGGGCTTAGTAGGAGGGTGCATATTTTACACATAGGTTTCAGGAGCAGAATGTGGATCAAGAATTCATCTGAGGGCTTCCCTTGTGGCACAGTGATTGAGAATCTGCCTGCTAATGCAGGGGACACGGGTTCGAGCCCTGGTCTGGGAGGATCCCACATGCCGTGGAGCAACTAGGCCCGTGAGCCACAGCTACTGAGCCTGCGCGTCTGGAGCCTGTGCTCGGCAACAAGAGAGGCCGCGATAGTGAGAGGCCCGCGCACCGCCATGAAGAGTGGCCCCCGCTTGCCACAACTAGAGAAAGCCCTTGCACAGAAACGAAGATCCAACACAGCAAAAATAAAATTAATTAATTAATAAACTCCTACCCCTAACATCTTAAAAAAAAAAAAAAAAAGAAGAATTCACCTGAGAAAATGTCAGCAAAATATTAGTTGTCAGTACTGATCTGGAACCCATTTCAATAAGCAAATCCTATACATATAAAGGTATGACAATAGACTAATGAGATTTTTTTCTTCAGTTAAAGTCTTTAAAGGTTATGCATTCAACGGAAAGTGGTTTTCAAAATAGTCACTTCTGAAGCTATTATTATCCATACTGTGATCCTGACATGGCCAAAAATATCTTTGGCTCTCCCACTGGTTGAGGCCTAAGCCCACAAATCTATCCATGCATTCAACAAAGATGTATCAAGTGCCTATTATGAGAAGCACTGTATATGAGCTGTGGATCCCACAAAGAAGGCAAAGTCCATCATCTGAGATCTCAGCCTCAAATGGGCAAGACTGTCTATTCACAGTTAAATAAATCAATAAGTAGATAATAACTGACTAATATTAAGCTGTAAGGAAAATTAAAGTCTGTCATGATACAGAATGAGAGAAAGGCCTAATTTTCAACAGGGTGGTCATGATAAGGTCATTTTGATGAAGTGAAATTTAAGCTGAGGACTGATAATAGAGGCAAACCGTAATGACATCTGAGATCTGATAGGAAAAAAACATTCCAGGTAGAAAAAAAGGAGAGAAATCTTGTGGCCTAAATAAGTGGCTGCGTTTTGAGACTAGAAAAGATGTTAGACCTTTGGGATATTTCAAAGGAGAAAACAGTAGCTGCAGATGTGGAGAAGAATGAGCCTGATCATGCAGGCATTTATAGTCCATGGCTAAGAGCACATTTTTTATTCTAAGAACAGTGGATGTATGCAGAAAACTGCTTTTTTTTTTTTTTTTTTTTTTTTTTAATCCTTCTGGCTGTGATGGACAATAACTTGTAGGGGCAAGAATAAAAATGAAGAAACCAATCTGTAGGCTATTGCAGAAATTTGGGTAAAATGTGATGGTGATTGTAATAGAGTAGGAGTTATCAAAATTGAGAAAAATAGATGGAGATGAGGTATATTTTGGAGAGACAATTTACTGGACTTGATAATGAATTAGATGTGGAGGATGAGAGCAAAGGAGGAGTCAAGAGAGACTTGTAGGCTTCTGGCTTCAATAAATCATGGTACCATTTACAGAGATGGAAAAAACTGAAGAGAGCCAGGTTAGAGAAGGAAATTAAGGGCTCTGTTTGGGCCATAGTAAACTTGAAATGCCTATGAGATGTCCCAGTAGAAATGCCAAATGTATAATTGGATGTTGGAGTCTCAGGCTTATAAGAAACACGTGGCCTGAAGATAGAAAATTGAACACTCGCAGCCTATAGATGAGTTTAAGCTCAGGAAGAGAATGCACATATATCTTTCCCAAACTATGCCACACACAGTGCTTTCCATCTGAAGTGCTTTGCTTTCAGATTCTAGGAATTTGGATCATTGACCTCTCAATTCTAGCTGCTCCCCCATCCACTTTACCTTCTGGATTTCTTTCCTCTCCAAAATTGTATCTTCTAAAAATTTCCACTTGTCCCTTCAAGCTGACCAGAAAAGAGTCATGCAGGCCCATCTCATTTTAGGTGTTTTTAACTTCAGTGGAAAAAACCTACTTCAAACAACAACAAAACCACTAAGAGTGGTTTTCAGTGGAAACTGAAAAGGGTTTTTTGTTTGTTTGTTTTTGTTTGTTTTGTTTTGTTTTCTTACTGTAAGTGGAGCTACTCTTGGGGCCATTTGCTCCTGATTTCTTTCTTCGTGCTTAGAGAGAAGGTTCCATTTATCCTTCATCTATAGTTCTGTAATAGGGAAGAATAAACCTGACTCCATGTTGGATCTGTTTCTTTTACTGTAACCTTTGTGCTCTGTTGCCTGTGCTTAATCATGCTGACCCTGCACCTTCTGTAAAAGAATGTTGTCTATAGCCTGAAGTATACAGGATAGCCTGTTCTCAAGGCTCTGACCTTTAAATGTATAACACTCTTGCATTTAGATAGAGATTAAAAGTTGCAGAACAGAGAATAGCATTTGTCTTGTTGAAGGTTTAAGGGAACATCTTGACCTGACCTACATAGACAGATGCAAGAACAAAGAATTCTGTCACCAAGAAGTTTGCAACAACCAACCATACCCCCTCTCTTTTTAGTATAAGAGAAGCCTGAATTCTAACCTGGGTAAGATGGTTCTCCCGGACATGAGTGTGCCATCTTCTTTGTCTTCTGGCTTTCAGAATAAAATCATTATTCCTTGCCCCAATGACTCGTACCCTTATTTATTGGCCTGTCTTATGGAGAGCAGAATGAGTTTGGACTCAGTCACAGTTCTATCATTCCTGTGAGTGATCTAAGAGTCTTTTCATGGTGAAATTCATGTTGACTCAGAATTCCAGACACTGAAATCTGGAGAAGTTCACAAAGACGAGGCCACCTGCTCATGTTCATGTGAGAAAACAAACAACTAAAAAGTTTAAGTGACTGACCAATGTTGTGTCTTTAATGTATACTTTATATTATTTATATTCTCTAATTTATAGAGAATAAATTAATCATTGCTGAGCACATTGTTCTTGCTCTACCCTGGACTACACAAATTCAGCTGACTCACTTCACCTTGTAAATTCCTGGACAATGAAAGACTTCAATTTCACTTCTAATTGCACATTTTTAAAACTACAGAGAGCTGCCTGCAAGATCACTTACTGCTGCATGCAAGATCACTTATTACAGCCTGCAGAATTGTCTCTCATTGAAGCTGGCCTCTTCCATAAGTCAAAAACATATTCACAGAGATTTCACAGGAAGAGGACCTCTAAAGCACAGCTTTATCTTACTATCTTTCTAGGGGGTCTCATGACTCCAGTAGGACAATGCATAAAATAATGTATATAATAGGTTTTAAAATCTTATAACGTTTTGCATTCTTGGGAACTACAATATTTTCTCCCACATTTATCTTGTTCTCTTTAATGATTGACTCCAAACATACTCACCTAAGAAATTTTGAAAATGCAAAAAAGTACAAAGCAAACTGAAATATCTATAACCCTATAAGCCTTCGGTAATCAGTTCATATTTTATACTTCTTTCAAGACCCTATTCTATGCATATAGGTTTGTATGTGTTTTTGTGTGTGTATCTATGTAGATAATATTTACTTATATGTGTATATTTTTCTGTTTGTATATATAAACATTATATACATATAATATTTTATTCCTGTTGTAGAGAATGTATATATATATATATATATATATATATATATATATATATATATATATATATGCATCCCTTAGCAAAATGCATGGCACATTATAAGCTCCCAATACAGGCTGGTTCTGTTATTACTATAATTAAAGACACAGAGTTTTGAAAAAAAGTTAAGGAATGCTCTTGGGCCAGGGCCATAGGATGCACACACAGCACGAGTCGAGTCCAAAAGACTTAATGACTCACAATTTTGTTCTGGAACCGGCAGTGGATGGTCATAATAACTAGTGTTTGTATCATCAAACACCCTGAACCAAGATCAGGAATGACAACAAACTCAGCTATGGTCAGACTCCTGCTTTGAGAATGAGCTGTAATTCAGAGCACACTTGCCTCGAGAGGGATGGGAAACTCATCCTATTTTTAATTCTCATTCTCAAGGCTTTAAAATGATAAAACAATTGACTTTTCTCCTAACAACTATCATCTTCTTCCAAATACCCATACTACTATGAATACTTACTTGTCTAAGTTTTGCACTCTAGAAATATAGATGTTATTCTAGAGACATAAGGAGAGAGTTTAATTAATGTGGGTAAGAAAGAACTTCAG
This sequence comes from Hyperoodon ampullatus, assembly GCF_949752795.1. Classification (NCBI taxonomy): domain Eukaryota; kingdom Metazoa; phylum Chordata; class Mammalia; order Artiodactyla; family Ziphiidae; genus Hyperoodon; species Hyperoodon ampullatus. The sequence goes on along the minus strand of NC_136927.1, from coordinate 14,320,862 downwards.
CCTGGGAGTGATGGGCATTCTGAGTATGAGCTCTGGGGTACTCAAACTCCTAAAAACACTTTCACTATTTTAATACTTCACCACATAAAAGCTTTGGATATGAGTCTTTATTTCCCTTTCCCTGTCTTTAATGTATTATATAAGCATTCATTTACACAAAATACTACAATCAGACTATTTTCGGCATCCAACAGCTATAAGTCGCTTCAAGTGAGGGAGATTTATTCCTTGATACCTCAAGACACTTTTCATGTCATCTGCTCTCATTACTGTGATTTAAAAAACAAAACAAAACAAAACCTCTACATCTTCTTTTCCTATATTTATTTCATGGCCTCCCTCATCTGTTCATTAAGTCATGGAAGTAAAGTAAAGTCATGGAAGTAAAGTCATGGAAGTAAATGCCTTTGACATTAAGACCACATCTGACTTAGTTGTGCAGTAGATGCTTTTGGCACTTTGACATAGTTGCCATCATTTTATTGCTTATTCTTCCGTGTGTATGTTACTTCTCTTGAACAAAAAGTATGTAATTGGGCTTCATATGTATTTAGTGTGCAGTATCCATTGATATCTGTTAAAGAAAAAGAAGAATGTAACAGGATTAAAGGTTAAATATTATCTCAAAAACAAAATGTTATGAAAAAAAAAGTCAGTGACATTTAAAATCTCCTATATAATGTCAAATATTAATTGTAAGTACATAAATGTCCTAACATGCATTTCTTTGATCAAGACTCTAGGGACTTAACTGACCTCAAGCAAAATAGTGATGAAGCGGTCAAAAATGGCAACGTACACTCCAATTGCATGAATGGAAATACACCCTCCCAAGGCAAAGAGGAAGAAAATGCCCCATTGTTCTTTGCACTCGTCAGAGTGCTGCAGAGGGTCTACCAGCCTCAAAACCTTCTGGAAAGTCACAACAAGCTCTGCTCCACTTTGGGGGCGTCATAATCCTGCCTGGGATATTTTTCCTCCTATGCCTTGCTAATTCAAATCCTTATTCATCCTACAAGTCTTTGCTTAAATATCACTTTCTCAGAGAAAGTGTCCCAGACCCACATTAAAACCACTCCCCTTCATTTCCATATCATAATTCTTAACTTGCCTTTCACAATGCCTATCCCAAATTAGCATTTAATTATTTTGTAATTATTTTACATCTTCCTCTCTCCCCACAAGATTAGGAATTCCATGAAGACAGGAATCAGCTCCAATGTTGTCAGTACTAAATTCTACCAAACACCTAGCACACTTCATTAGAATGACAGTAAATAATCAGTATGATGAAAGCATCTATTAATGTATAACTTTCTACTTCAGAGAGACATGAACCTCAAAAGCCGATTTTTCATTTTAATTACCAGTGAATTGATGAACAGGTGAGGAGGGGCTTGAAATAAAAGTTGCAAGGGTAGACACCAGCAGACTGATGGAGAAGACTTCTGGGAGATCAATTGTTGTTATTTGAGCAAATTGGGAAACTAAGACTTGGAGTACTTGATAACTCACTAAGTTCATAAAAACAGCAAGTGCTGGGGCATACACTGGGAACTCAGTCACTGTTTCTATTTTAAACATCTTTATTGGAGTATAATTGTTTTACAATGGTGTGTTAGTTTCTGCTTTATAACAAAGTGAATCAGCTATACATATGCATATATTCCCATATCTCCTCCCTCTTGCATCTCCCTCCCAACCTCCCCATTATACCCCTCTAGGTGGTCACAAAGCACCGAGCTGATCTCCCTGTGTTATGTGACTGCTTCCCACTAGCTATTTTACATTTGGTAGTGTATATATGTCGATGCCACTCTCTCACTTCGTCTCAGCTTACCCTTCCCCCTCCCCATGTCCTCAAGTCCATTCTCTACATCTGCATCTTTATTCCTGTCCTGCTCCTAGGTTCTTCAGAACCATTTTTTTCCTTCTTTTTAGACTCCAGATATATGTGTTAGCATACGGTATTTGTTTTTCCCTTTTTGACTTACTTCACTCTGTATGACAGACTCTAGGTACATCCACCTCATTACAAATAACTCAATTTAATTATTTTTATGGATGATTAATATTACATTGTATATATGTGCCAAATCTTCTTTATCCATTCATCTGTCGATGGACACTTAGGTCACTTCCATGTCCTGGCTATTGTAAATACAGCTGGAATGAACACTGTGGTACATGACTCTTTTTGAATTATGGTTTTCTCAGGGTATATGCCCAGTTGTGGGATTGCTGGGTCATACGGTACTTCTAGTTTTAGTTTTTTAAGGAAACTCAATACTGCTCTCCATAGTGGCTGTATCAATTTACATTCCCACCAACAGTGCTAGAGGGTTCCCTTTTCTCCACACACTCTCCAGCATTTATTACCTGTAGATTTTTTGATGATGGCCATTCTGATTCGTGTGAGGTGATACCTCATTGTAGTTTTGATTTGTATTTCTCTAATGATTAGGGATGTTGAGCATCCTTTCATGTGTTTGCTGGCAATCTGTCTATCTTCTTTGGAGAAATGTCTGGATTAGGTTGTTTGGTTTTTTTTATATTGAGCTGCATGGGCTGCTTGTAAATTTTGAAGATTAATCCTTTGTCAGTTGCTTCATTGGCAAATATTTTCTCCCATTCTGAGGGTTGTCTTTTCATCTTCTTTATGGTTTCCTTTGCTGTGCAAAAGCTTTTAAGTTTCATTAGGTCTCATTTGTTTATTATTTTCCCTATTTCCATTTCTCTAGGACGTGGGTCAAAAGAATCCTGCTGTGATTTACATCATAGTGTTCTGCCTTTGTTTTCCTCTAAGAGGTTTTTAGAGTGTCTGGCCTTACATTTAGGTCTTTAATCCATTTTGAGTTTATTTTTATGTATGGTGTTAAGGAGTGTTCTAACTTCATTCTTTTACATGTAGCTGTCCAGTTTTCCCTGCACCCCTTATTGAAGAGGTTGTCTTTTCTCTGCTGTATATTCTTGCCTCCTTTATCAAATATAAGGTGACCATATGTGCGTGGGTTTATCTTTGGGCTTTCTATCTTGTCCCATTGATCTATATTTCTGTTATTGTGTCACTACCATACTGTTTGGATGACTGTAGCTTTGTAGTATAGTCTGAAGTCAAGGAGCCTGATTCTTCCAGCTCCGTTTTTCTTCCTCAAGATTGTTTTGGCTGAGATTGGTTCAAGATGGTGGAGTAGAAGGATGTGCACTCACTCCCTCTTGCGAGAGCACCAGAATCACAACTATCTCCTGAACAGACATTGACAGGAAGACACTGGAACTCACAAAAAAATATACCCCACATCCAAAGACAAAAGAGAAGCCACAATGAGATCATAAGAGGGGGCCAATCACAATAAAATCAAATCCCATAACTGCTGGGTGGGTGACTCACAAACTAGAGAACACCGATACCACAGGAGTCCACCCATTAGAGTGAAGGTTCTGAGCCCCACATCAGGTTTCCTAACCTGGGGATCCAGCCATAGGAGGAAGAATTCCTAGAGAAACAGACTTTGAAGGCTGGTGGCATATAATTGCAGGACTTCAACAGGAGTGGAGGAAGCAGAGACTCCAATCTTGGAGGGCACACACAAAGTAGTGTGCATATCAGGATGCAGGGGAAGAAACAGTGACTCCATAGGAGACCAAACCAGACCTACCTGCTAGGGTTGGAGTGTCTCCTGCAGAGGCAGGGGGTGGCTGTGCCTCAAAAGTAGAACAAGGACACTGGCAGCAGAAGTTCTGGGAAGTACTCCTTGGTGTGAGCCATCCCAGAGTCCGCCATTAGCCCCACAAGAGTCAGATAGGCTCCTGTGTTGGATTACCTCAGGCCAAAAAACCAATAGGAAGGGAACCCAGCCCCACCCATCAGGAGACAAGCAGGTTAATGTTTTACTGAGCTCTGCCCACCAGAGCAACAGCAAGGTCTACCCACCACCAGTACCTCTCATCAGAAAACTTGCACAATCCATTTAGATAGCATCATCCACCAGAGGGCAGACAGATAATAGTGAAAATGATCCAGGACCTCAGAAAAAGAAGGGAGGCAAAGATCGAGAAGATGCAAGAAACATTTAACAAACATCTAGAAGATTCAAAGAAAAAACACTGAGAAGAATTAAAGAACAAACAGAGATGAACATTACAATAACTGAAATGAAAAATGCACTATATTCACTATATCAATAAGCAGAATAACTGAGGCAGAAGAATGGATAAGTGACCTGGAACACTGAATGGTGTAATTCCCTGCCGTATGACAGAATAAAGAATGAAAAGAAATGAAGACAGCTTAAGAGACATCTTGGACAACATTAAACACACCAACATTCCCATTATAGGGGTCCCAGAAGGAGAAGAGAAAGTACCTGAGTAAATATTTGAGGGATTGCAGTCAAAAACTTCCATAACATGGGAAAGTAAATAGCCAGCCAAGTCCAGGAAGTGCAGAGAGTCCCAGGCAGGATAAACCTAAGTAGAAACATGCCAAGACACATAGTAATCAAATTGACAAAAATTAAACACAAGCTTTAAATGACAAAATAGACCAGATAGTTTTAATTGATATTTTTAGGACATTACATCCAATTCCATCCAAAAACAGCAGATTACAGTTTCTTCTAAAGAGCACATGGAACATTATCCAGAATAAATCACATCTTGGGTCACAAATCAACCCTCAGTAAATTTAAGAAAATTGAAATCATATCAACCATCTTTTCTGACCACAATGCTATGAGTTTAGAAATCATTTAGAGAAAAAAAATGTAAAAAACACAAAAACATGGAGGCTAAACAATACAACACTAAAGAGATCACTGAAGAAATCAAAGAGGAAATTTAAAAATACCTAGATACAAATTACAATGAAAACACAATGATCCAAAACCTGTAGGATGCAGCAAAGGTAGTTCTAAGAGGGAAGTTTATAGCAATACAAGCCTAACTCGGGAAACAAGAAAAATCTCAAATAAACAATCTACCCTTACACCTAAGGGAACTAGAGAAAGAAGAACAAACAAAACCCAAAGTTAGTGCAACGAAACAAATCATAAAGATCAGAGCAGAAATGAATGAAATAGAAACACAGAAAACAATTGCAAAGATCAATAAAACAAAAAGCTGGTTCTTTGAGAAGATAAACAGAATAGGTAAATCATTAGCCAGACTCATCAAGAAAAAGAGGGAGAGGACTCAAAAGAATAAAATTACAAATAGAAAAGGAGAAGTTACAAAAGACACTGCAGAAATACAAAGCATCCTTAGAGACTATTAAAAGCAACCTTATGCCAATAAAATGGACAACCTGGAAGAAACGGACAAATTCTTAGAAAGGTAAAACCTTCCAAGACTGAACCAGGAAGAAATAGAAAATATGAACAGACCAATCACAAGTAATGAAATTGAAACTGTGATTAAAAATCTTCCAACAAACAAAAGTCAAGCACCAGAGGTCTTCACAGGTGAATTCTATCAAACATTTAGAGAAGAGCTAACACCCATCCTTCTCAAACTCTTCCAAAAAATTGTAGAGTAAGGAACACTCCCAAACTCATTTGATGAGGCCAAAATCACCCTGACAACAAAACCAGACAAAAGTACTATGAAAAAGAAAATTACAGACCAATATCACTGATGAATATAGATGCAAAATCCTCAACAAAATAATAGTAAACAGAATCCAACAACACATTAAAAGGATCATACAGCATGATCAAGTGGGATTTATCCCAAGGATGCAAGGATTCTTCAATATACACAAAAGAATCAATGTGATAAACCATATCAACAAATTGAAGGATAAAATCCATATGATCATCTCAATAGATGCAAAAAAGCTTTAGACAAAATTCAACATCCATTTATAATACAGACTCTCCAGAAAGTGGGCATAGAGCGAACCTACCTCAACATCATAAAGGCCATATAAGACAAACACACAGCAAACATCATTCTCAATGGTGAAAAACTGAAAGCATTTCCTCTAAGATCAAGAACAAAACAAGGATGTCCACTCTCACCACTTTTATTCAACATAGTTTTGGAAGTCCTAGCCAGAACAATCAGAGAAGAAAAAGAAATAAAAGATATATATCTTGGAAAAGAAAAAGTATAACTGTCACTGTTTCCAGATGACATGATACTATACATAGAGAATCCTAAAGACGCCTCCAGAAAACTACTAGAGCTAATCAATGACCTTGGTAAAGATGCAGAACACAAAATTAATGCAGAGAAATCTCTTGCATTCTTATACACTAATGATGAAAAATCTGAAAGAAAAATTAAGGAAACACTCCCATTTACCATTGCAACAAAAAGAATAAAATACCTAGTAATAAACAAACCTAAGGAGGCAAAAGACCTGTATGCAGAAAACTATAAGACACTGATGAAAGAAATTAAAGATTATATAAACAAATGGAGTGATATTCCATGATGTTGAATTGGAAGAATCAATACTGTGATCATGACTATACTATGAAAAACAATCTACAGATTCAATGCAACCCCTTTCTAATTACCAATGACATTTTTTACAGAACTAGAACAAAAAATCTTAAAATTTGTTTGGAGGCTCAACAGACTCCTTATAGCCAAAGCAGTCTTGAGGGAAAAAATGGAGCTGGAGAAAGCAGACTCCCTGACTTCAGACTATACTACAAACCTACAGTAATCAAGACAATATGGTACTGGCTAAAAAACTGAAATACAGATCAATGGAACAGGATAGAAAGATCAGAAATAAACCCACACACCTATGGTCAACTAATCTATGACAAAGGAAGCAAGGATATAAAATGGAGAAAAGACAGTCTCTTCAATAAGTGGTGCTGGGAAAACTGGACAGCTACATGTAAACGAATGAAATTAGATCACTCCCAAACACCATACAGAAAAATAAACTCAAAATGGGTTAGAGACCTAAATGTAAGACAGGACACTATAAAACTCTTAGAGGAAAACATAGGAAGAAGACTCTCTGACATAAATCACAGCAGGATATTTTATGATCCACCTCCTAGGAAAATGGAAATAAAAACAAAAATAAACAAATGGGACCTAATGAAACTTAAAAGCTTTTGAACAGCAAAGGATACTACAAACAAGAGGAAAAGACAACCCTCAGAATAGGAGAAAGTATTTGCAAACGAATCAATGGACAAAGGATTAATCTCCAAAATATGTAAACAACTCATGCAGCTCAATATTAAAAAAAACAAGCAATCCAATCAAAAAATGGGCAGAAGAGCTAAATAGACATTTCTTCAAAGAAGCATACAAATGGCTAAGGAGCACATGAAAAGCTGCTCAACATCACTAATTATTAGAGAAATGCAAATCAAGACTACAACAAGGTATCACCTCCCACCAGTTTGAATGGGCATCATCAGAAAATCTACAAACAACAAATGCTGGAGAGGGTGTGGAGAAAGGGAAACCCTCTTGCACTGTTCATGGGAATGTAAATTGATGCAGCCACTATGGAGAACAGTATGGAGGTTCCTTAAAAAACTAAAAATAGAATTACCATATGACCCAGCAATCCCACTATTGGGCATATACCCAGAGAAAACCATAATTCAAAAAGGCACAGGCACCCCAATGTTCACTGCAGCACTATTTACAATAGACAGGACATGAAAGCAACCTAAATGCTCATCAACAGACGAATGGATAAAGGAGATGTGTTACACATATACAATGGAATATTACTCAGCCATAAATAGCAACAAAATTGACTCATTTGTAGAGATGTGGATGAATCCAGAGACAGTCATACAGAGTGAAGTAAGTCAGAAAAAGAAAAGCAAATATATATTAATGCATATATGTGGAACCTAGAAAAATGATACAGATGAACTGGTTTGCAGGGCAGAAATAGAGGCACAGATGTAGAGAACAAACATATGGACACCAACAGGGGAAAGTGGCGTGTGTGGGTGGTGGTGTGATTAATTTGGAGATTGGGATTGACATATATACACTACTATGTATAAAATGGATAACTAATAACAATGTGCTATATAAAAAAATAAATAAAATTAAATTAAAAAAAAACTTTGCTTTGGTTATTCAGAGTCTTTTGTGTTTTCATACAAATTGTGAATTTTTTTGTTCTAGTTCTGTGAAAAATACCATTGGTAATTTGACAGCGATTGCACTGAATCTGTTGATTGCTTTGGGTAATAGAGTCATTTTCACAATGTTGATTCTTCCAATCCAGGAACATGGTATATCTCTCCATCTGTTTGTATCATCTTTAATTTCTTTCACCAGTGTCATAATTTTATGCATACAGCTCTTTTGACACCTTAGGTAGGTTTATTCCTAGGTATTTATTATTTTTGTTGCAATGGTAAATGGGAGTGTTTCCTTAATTTTTCTTTCAGATTTTTCATCATTAGTGTATAGGAATGCAAGTGATTTCTGTGCATTAATTTTGTATCCTCCAACATTACCAAATTCATTGATTAGCTCTAGTAGTTTTCTGGTAGCATGTTTAGGATTCTCTCTCTATATATATAGTATCATGTCATCTGGAAACAGTGACAGTTTTACTTCTTCTTTTCCAATTTGGATTCATTTTATGTGTTTTACTTCTCTGATTGCTGTGGCTAAAACTTCCAAAACTATGTTGAATAATAGTGTTGAGAGTGGACAACCTTGTCTTGTTCCTGATCTTAGTGGAAATGCTTTCAATTTTTCACCATTGCGAATGATGTTGGCTGTCAGTTTGTCATATATGGCCTTTAATATGTTGAGGTAAGGTCCCTCTATGCCTACTTTCCAGAGGGTTTTTATCATAAATTGGTGTTGAATTTTGAAAAAAGCTTTTTCTGCTTTTATTGAGATGATCATATGATTTTTATCCTTCAGTTTGTTAATATGTTTATCACATTGATTGATTTGCATATATTGAAGAATACTTGCATTCGTGGGATAAACCCCACTTGATCATGGTGTATAATCCTTTTAATGTGCTGTTGGTTTCTGTTTGCTAGTATTTTGTTGAGGATTTTTGCATCGATGTTCATCAGTGATATTGCCCTATAGTACCCTTTCTTTGTGACATCAATGTCTAGGTTTGGTATCAAGGTGATGGTGGCCTCATAGAATGAGTTTGGGAGTGTTCCTCTGTCTGCTATATTTTGGAAGAGTTTGAGAAGGATGAGTGTTAGCTCTTCTTTTAATGTTTGATAGAATTCACCTGTGAAGCCATCTGGTACTAGGCTTTTGTTTGTTGGAAGATTTTTATTCACAGTCTCAATTTCAGTGCTTGTGATTGGTCTGTTTATATTTTCTATTTCTTCCTGGTTCAGTTTCGGAGGGTTGTGCTTTTCTAAGAATTTGTCCATTGCTTCCAGGTTGTCCATTTTATTGGCATAGAGTTGCTTGTAGTAATCTCTCATGATTCTTTGTATTTCTGCAGTGTTAGTTGTTACTTCTCCTCTTTCATTTCTAATTCTATTGATTTGAGTCCTCTCCTTTTTTTTTCTTGATGAGTCTGGCTAATGGTTTATCAATTTTGTTTATCTTGTCAAATAAACAGCTTTTAGTTTTATTGTCCTTTGCTATTGTTTCCTTCATCTCTTTTTCATATATTTCTGATCTGATCTTTATGATTTCTTTCCTTCTGCCACCTTTGGGGTTTTTTTGTTGTTCTTCTTCTTCTTTCTTTAATTGCTTTAGGTGTAAGGTTAGGTTGTTTATTTGAGATGTTCCTTTTTCTTGAGGAAAGATTGTATTGCTCTAAACTTCCCTATTAGAACTGCTTTTGCTGCATCACATAAGATTTGGATCATCATCTTTTCATTGTCATTTGTTTCTAGGTATTTTTTTGATTTCTTCAGTGGTCTCTTGGTTAGTTAGTAGTGTATTGTTTATCCTCCAAGTGTTTGTATTTTTTTATAGCTTTTTTCCTGTAATTGATATCTGGTCTCATAGTGTTGTGGTCGAAAAGATATTTGATATGATTTCAATTTTCTTAAATTTACCAAGGCTTGATTTGTGACCCAATATATGATCTATCCTGGAGAATGTTCCATGAGCACTTGAGAAGAAAGTATATTCTGTTGTTTATGGATGGAATGTCCTATAAATATCAGTTAAGTCTATCTTGTTTAATGTATTATTTAAAGCTTGTGTTTCCTTATTTATTTTCATTTTGGATGATCTGTCCATTGGTGAAAGTGGGCTGTTAAAATCCCCTACTATGATTTTGTTACTGTTGATTTCCCCTTTTATGGCTGTTTGCATTTGTCTTATGTATTGAAGTGCTCCTATGCTGGGTGAATAAATATTTACAATTGTTATATCTTCTTCTTGGATTGATCCCTTTAACATCATGTAGTGTCCATCTTTGTCTCTTGTAATTGTCTTTATTTTAAAGTCTGTTTTGTCTGATATGAGAATTGCTACTCCAGCTTTCTTTTGATTTCCATTTGCATGGAATATCTTTTTCAACCCCCTCACTCTCAGTTTGTATGTGTGCCTAGGTCTGAAATGCGTCTCTTGTAGACAGCATAAATATGGGCTTTGTTTTTTTATCCATTCAGCCAGTCTATATCTTTTGGCTGGAACATTTAATCCATTTACTTTTAAGGTACTTATCAATATGTATGTTCCTATTACCATTTTTTAATTGTTTTGTGTTTGTTGTTGTTGATCTTTTCTTCTCTTGTGTTTCCTGCTTACTGAAGTTCCTTTAGCATTTTTGTAAAGCTGATTTGGTGGTGCTGATTTCTCTTAGATTTTGATTGTCTGTAAAGATTTTAATAGCTCCGTCAAATCTGAATGAGATCCTTGCTGGGTAGAGTCATCGTGGTTGTAGTTTTTTCCCTTTCATCACTTGAAATATGTTCTGCCACTCCCTTCTTGCTTGCAGAGTTTCTGCTGAAGGATCAGGTGTTAACCTTATGGGTATTCCCTTGTACGTTATTTGTTGTTTTTCCCTTGTTGTTTTTATTTACTTATTTATTGTTTTATTTTTATTTTTTGCTGTACACAGGCCTCTCATTGTTGTGGCCTCTCCCGTTGCAGAGCACAGGCTCCGGAGGTGCAGGTTCCGGGCGCGCAGGCTCAGCAGCCATGGCTCACGGGCCCAACCACTCCGCGGCATGTGGGATCTTCCTGGACCAGGGCACAAACCTGTGTCCCCTGCATTGGCAGGCAGACTCTCAACCACTGCGCCACCAGGGAAGCCCCCTTGTTGCTTTTAATATTTTTTCTTTGTATGCAATTTTTGATAGTTTGATTAATATGTGTCTTGGCATGTTTCTCCTTGGATTTATTCTGTATGGTACTCTCTGGTCCTCCTGGACTTGCTTGACTGTTTACTTTCCCATATTAGGGAAGTTTTCAACTACAATCTCTTCAAATATTTTCTCAGTATTTTTATTTTTCACTTCTTCTTTTGGGACCTCTATAATGCGAATGTTGTTGTGTTTAATGTTTTCCCCTTCTATGTCCTTGTTAAATGTTTCTTGTATTTTCTCCATTCTATTTCCAAGATTTTGGATCTTCTTTACTATCATTACTCTGAATTCTTTTTCAGGTAGATCGCATGTTTCCTCTTCATTTGTTAGGTCTGGTGGGTTTTTACTTTGCTCCTTCATCTGCTGTATACTTCTCTGTCTTCTTATTTTTCTTAACTTACTGTGTTTGAGGTCTCCTTTCTGCAGGCTGCTGGTTCATAGTTCCCATTTTTTTTGGTGTCTGTCCTCAGTGGCTAACATTGTTTCAGTGGGTTCTGTAGGCTTCCTGGTGGAGGGGACTCAGTCACTATTTGATAAATGAATGAGATCACATATTCACTAGACAAATTGTTGGGCAATTTGACATATAATAATGTTCTTTTCTTTTCAGCAATGCAGGGTTCCAAATATCCAATATATCAGTCCTAATTTTACATTTTTGAAGCTCAAATAATTGATTCACCCATCCTCATGATATCTCTTCAATTATTGTTTCATTCATTCATTCATTCAACCAGTTTTTACTGAGTGTACCAAATGCCAAATGTTATTCTAAGAACAAAATGATAAGCAACTAAAGACATCATGTCTATCTTCATGGAGATTTTTTGGGGAACAGAATAACAGCAAATCATCATATAAATGATAATTACTGCAGTGCCACATATTTCACAGGATAGAGCTGTGTGAACTTAAAATAGGAGAATTTGACCTCATTAGGGAGATCAGAAGAATAAAAGGTACTATTTTTACTAGTCAAAGAGGGGGGAAACATGTATTCAAATAGAGGCAATGGTATTCACCTGTAACAGGGAGCACAATATGTGTGAGGGACTGAAAAATGTCCATGTGGCAGAATCAGAAAAAGTGAAGAGGGCATGGTGTGAGCTAAGGCTAGAGATATTGGTAGAGGCCAATCCATGCAAGGCCACCCAGGTAATTCCAAGTCTACCAGGGGCAAAGAAAACTTTAGATGAATTTCAAGCTAGGAAAAACTGTTATCAGATTTACATTTTGCAAAACATTACTCTGACAAGATGTTTGAAGAATATAGGAGCAAAGAGTAGCAACAGAGAGAACTGGATGTCACTCCTGGAAAAATATGATGATGGCTTGGATAAAAAGGCATTGGAGACAGAAAGTAAACCAATTTACTATACTATTGGGATGTAAACTGAATAAGACATTATAGTTTGAGTGAGAAGGGAAAGAAAAGGAAAATGACATTTACAGGATGATTCTTTGCTAACATCCTATTCCAACATCCATCTTGCCTCTTCCTTCTTTTTTTTGTTTTTTTTTTTTTTTTTGCGGTATGCATGTCTCTCACTGTTGTGGCCTCTCCTGTTGCAGAGCACAGGATCCGGATGCACAGGCTCAGTGGCCATGGCTCACGGGCCTAGCCACTCCGTGGCATGTGGGATCTTCCCAGACTGGGGCACAAACCTGCATCTCCTGCATCGGCAGGCAGACTCTCAAGCACTGTGCAACAAGGGAAGCCCCCCTCTTCCTTCTTAACAACAGAACCCTAAATTTATTTGATGTGCCAAGAGGCAGATAAGATTTATAGTTTTCTGTGTCACCTTCAGGAATATATGGCTATTACATTATATTGCTAAACACTGGCTGATAAAATATATGTGGAAGTGTTTGAGATGCTTTCTTAAAAGGGACATGTCATGGTCTTACTCTCCCCTTCCAAAACCATTCTGCTTGGAACTCAAATGTGAAATTGTAACTTTTCCAGTCAGTTTGAATCATGAAGGCAAGGGATAAACATTGGAGAAGGCAGGTACTCACATGGCAGCCCCAGCCCATGCTGCATAACGCCAGACTTCTTTTCCATGAGAAAATGAAACTTTTAATGTCAAAATCACCTCTAACCTAAGGAATCTGACCTGATTCACAGCAAAATCTACTCGATAAATAAGAGCGCCATTAAGCAGGAGGAGGAGAGCTAGAGGAAGTCCAGGTGATGGGCAGAAACACCAAGAGTTACTTTGAATGCAATAAGTTTGAGATGCCACACAGATGACCAAGTGGGCAGTTAGATGTACAAATCTAGAATTTCTAACATGTCTGAATTAAGTATAGATATTTGAGGTGCCTTGGCATATTGAAAGCATTTACAATCATATAAGAAAATTAAGTGGACCTAAGGATTCAATGCAAACCTATCAAAATCTCAGCTGGTTTTTCTGTAGAAATTGAATAGCAGATCCTAAAATTCATATGGAAATGCAAGGAACTGAGCATAGCCAAAACAATCTTGAAAAAGAAGAACAAAGTGGGAGGACTCAGACTTCTCAATTTTAAAACTAACTACAAAATTACAGTAACCAAAGCAGCATGGTACTGGCATAAAATAGCATATTTAACAGTAGAATAATATTGAGAATCCAAAAATGAACCCTTACGTTTGTGGGATCATCCAAAATAATGAAATTGGTTGACACCTCACACCATGCACTCCTGTGTCCCCCAGCAGTCCCAGCCTGTGGCCCAGACTATCCCTACAGGAACTGAACACAGGGACCAATCCTGGGAACCTGGATGCTGAGTCACCTGACTGAGCACATGAGCAGTTTTCTCCTGTGTACATGCCCACTAGCATCAGGCCCTCCTGGCCTATTTTATAGGAATTAACTTCACCCACTGAGCCATCATTCTGGGGCCCCCAACTGAGTGATTAATGAGATGAAGTGTAAATTGTACTTCACAGATGAAAAATATATAGCTGATAATGGACTTGTACCCATATTATAGGAAAACTGTTAGAACTCAATAATAAAAATACAAAAGATGTGAGTGGGTATTTCTCTAAAGAAGACATATAAATGACCATAAAGGATACAAAAACATTATTAGTCATTAGGAAATTGCAAATCAAAACCACAATAAGATACCACTTAACACCAGAAGGATGGCTATAATCAAAATGACACAAAATAATAAATGTTGGCCGGAATGCAGGAAAATCAGAACCCTCATACATTGGTAGTAAGAATGTAAAATGATGCATTCAATGTTATTTAAATACAGTCTGGCAGTTTCTCAAAAGATTAAATGTAGAGTTACCATATGACCTAACAATCCCACTCCAAGGTATATACCCAAAAGAAATGAAAACATATGTCCACAAAAAAATTGTTCATAAATATTTATAGCAAACTTTATTCATAATAGCCCCAAAGTAGAAACAACCCAAACGTCCTTCAACTGATGAATGAATTAATAAAATATATTATATCCATACAATGGTATATTATTTTGTAATAAAAAGTAATGAAATACTGATACATTCTATATCACAGATGAATATTGAAAACATGAAAAGTGAAAGAAGCCAAATACAAAACAATGCAAAGGACTTATGCCATGTGATTCCACTTATATGAAGAGTCCAGAACGGGCAAATCTCTAGGAATAGAAAACAGATTAGTGTTTGCCTAGTGTTGGGGTTGTGGGCATGGGAGAGAATAAGCAATGGCTGTTAATGGGTACAGGAGTTTCTTTGTGGGATGATGAAAATGTTCTAAAACTAGATAATGGTGATAGTTGCACAACTCTGTGAATATACTGAAAAACACTGAATTGTACACTTGAAATGGGTGAATATTATGGTATGTGAATTAAACCTTAATAAAACTGTTAAACAATCAAAAGAGAAGAAGCTGACTTTCTTTGCCCATCAGAGTACAAAACCCCACAATCTTATCAAAAGACTTGTAGCCCAAATATGTAATTCTTTGCTGCCTCTCCCTGGAAGCTCCCTGTGTATTCACATTCTCGCCAGGGATTTCCTCTTCGTATCTGACAGCACCCTTTGCCTGATACTAAGGGAGCCCCGCATCTTAACTCTTTCTTTTCTTACCTTTCCCTTCCACCAAACGGTGAGAAACTGCACAGAAGTGATGGATTTTCAATCAGGATTTCTAAAAAATTAGATCCAGATTTCTGTTTGAAATGTACTTAGTTCTTTGTAAAACAATAATTTCAAAAATTCACAATTAATTACATACTATAAAATGGATATATGGGAACAATTATTTACATTCTAGTCAAGTTCTTCTTTGATGCAGAAATTGAAATGCATCTCCTTCTACCCTCTTTCTGATATATTTGCAATGTTCACAGATGAGTTATTAATAAGACTTACACTACACTAGGGCTTCTAGACTGATCTTCTATGTCATTTCTGGACTACACATGTCTGTATAGGTACCGTCCTAGAATGTGGCCATCTGGTCCAGCACCTCTCAAACTTGAACTGCATCAGAATCACACAAGCGGCTCGTTAAAACACCGATTGCAGGGCCCCACCCCCAGGGATACTGATTCAGTGGTCTCCAGGTACGGACTGAAACTCTGTGTTTCTGATCATCTCCCAGACAATGCTGTTGCTGCCATCCACAGACCACACGTTAAATATCTAGGGGCTAGAGCACTGGCATCTGTGTATTATACTCAAACATCAGGCAAGGCTTCGGTCTGTCACACAGAGGCTGGGACATTTGTTCAATAGTAAGTTCTCATATAGTGATCTATCACTTTTTAATATTTGCATTGTACCACCTATATGATAAATTCGGACTCCTTATTATCTAACTTTAATAATTACAATAAAGAATGTTCACAAGTGTGAGATATTGTTTGTAATTTTTAACAACCCAACGTCCTATTAATTCACTTTAGGGCTTCAAGTTTAGTTAAAGGTAATCTTAACACTGTAAAATAGGGTTTAAAAAAAGAAGTTAACACTTGTAATTATTATTCTAAATGACTTTCCTTGATAATTTCCTTTCCAATGAAATCTCCTTGATACTATCAAGCAAAACAAAAAATACAAATAGTAAATTGAATGGTATAACTGCCAACCATAAGAGTCAAAACCAATTTTGTGCTTATCATTACAATCCTATTATTCTTACTTAAAAAGTAATTATTTTTATTTGAATTTATATGGGAAATTTTAGTAATAAAATGTTACTTTTCAAAGTATACACCAGTCAACTGAAACACATGATAAAACTAAGCTGAACATGAACAAAGTGGGGAAATAACACAGGTAGGGTATAGGAGGGAGAAAATATTTCCTGGATAATAATCTACCATAGTTCTTAATTTATGTTTAACTTGTACTCATAAATGACGGTAGGTTGAAGTCAAGAGTGAATTATCATCAATTATAATATGGAGGTCACACAAATTACAGTAATCATGTAAATTTTCTCAACATGATCAACGTCAAATCAGCACATTAAATTTTTTTGACTAAAATTCCTGCATACCAAATCAGAATATTTTTCGATCTCTGAAAATCAGGAATTAAAAAGAGAAAATAGAACAGGGATTACATGCAATTTGTCTTTGCATTTAAGATGAACGCAGAAGTTCCAGAGATGCCTTCTTTTTGAAGATAGAATACCAAGCCAATTCTCTTATAACTTAGAAATAAACACACCTTTTAGAAAAATAGACCAGCTGATTGTTAACCCAAAATAGTAATATTCTAAACATTAGATAATAAAAGCAGTCTTTATTTTTGATGATATAAAACATAAAACTAAATTTCAAAATAAATCTAATGAACATCTATCTTCTAACAAAACATGATATAATTGCCATTTTTATTTGTCAACAAATCATACTTTTTATCTTGTATAATTTTACAATCATATTTTATGCCGTCATTTTATAAGTGAATAGCCTCTGTTCCCAATTTAAATGTTAATACATTTAGACATTGTGTACAAAGAGTATTAAAGATTCAATTTAAATATCTTTATAAAACATGATTAGTAATGCAAGTAACTTTTTAAAAAGTATGTTACCATTATCATGCAAATATTCCACAATGATTTTTTGAATACATGAAGGTGACTACAAGTTTATATGTAGATTACTGTATTCAGTTCTAGAGCTGCTATAAAAAATTGGTGGTTTAAAACAACAGAAATATATTCCCTCACAGTTTTGGAGACCAGAAGTCCAAAATCAAGCTGTCAGCACGCTTTGTTCTCTCTGGAGGCTCTGAGGTAGCACCCATTCTCACATCTTCTCTCTGGCAATCCTTAGCAATCCTTGGTTGTAGATGCATCACTGTGATCTCTACCTCTGTCTTCACATGGGTTTCCCCCTGTGTCTCTATATCCTCTCCTTTTTTGTCTGATATCAAGGATGATCCTATCTCAATAATCTTACCTTAATTACCTGAGCAAACACCCTTATTCCAAATAAAGGCATATTCTGAGATTCTAGGTAGACATATCTTTGGGGGAGCCACAATTCAACGGACTACAATTGTGAAAGAAGTTTGAGAATTAAAAATAATTTGTAAAACAGCAGCAATCCATTGCTTACCATTCCACTCACGCATTGCTTCATTCACCTGTACATTTATTTTGTCCAGTGACTGAGTTCCTACTGTGCACCAGGCACTGAGTTAGGCCCTTGTCAGACAGCAGTGACCAAAACAGTGATCACCTCTAAGACGTCAGTCCTGTGCTGGTTTCCATACAGAGCTGAGTCATAGCAAAGTTTTCACCACCCTAAGACAAAATAAAGTAAAGTTCTTAAGAATTTAAATTTATTTCGTTTAAATATATATATTTTTTATTCCTACAGTATGCTCTGTGCAGGTACTTCAGTAGGAAAGAATGAATGCATGGAAGATAATAGCTATACTTTGTAATGCTCTTTCTCAAACTTCATAATAAAATATGGAAATTCTACTAGATTCTCCTAAACTTATTTAAATTAATTTATATTTTTTAAGCAAAAAGTCTCGGAACCACTACTTCAAAGTGCCCTGGTCACGCTGAAAACCTCTACTGAACTTGGCCAACTTTTCTATCATGCAAGAGGACAATGAGATTCCCAAGATTTTTCATAAATTGACACTAATCTGGTGTCTCAGCCTTGCAATTCCACTGTAACCTGTGCCCACATATCTGTTGATCAAAAAAAGAAAGAGCTGTCAGGCATCTATGTGTGGGAGGTGAAGAAATTTGCAGGGAGAAAAGGTTGCTGGGAAGAGTAAGAGACTGGACAGAGCTGCTCTTGTCACAGCCCCGCCCTGCGGATGTTAATCTGAGCCTTGTGGGAGAGGGGCTACAAGCAGAACATGAAAGCCCCGCTATGCCAAGGACTGTGCGAGATTAGGCGTCAAGTAGAGATGCTTTGATGCTCAGTTGGATCAGTTGTGACATAAATTATAGCATGAATGTCCTCCCCATCTCTGCGTGGAACCAAAGATAACCTGTACTCACTGAGTTCTTGCCAGGGCATATTCCCACACCATTTCAAAGGTTAGTTATTCTCCCAGACTCAGCGGGGGATTGAGGTGGGGTTGGGGGTGGGATGGAGGTAGAGCCTAGGTTGATGGGGTCAAGAACACTAAAATGTGCTTTTATTAACAGAAATAATCATTTCAATATTTCTATCCATAGGCTGGTAGCAATCATGCTACTGAAATGTGTAAAACAAGCAGGTGAAAGAGAAGATTCACCCTAGAGCCGGAGATTCTTAGCAAAAAAAAGCTGAAAAGTAGCATTTTCCCTTCCAAGCATATTTTAAAGAGAGTTGGATTTTAGAAGTATATTAATTAACAATTCTGGGATAAAGTATTATTTTAATACTCACAAGGCAGAACATAGTAAAAATTCTGGCTAAACTTTTATTTGTTTTTCACAGCCTGAGTGCAAGAAAGTGTTACCTCAGCAGACCCAGGCTGCTCAAGTTTGCACATTCCAAAAAAAAAGCCTGTCTTCAGGACTGACCCTTGACAGGATCCTGGGAGATAATCTCTGAGCCTTTAGAATATCTTGCTTGATAACAATGTTTCTGTATGCCCAAGGCCTTGGGCCTTGCTGTGTCAGTTTGACCTCTTGGGAAGCTGGAGTCCAATAGCTGAAGTCACTCACGTGGGCACTGTGCCTACATGATTAACCCACAATAAAACCCTGGACTCATGGGTTGGCTAAGCTTCCTGAAAAAAAAAATTAATTCAAAAAAGGCACAAAAGAAGGAGGAGCAAAACATTTTTAAACTGGCAAAGTAAAAAACATAAAACGTGATAACTGATTTGAATGCCCAAGTAACTTTTATTTTGTGTAAAAAGATCAAACATTTAAAGAGGCTCATATTAGCCAAATATGAGATAATTGGAGCATGAAGAATAGTCCAACCTATAATTCAAACATTTTGAATACGTAAAACTTCATGAGTGCATAATGATACTTATAAGGATATAAAATGAAACAGAACACCACATACACTACTTTGACAACTATCTCATACACCAATTCCTTACTCAAAATGATACCTAAAGGAAAAGATGTACACGTTAATTCTTTCTTTTACGTTTAGAATTATTTTATCTTTCTTGTGAGTTGACCCTCTTTATATTAAAATCTATTATATTTGATACTTCTATAATTATCTCATTTTCTTTTGGTTTGTATTTGTGTGAGTAATCTTTTTATCCTCCTATCCTTTTATTTCAAACATTCCACATATTTGTTTTAGGTGGATCTTTTATAAACATCATATAGATTTTTTTCACAAACTGTCAATCTTTGTCTTTTAATAGAACAACTAATCCATTTATACAATTTTTAACTGTATTGTGAAAATTTCAAACATAAATTGGAGAAAAAAGTAGTACAACAAACATTCTAATACCCACCAATAAAATCACCACTTGTTGACATTTTGCTATATTTGTTTCATCTAGATCTATTGTTACTTCCCTAATTATTGAAAAATAAACACATCAAAATTGGTTATTCTTCCACTATAACCATTAAATTCAGAGGTGAAACAAAAAAGTTTTGTGCATCCTTAAACTTTTTCAGTTTTTAGGGCCCTCTGTAAGTGAATATATATATATATATATATATATATATATATATATATATATATATATATATATGAATACAAAATTATTAAGCTCTTTCTCAAGTTCTCAAAATCGCTGGTTCTTCTTCTTAAGTTCTAGAAAGAAAGAAAGAGAAGGATGGAGAGAGAAAGGGAGGGAGGAAGGAAGAAAGGAGGAAAGGAAAGAGAAGAAAGAAACTAGAATTGGAAAAAGGAAAAAGTGCTATTATTAACAGATGATTATATGTAGAAAATCCAAAGACGTTACAAATGAACTGTTCAAATAAATGATCGAATTTCAGAATGTTGCTGAATGCAAATTAATACACAACATGAAATTATATTCTGTTTATAAGCAACAAGGGGAAAAATAAATTAAAATATACTACTTTCAATTAAAAATACTAAAACATAAATCTAACATAAGATATGCAAGGTTTCTAGAAGAAAAAAATGATAAAATTTGCATTCAGAGACTTTAGAGAAGATACACATAATAAAGGAGAGCTATATTTATGCCCCTGGATTGGAAGATTCAATATTGCAAAGGTGCAAACCATTCCCAAGCTGATCTATAGATTCAATACAATCACAATAAAAATCCCAACAGAGTCGTGTATGTGACACATCTATGTATGGTGTGTGGGTGTGTGTATGTGTGTGGGTTGACAAACTTATTCTAAAATTTATCAGAAAGTTCAAAATAGCCAAGAAAACCTTAAAGAAGAAGACTAATGTAAGGGAACTTGTACCACTAGATAGCAAGCCTTCTTATAAAGATACTGACACTAAAATAGTGTGGTATTTCTTCAAAAATAAACAAACAGGTCAATGGAGTTGAACAGAGAGTCGATGAATCTACACATCTGTTTGAAGGACAATAGAAAGGATCCATGTATGAGTAAGCAGCTAAATATTCAAGGGAGAAAATGTTAAAAATCTATAATTACTGAAATGGCTGGAAAAGATGGGATGCACAAGCTGGGTAGAGGGATGGCACCTAAACAGGAGGTGATGTCTTCTGAGACAGAAGGAGAGGAGTTAGACAGTGGAGAAGAGTGGAGGAAGTTCAGAGTGGTCATCATAGAGAGTCAGAGAGTGAGCTGACCACAAACTGTAACAACCAGGCTGAGCCTATGGAAGTGCTATTGAGACTCGTAACCAGGAATGTGCAACACATGACCTAGCAGAACTTGTCTGCAGTGTTTATCTGTTCAAGTGCAGGCACAGAGAAGGTAAATACATGAGGTCAATAAGGTCAACTATTAGTCAATGTCTACTTACCTAAATATTACTACATCATTATGGTAACAGAAGAGTAAGTGGGGGGGTTATTGGCAAGGTTGTTATTACAAGATTATAACAATGATACAGTTTGGAACATAAGCTGTAAATGGGTATAAAGAAAGAAGAAAATAGATGGATTCCAAGAAAGGATGGATGGGAGTCTCTGTGATAGCTTTGTCCAACTTTATTTAATATTTTCTTATCACTTCTCCACCTTAGAGTCTTCTTCCTTGGCCTGAGTACAGAAATCAGACTTTCTGCCAAGCCTCTCACACCATGCCCCTCAACACAGTGATTCCACTGGAATTCCTGCTGATGATTTGACTGCCTTCCACTGAATTCAATAAAACATAAAATAAACAAGTAAAATCAATGCAGGGTCCAACAGAGGGCAAAAACGAAAGCCAGGATGCACTTCGACTCATACAAATAGTAGAAAGTCTCCTTGAAAGGTCTGTTTTAACCAAATACCAAAACCTTGAGTTCTTTCACACAGCTTGTAAGCAAATGTTAGCATGTGGATTAGATTTATGTCTTACAAAGAAAGAGAAAAGGTTGTGAGGCTGAGGAGAAGGCATGACAAAGGTTTATTTTGTAACAATGGAATCACAACTGCCTGGTTAGAGATGAGCTTGAATGATGGGTTTTCCATAGTAGCCTCCCAGCACTTAATATTAACCAAATAATAATGTGCTGAATTTATTACATTTGAGTGCTGAAATTAAAAGCGGCCATCTGTGGCACACCTGTGTGGTACATAGAAAAGTATATACTGTGGACTAGTCCAACATGAAGCAAAGGATACTGTGATTGTGACATGGCAGGCAGCCTCACTCACACACCAAGACCCCTGAATGAATACCATGGACGCTGGTATCGCTCCTCTCCATGGGTATCTGCAGCAATGCACAACATATAGGAGGTATTTATTAATAATTCCTTCAACATATCTCTATAAAAGACAGTGCAGCCTAAATCTGGAAATGCAGTTTACTTCACTGAAACAGAGCAATCATTTGAACCAAACTAAATTCTAGGGGAAAATGATTATAAGGGTTAGACAAAAGAAATACGAAGGAAAAGTTTCCTTTTCTCTGGAGAGCAAAATGAAGGTCACCATTGCAAAGATTGTTCCACTGGGATTTTCAGGCAGATGTTAGGATCAAATTCGGGGAGTGTATATATGTATACATTTTGTGACCAAAAACAATTAACGTTTTCCCTAGGAAGTAGAATATATATGAAAGTAACTTTTGCTACAAACCTAGGAGAATAGAATTTATATCACAAGGCTGAAGATGTAAACACTTAATAGATAACTAATCCTTTTGTAAATTATATAAAATTAACTTTTATAGAAAGAAAGGATACAATTTGCTAAGGGGGTGGGAACCACAGAGCATAGATAAGTTTGTTTATTTTGAATGAATTTTTATTCACATTTTGAATTGTCTGCTTCCAGAGACAACAAAACAAAATTAGGATAAAATTAATTCTTGGAATGCTATGCCATCTGTATTATGCTATACAAGGATTGGGCTATAATTTCTATGACTTTAGATGTTCATACATGACTGTTTAGTTAGTTTCAAAGGTAAAATAGATAGCTAGATAAGGTGTGTTGCATCAGGATTCTAAAGAAATGGTGACTGGATGGTTTCATAGCCATAGACTCTAGAATGTTCAAATCTTGTCCTTTCAGTCATGTAGACCTCCTTGAAGAATTCCTGAGGACACTTTGCAGAAGGAAAATTAGTGGAGTAGGAACCAAAATGTTAGCCTTACTAGCTGCTTAAGAGCTTTAGTATTCTCAAGTTCAGTCAACTTGGCACTCCTAGAACATTTTAGAGAAAGGAGAGAAGGACAGAGATCTAGAGCAAAAGAGAGCATTCAAGGTCTACAGAACAGAGCAAAGCTGAATTTACACATTATCTTACATTATTCAATGCCCTTTCAATTATAAGTGATAGAAACTCAACTCAAATTAAGCAAAGGAAATGCATAGGCCACTAGAAATAAAAATGGCCAATGAAACAATGAAAGTATTTTATCCTTTTAGAAGAAATAAAATGAAAACAATGAGTAATGAGAGTTTTTGCCTCTTAAATCGGGAAGCTTTTTATATAGGTTAGAAAGAGTGGTCACTTTTGTGCAGTGTGGTCTGAGATCTTTCGGGAGATTGATTTGGCTAAGACCATGATAGAGTTTAGAAATTGTCTTGGCATTTCTTCATTCATTACACAAATAATTTATCAAGTACCTAATATTATGTGCCAAGCACATTGTAAAATGTCTACCCCTCATAGTGGTTATGATCTACAAGACAAGATAGACATTACAAAAAATAGGTATACTAATAATAGCACAATGTAAATTGTAATTTTGACAAACACTGAAAAATATTTATATGAATTTAAAAGTGCCTATACTAGGGGCTTACCTTGTGGTGCAGTGGTTGAGAGTCCACTTGTCAGTTCAGGGGACACGGGTTCATGCCCCGGTCTGGGAGGATCCCACATGCCGCGGAGTGGCTAGACCCGTGAGCCATGGCCACTGAGCCTGCACATCCGGAGCCTGTGCTCCGCAACGGGTTAGGCCACAACAGTGAGAGGCCCACATACCACAAAAAAAAAAAAAAAAAAAAAAAAAAGTGCCTATACTAAGGATAAGTAAGTTGAGCAGTCCTAGATTTCTGGCAAAATTTCCTAGGGTGCACTGAGTAAGTAAATGTTTACTAGGTAAGGAAATGAAGTACCTGGCAAATGTAATAACATGTACAGATAACAAGGAGGGGAAGGGAATGCAAAATGTAAAGGCCAGTGTTTCAGTCAGTGTAAGCTCTGCTATGTGACTGTAACATATAACCCTAAAGTCTCAGTGGTTTAAACCAACAAAGATTTATTTCTCACTCACATTTCATAACCACTGTGAATTGACTTTGTTCCAATTAGCTCTGCTCATTGCTCTTCTCACTTGGGAGCACAGTCTGATAAAACAGACACTAGCTGGAATGTTATCAAACACCATGGTAAGGTGAAAAGGCTAAAAGGCCATAATTACTCACGTGGCCTCACCTAACCCCAAAGAGACCCAGGGAATGCCCTCCCACCAGGTGCCAAGATGGCCAAAAGCTGAAATACTCCAAGACATTAATCATATGTCCAACGTGGCTGAAGTTGAGAGAGTAGGGAAATACGGGCCAGAGTAAGAAAACCTGGTTTTATCCTATTAGCAATGGAGAGTCACTGAAGGCTTTATACTTTGAGGAATTTTTCCTAAGGAGAAAAATCATGTGGTTACATAAAGCTTAATCTACAAGCTTGCTTACCACAGGTGTGTTTATTGAACATTTTTTTAAGTAGTAGAAAAACCTAAATACTCAACCATAGGCTCTTGTTAAAAAAAAAAATAGTAGGTTCTTTGCATCTTTGTGATGAAACACCATATAATCAATGGAAACTTAGAAAAATGTGATGTGAAAAATATTTTATTAAGTGAAGAAATATGCATAAGGTATAGGACAAAATTAGATCCACCTATTTTTTAAGTACTCTCTATTTAGTATATGTGTATAAAAACTCTGACAGATCTATATAATCAATTTTTATTTGATGTAGGATCATGGTTTCCTTGTTTTTACTTTTGTTATTGTTTTCTTTCTTATTGTATGTGCTGTATTCACATGCTAATTTTCTACAAAGAAGATTTATTCTTTTTCAGCAGAATTTTAAAAATTTGTCAGGACCTTATTTACCACTGTTCAAAAATAAATATATTTTTCTTTTATTTTTCCATGGCTAAACATGAGTAGACTTCTTGTTAATCTCTTGTAAAGTAGGTAAAAATGAACATGTTGTTTTTGTTGTCGTTTCGGTTCATCTGAATGCTCTGAAAACATTCTGTTTACATTACCACTAGTTCAAACACTGTTTCTAGTTAGGGAAGGTTTAACATTTGTTCTCATCTTGCAATTACCTCTTGCCATGAGCTCCACAACTCAGGTTTTGGGTTTGTAACCAGCTGCCCTGGGGCAATGAAATGGCAACTGTTAACCTGTCCAAAGTAACCAAACATTCTTCTGGTAGCAATTCTGGAGTCCAGTCCAACACCCTAACTTACTGAGCAAGAATGACCTCATTAGAACCTGCTCTGCATCCACTTTTTTGACATTCTTTTGGCTACGGTGATAGAATGGTCCTAACTGCCAGTAATGGATCAAGAATAATATAGTGTAGGTACCACCGATGCCATAATAATGGCACATATATCGCTGAAGAACAGGTTGCCTTCTTTTATGTTCTTATCCCATCACTGGACATATTACAGCAGGAAACTCTGATTTTTCAAGGAAAAATTTGGTGTAAAAACTCAAACCATATTTCATCTCTCCTTCAGTTTCCAAAAAAATAAATAATCTATTTGACCAGACTTTGCAAACATTGGCCAAATATTGGCCTGAGCACTGAGCTTATACCTGGATGAGTTGATCCATCTGACACAATTGGGTTACCATAAACTGGGCCTTACATGAAAGACCTGAAAATGTTTAAAGTCAGCTTGGGGCACAAACACTTCACTGGGAAGTGTGTTGGTGAAATAATAGGTTTGTACTTTTGCAAGGATTATTTTGCAGTTCTGTTGTAAATAAGTCTGTTTTCATTTTTTAAAGGAAAAATAATGGTAAAGAATGAAGTAAGAGTCTCATTACAAACCCGGAAACCCAACATTTATTTATCCAAAGTACCATTTATGAATTCCCACCCATGGGGACCTTGATGTCGGCCATTTTGGCTCTCACAACTCTTCACATTTTGGATACCAAGGGGCAGTTCTGTTTGAGTTAATATTTCATCATATAGGGAATCTGTTTTTTTTGTTTGTTTGTTTAGCCGTACACAGGCCTCTCACTGCTGTGGCCTCTCCCGTTGCAGAGCACAGGCTCCAGATGCGCAGGCCCAGCAGCCATGGCTCACAGGCCCAGCCACTCTGCAGCATGCGGGATCCTCCCAGACCAGGGCAAAAACCCACATCCTCCGCATCGGCAGACAGACTCTCAACCACTGTGCCACCAGAGAAGCCCTCTTTTTGTTTTTTAATGTAAGCTGTAGTAGGTGCTTCTTTTCACACAGATGCCTCTTATTTTGGTCTGGTAAATGGAATTTGGATTTCAAGTAAAATTAAAGTAAATATACACATAGTATTTGCTAGAAAGAGTAACAGATGCAGAGTGCATCTGTTAAATGAAATCTACTTTCAAAAAACTGTCTGAATCTTCTTTGGGAGATAAAAAATAACTCTTTACTTAGACTTTCAACAATAAAGCCACAGATTTATATGTGCAAATATTTCCAACAAGTGCTAATCAATTATGAAAGAAGATAATGAAAGTTTGAGTCAATGGGGAAAACAGTAGCTGGAGAAAGCAAGTCTTCAATTTCTATTTCTATTTTCTTTCATTGTAAGAGAAGAGAAAAAGAATGGGGGGAAACATCAAGAAAAGATTAAAGTATGATTAGCTCTATCAAAAGTTTATAGTTGCTTAGAGGTTACTCTGTGAAAACATAGATATCCTTCCTCAAGTAAAAACAACAAAAGCCAAAACAAGTATAAGAAGCAAAATCCCTTTGCTAAAACCTCAGAAGTATAAATTATAATAGGTGGAGCCTAGCTATGTGATGAGAGTAGGTAGATTTTCAGCATCTACTAAGGAGACCAAGACAAAGCCAGGTTTGGGTCCGATGTCAGATGTCAGTGGACAGAATGCTAACGAGTGTGTCGAGGTCAGATTTCAGGAGTACCCAAAGAGCACACAAAACTCTAGAGGGCAATTGCAAGCAACAGTTAGCTCTGAGCCTTAGGAGTTAACAAGGTGAGTGACGGGAATCAGCACATATGCACTGTCTTCAGTGGTTATTTGAATTGAGATTCTGCTAAGGATTAGGTCTCCATCCTGATGAGCATAACTCTATATGCCTATAAAAAACAACACTCCGGGCTTCCCTGGTGGTGCAGTGGTTGAGAGTCTGCCTGCCAATGCAGGGGACACAGGTTCGTCTTCTGGTCTGGGAGGATCCCACATGCCGTGGAGCAGCTGGGCCCGTGAGCCATGACCGCTGGGCCTGTGCGTCCGGAGCCTTTGCTCCGCAACAGGAGAGGCCACAACAGTGAGAGGCCCGCGTACCGCAAAAAACAACAACAACAAAAACAAACAAACAAAAAAATACACTCCAAGTTTATCTGTCACCAAACACAGTGGTTACATTCAAATTTATTTTTATTCCAGTACTTGTTTCTATTCAATAAGACAAGTAGAGAAGCCCCAAATTGTCTGATCTTGTCAATTATGTGCCTGTCTAATCATAGCCCTTCCGCCGGCCTAAAATAGCCAAGCTCTCTTGTTTTATAAAATGTTTTAGAGCATTATTTACCTATTTGTATTCATAATTTCAAATAAATTATGTGGGAGAACCTATCACTTCAGTTGTATATTTCTCATAATATCCACTGTGTGTGTGTATAAAAATCAAACTAAAAATCCTTTATGTGATAACACCAATGAGTAATTTCAAGAGAGCCCAACTATCAACTCTGAATTTTTAAAAGAAGATATAAAAATTCCCTATTTTTCTTAAAATCTTCCCATATAGCCAAAGGATTTATAAAATCGGAGACTTCAAGTTGGAAGTTACTTAAGAGGTCATCTGTGGCAACTTTATGTTTACAAATTTTGGACACTCCTTCTATCAAAAGCGGGATCTATATTCTCCTCTCATGAATCAACATAGGCTTCTGACTCACTTGCAAATAGTACAGTGCAGAAAATGTGCTGCTGCATGACTTCTGAGGCTACATCATAAGGGACAATGCAGCTTCTCTTGTGTAATGGGACACAAGCTTTGATATCCCTGAGTCACCAGGTATGAAGTCCAACTACCCTGAAGCAACCATGGGGTGAGGAAGTTGAGGCCATGTGTTCATGCTCCAGTTGGCAGCCCCAACTGAGCTCTTAGCCAATTGCCAGCAAAACCTGCCAGCCAGGTTAGCGAGCCACCTTGGACATCCAACCCCAGTGTGCAGTCAGTACATATCTCCATAAAGTTGCAGTTGATATATAATGTAACTGCATAACAAATCCCAAGTGAAAACTGCCTGGGCAAGCTCTTCTGAGTTCCTGACCCACCAAAGGATTACCGAAATAAAAATTGTTTTTACTCTCTAAGTTAGGGGGTAATTTTTATACAATGATAAATAAGTGGTATGCCATCTGACCCCAAACTCCACTCTAGCATAAAGATTTTGGTTTAAATGACCCTAGTAAAAGGGGTCTTCCCTCACATGTTAGCCTTGTTTTGGATAACTCTATTTTTTCCTCCTATTGGACCAAAGTCTTCATTTCTCTAACTTCAAACTAATATTTTAGATTAACTGTCTAGTTCAGCATCAAACAAATTTTCTCTGGCTTCTTCCACATGAAAGCTTGACACGTATACAAAAGTACTCTGAAAATATCTCTTTAGACTTTTCTCCTGCAGAAGAGCAATACCCTGTTCTTTCAGACTTGTCTCAAAAGATATGATTTTCAGAATTCTGTGTCCCTTCCTCTGAATATACTCTGATTGGAGAAGTCTGCCTTAAAGTATAACGCAAGGAGTTTGACACTTTACTCCATAAGTCATCTCACCAGAACAGTATTTGGTAAAATTTTGGTTTTCTTCTATTCCTTTTATTGTCCTAGACACAATATTTCATTAATGCAACTTAACTATTGTGCTGGTCTATTTTTCTAATGACTACCTAACACTATTAGCTTATTTTATGGTTGTCATCAAAGGGAAGTCCCAGAACCTTGCCATCTGTACTGTAGCCAAGTCAGCTCACTCTCATGCAGCTGACATTCTGAATCTAAACAGAACTTGAAATTTGTTTCTGCTTCATTTCATTTCATTTCTTTGCTTTTGGACCAGTGTGTCTCTGTCAGTTGGCATCAACTTTATTATTGGCTTTGTCATTTATTTTTAGTTATACACCCCACCTATGTATCCTTACTTCAAAAATGCTATCAGAATTACCAGTAGAAATGTTGAGGCAACAGGGATAAGAGTATAGCCTAGCTAGTCACATTCTATTGGAAAATTACATAATTTTTTAAAAAAGAAAGAAAATTACAGAATTATTTACAACACGTAGCAGGCATACATTTAAAAGGCACTAAATATCAACAGCTCTATCATTTAATGCACTTCCTAACCACCATGTTTTTGCAAAAGATATTGTCAGATGTGCTGATGTAATAGAAATAATTGAAATGCATTTTATCATGGAAATTTCTGTTCTCTAGAGATTCTAATAAAATGGGAAATTATGTGAATTTAGCATGATTTGTCTTGAGTGTATGTATGCTAACTTCTAGAGATTATCTATAGTAACTTCCGAAGGTTCATAAACTACATGCATGGTTATCCATTCAAGAATAGTATATTAAGCTTAAAAAGGAAAGGCAATAATTCACATGATAAGTCTTTACCACCATTTTAAAAATGAAAATATAATATTCCTAGTTCAGATTTCTGTCAGAAATCTTGTTCTCTGATATTTCTTAAAAATTAGAATGTAGCTATCTTACATAGCAGATAATATTTACTATATGAATGAGCTAATTAATAATGACTGAAAATATAAATAAATTATTTAATTATTTGGGGAGTTTCTTCATAAAACATCAATTATGAAGTTAACTTGTTCACTTATTGTTTATTTTACCTACAGCTCTCTGTCTACCCCATGCTCATAGGTTCAGATCGATCTACCCTTCTCAGTATTCACAGTGTTTAAAATAGTGCCCAAGAAGATAGCTTCAAGATGGTGGAGGAGTAAGACATGGAGATCACCTTCCTCCCCAAAAGTGTATCAAAAATACATCTACATGTGGAACAGCTCCTACAGAACACCTATTGAATGCTGGCAGAAAACCTCAGACTTCCTAAAAGGCAAGAAACTCCCCACGTACCTGGGTAGGTCAAAAGGAAAAAAAACAGAGACAATAAAATAGGGATGGGACCTGCCCCTCTGGGAGGGGGCTGTGAAGGAGGAAAAGCTTCCACACACTAGGAAACCCCTTCACTAGCAGAGACAGCGGGTGGGCAGGAGTGAAGCATTGGAGCCATGGAGGAGAGCACAGCAACAGGGGTACAGAGGGCAAAGTGGAGATTCCTGCACAGATGATCAGTGCTGACCTGCTCTCACCAGCCTGAGAGGCTTGTCTGCTCACCTGCCAGGGTGGGTAGGGGCTGGGAGCTGAGGCTCGAGCTTAGGAGGTCAGATCCCAGGGAGAGGACTGGGGTTGGCTGCATGAACACAGCCTGAAGGGGGCCAGTGTGCCACAGCTATCTGGGAGGGAGTCCGGGAAAATGTCTGGAACTGCCTAAGAGGCACGAAACCATTGTTGTGGGGTGCACAAGGAGAGGGGATTCAGAGTACCACCTAAACAAGCTCCAAAGACGGATGCGAGCCATGGCTATCAACGTGGATACCAGAGACAGGCATGAGATGCTAAGCCTGCTGCTTCAGCCACCAAGAAGCCTGTGTGCAAGCACAGGTCACTATCCACACCTCCCCTCCCAGGAGCCTGTGCAGCCCACCACTGCCAGGGTCCTGTGAACCAGGGACAACTTCCCTGGGGAGAGCACACGGTGTGCCTCAGGCTGTTGCAAAATCATGCTGGCCTCTACCACCACAGGCTGGCCCCACATTCTGTGCCCCTCCCTCCCCCTCCATCCTGAGTGAGCCAGAGCCCCTTAACCAGCTGCTACTTTAACCCCATCCTCTCTGGGCAGGGAAAGGTGCCCTCAGGTGACCTACATGCAGAGGCAGAGCCAAATCCAAAGCTGAACGCCAGGAGCTGTGTGAACAAAGAAGAGAAAGGGAAATCTCTCCATGCAGCCTCAGGAGCAGTGGATTAAATCTCCACAATGAAATTGATGTACCCTGCATCTGTGGAATGCCTGAATAGACAATGAACCATCCCAAAAGTGAGGCAGTGGACTTTGGGGTCTTTGTAGACTTAGGATTTGCTTTCTGCATCTAATTTGTTTCTTGTTTTATGTTTATCAAAGTTTAGTATTTAGAGCTTATTATCATTGGTAGATTTGTTTATTGATTTGCTTGCTCTCTTCCTTTTTTAAAAAAAATATGTATTTTTTTCCTTTTTCTCCTTTTGTGGGTGGGTATGTATATGATTCTTTCTGTAATTTTGTCTCTATACCTTTCTTTTACCATTTGTCCTACAGTTCTGTCTGTCCATTTATCTTTTTTCGTATAGTTTTAGTGCTTGTTATCATTGGTGGATTTTTTTTTTTTTTGGTTTGACTGCTCTCTCTTTCTTTCTCTTTCTTTTATTACTATTTTATTTTTATATTTTTAATAATTATTTAAAAAATTATTTTAATAACTTTATTTTATTTATTTATTTCTCTTGTTTTCTCCCTTTTCTTCTGAGCTGGGTGGCTGACAGAGTCTTGGTGCTCCAGCCAGGTTTCAGGCCTGAGCCTCTGAAGTAGGAGAGGTAAGTTCAGGATACTGGCCCACCAGAGACCTCCAAGCCCCATGTGATATCAAACAGTGAAAACTCTTTCAGAGATCTCCATCTCAATGCTAAGATCCAGCTCCACTCAAAGACCAGCAAGCTACAGTGCTGGACACCATATGCAAAAAAACTACCCAGACAGGAACACAACTTGACCCATTAGCACAGAGGATGTCTAAAATCACAATAAGTTCACAGATACCCCAAAACACACCACCAGACATGGTCCTGCCAACCAGAAAGACAAGATCCAGCCTCATCCACCAGAACAAAAGCACAAGTCCCATCCAACAGGAAGGCTACACAACCCACTGAACCAACCTTACTCACTGGAGGCAGAAATCAAAAATAATGGGAACTATGAATGTGTAGCCTGCAGAAAGGAGACCCAAATACAGTAAGTTAAGTAAAATAAGAAGAGAGAGACATACACAGCAGATGAAGGAGCAAGGTAAAAACCCACCAGACCAAACAAATGAAGAGGAAATACACAGTCTACCTGATAAAGAATTCAGAGCAGTAATAGTAAACATGATCCAAAATCTTGGAAATAGAATGGAGAAAATACAAGAAACGTTTAACCAGGACCTAGAAGAACTAAAAAGCAAACAAACAATGATGAAAAACACAATAAATGAATTTAAAATGCTCAAGAAGGAATCAATTGCAGAATAACTTAGGCAGAAGAGCAGATAAGTGACCTGGAAGATAAAATAGTGGAAATAACTACTGCAGAGCAGAATAAAAGAAAAAGTATGAAAAGAATTGAGGACAGTCTCAGAGACCTCTCGTACAACATTAAATGTACCAACATTCAAATTATAGGGGTCCCAGAAAAAGAGAAAAAGAAAGGGTATGAGAAAATATTTGAAGAGATTATAGTTGAAAACTTCACTAATATGGAAAAGGATATAGTCAATCAAGTCCAGGAAGCACAGAGAGTCCCATACAGGAGAAATCCAAGGAGAAATATGTCAAGACACATATTAGTTAAAATATCAAAAATTAAACACAAAGAAAAAATATTAAAAGCAGCAAGGGAAAAGCAACAAATAACATAAAAGGGAATCCCCATAAGGTTAACAGCTGATCTTTCAGCAGAAAATTTGCAAGCCGGAAGGGAGTGGTAGGAAATATTTAAAGGGGTGAAAGGGAAACACCACAACCAAGATGACTCTACCCAGCAAGGATCTCATTCAGATTCGATGGAGAAATTAAAACCTTTACACACAAGCAAAAGCTAACAGAATTCAGTACCACCAAACAAACTTTACAACAAATCCTAAAGGAACTTCCCTAGGTAGGAAACACAAGAGAAGGAAAAGACCTACAAAACAAACCCTGTTCAAATTAGAAAATGGTAGTAGGAACACATATCGATAACTTCCTTAAAAATAAATGGATTAAATGCTCCAACCAAAAGACATAGACTGGCTGAATGGATACAAAAACAAGACCTGTATATATGCTCTTTACAAGAGACCCACTCACTTCAGACCTAGGGACACATACAGACTGAAAGTGAGGGGATGGAAAAAGATATTCCATGCAAATGGAAATAAAAGAAAGCTGGAGTAGCAATTCTCATATCAGAAAAATAGACGTTAAAATAAAGACTATTACAAGAGACAAAGAAGGACACAACATAATGACCAAAGGATCAATCCAAGAAGATATAACAATTATAAATATTTATGTACCCAACATAGGAGCACCTCAATACATAAGACAAATACCAACAGCTATAAAAAGGGAAATCGACAGTAACACCATCATAGTATGGGACTTTAACAGCCCACTTTCACCAATGGACAGATCATCCAAAATGAAAATAAATAAGGAAACACAAGCTTTAAATTATACATTAAATCACATAGAATTAATTGATACTTATAAAACATTCCATCCAAAAACGACAGGATACACTTTCTTCTTAAGTGCTCATGGAACATTCTCCAGGATAGATTGTATCTTGGGTCTCCAACAAACCTTGGTAAATTTAAGAAAATTGAAATCATATCAAGTATCTTTTCTGACAACAATGCTATGAGACTAGACATCAATTACAGGAAATACCTCTAAAAATTACAAAGACATGGAGGCTAAACAATACACTACAAAATAACCAAGAGATCATTGAAGAAATCAAAGAGGAAATTAAAAAATACCTAGAAACAAATGACAATGAAAACATGACCTAAAACCTATGGGATGCAGCAAAAGCAGTTCTAAGAGGGAATTTTACAGCAATAAAATCCTACCTTGAGAAACAAGAAACACCTCAAATAAACAACCTAACCTTACACCTAAAGCAATTAGAGAAATAAAACCAAAAAACCCCCAATGTTAGCAGAACGAAAGAAATCATAAAGACCAGGTTCAAAATAAATGAAAAAGAAATGAAGGAAACAATAGCTAAGATCAATAAAACTAAAAGCTGGTTCTCTGAGAAGATAAACAAAATTGATAAACCACTAGCCAGACTCATCAAGAAAAAAAGGGAGAAGATTAAAATCAATAGAATTAGAAATGAAAAGGGAGAAGTAACAGCTGACACTACAGAAATAAAAAGGATCATGAGAGATTACCAGAAGCAGCAATATGTCAATTAAATGGACAACCTGGAAGAAATGCACAAATTCTTACAAAAGCACAACCTCTGAGACTGAAAAAGGAAGAAATAGAAATTATAAACAGACCAATCACAAGCACTGAAACTGAAACTGTGATATAAAAATCTTCCAAAAAACAAAATCCCAGGACGAGATGGATCACAGTTGAATTCCATCAAACACTTAGAGAAGAGCTAACACTTATCCTTCTCAAACTCTTCCAAAATATAGCAGAGGGAGGAACACTTCCAAACTCATTCTATGAGGCCATCATCACCCTGATACCAAAACCAGAAAAAGATGTCACAAAAAAATAAAACTACAGACCAATATCACTGATGAGTATAGATACAAAAATCCTCAACAAAATATGAGCAAATGGAATCCAACAGCACATTAAAAGGATCATATACCATGATCAACTGGATTTTGTCTCAGTAATGCAAGGATTCTTCAATATATGCAAATGAATCAATGGGATAAAACATATCTACACATTGAAAGATAAAAATCATATGATCATCTCAATAGACGTAGAAAAAGCTTTTGACAAAATTCAACACTGAATTATATAAAAACCCTGCAGAAAGTGGGCATAGAGGGAACCTACCTCAACATATTAAAGGCCATATATGACAAACCCAAAGCCAGCATCATTCTCAATGGTGAAAAACTGAAAGCATTTCCACAAAAATCAGGAACCAGACAAGTTTACCCACTCACAACACTATTATTCAACATACTTTTGGAAGTTTTAGCCACAGCAATCAGAGAATAAAAAGAAATAAAAGGAATCCAAAATGGAAAAGAAGAAGTAAAACTGTCACTGTTTGCAGATGACAAGATATTATACTTAGAGAATCCCAAAGATGCTACCAGAAAACTACTAGAGCTAATCAATGAATTTGGTATAGTAGCAGGATATAAAATTAATGTACAGAAATCTCTTGCATTCCCATACACTAATGATGAAAAATCTGAAAGAGAAATTAAGGAAACACTCTATTTACCATTGCAACAAAATGAATAAAATACCTAGGAAGAAACCTACCTAAGGAGAAAAAAGACCTCTGTGCAGAAAACTATAAGACACTGATGAACGAAATTAAAGATGACACAAACAGATGGAGACATATACCATGTTCTTGGATTGGAAGAATCAAAATTATGAGAATGAGTATAATACCCAAAGCAATCTACCTATTCAATGCAATCCCTATCAAACTAACACTGGCATTTTTCACAGAAGTAGAACAAAAAATTTCACAATTTGTATGGAAACACAAAAGACCCTGTATAGCCAAAGCAATCTTGAGAAAGAAAAATGGAGCTGGAGAAATCAGCTCCCTGACTTCAGACTATATTACAAAGCTACACTAATCAAGGCATTATGGTACTGGCACAAAAACAGAAATATAGATCAATGGAACAGGATAGAAAGCCCAGAGATAAACCCATGCACATATGGTCACCTTATCTTTGATAAAGGAGTCAAGAATATACGATGGAGAAAAGACAGCCTCTTCAATAAGTGGGGCTGGGAAACTGGACAGCTACATGTAAAAGAATGAAATTAGAACACTCCTTAACACCATACACAACAATAAAGTCAAGAAGGATTAAAGACCTAAATATAAGACAAGACACTATCAAACTCTTAGAGGAAAACATAGGCAGAACACTCTATGACATAAATCACAGCAAGATACTTTTTAACCCACCTCCTAGAGAAATAGAAATAAAAATAAACAAATGGGACCTAATGAAACTTAAAATCTTTTGCACAGCAAAGGAAACCATAAACATGACAAAAAGACAACCCTCAGAATGGGAGAAAATAGTTGCAAATGAAGCAAATGACAAAGGATTAACCTCCAAAATTTACAAGCAGCTCATGCAGCTCAATATCAAAAAAAAAAAAAAAAAAACCAATCCAAAAATGGGCAGAAGACACAAATAGACATTTCTCCAAAGAAGATAGACAGGTTGCCAACAAACACGTGAATGTATGCTTTACATCACTAATGGTTAGAGAAATGCAGATCAAAACTCTGTGGTATCACCTCACACAGGTCAGAATGGCCATCATCAAAAAATCTACAAACAATAAATGCTGGAGAAGGTGTGGAGAAAAGGGAATCTTCTTGCACTGTTGGTGGGAATGTAAATTTATACAGTCTCTATGGAGAACAGTATGGAGGTTCCTTAAAAAACTAAAAATAGAACTACCATATGACCCAGCAATCCCACTACTGGGCATATACCTACCCTGAGAAAACCATAATTCAAAAAGAATCATGTACCAAAATGTTCATTGTAGCTCTATTTCCAATAGCCAGGACATGGAAGCAACCTAAGAGTCCATCAACAGATGAATAGATAAAGAAGATGTGGCACATATATTCAATGGAATATTACTCAGCCATAAAAATAATCTAAATTGAGTTATTGCTAGTGAGGTGGATGGACCTAGAGTGTGTCATACAGTTTGAAGTGAGTGAGAAAGAGAAAAACAAATACTGTATGCTAACACATATATATGGGCTCTAAAAATAAAAAATAAAAATAAGGTTCTGAAGAACCTAGTGGCAGGACAGAAATAAAGATGCAGACTTGAGGACACGGGGAAGGGGAATGGTAAGGTGGAACAAAGTGAGAGTGGCATGGACATATATTCACTACCATATGTAAAATAGATAGTGGGAAGCAGTCACATAGCACAGGGAGATCAGCTCGGTTCTTTGTGTCCACCTAGAGGGGTGGGATAGGGAGGGTGGGAGGGAGACACAAGAGGGAGGAGATATGGGGATATATGTTTATGTATAGCTGATTCACTTTGTTATACAGCATAAATGAACTG
Source organism: Hyperoodon ampullatus (assembly GCF_949752795.1). NCBI lineage: Eukaryota > Metazoa > Chordata > Mammalia > Artiodactyla > Ziphiidae > Hyperoodon > Hyperoodon ampullatus. The sequence goes on along the minus strand of NC_136927.1, from coordinate 14,283,164 downwards.
TAAAGCAATTATACTCCAATAAAGATTTTTAAAAATATAATAAAGTAAAATAAAATAGCACCCAAGGCACAATACACCCACTACATATAGACACAGTGAATGAAGGAATAAGATTGTATCAATTGTGGCCTTAGTTCTCAAATTCAGTCATGTACATACTCACTATTACAATATTCAGTCTACTCCTCCCAGTTAGAAAAACCTTTTCCTCAAAGAAGAAGACTGATATACAATCGAAGGTCAGTTTTACACTGTCACTTGTAAGTGTATTTTTAAGAAACACCAAATTTGTTCTTATTCTTCTGCCAATATTTTCAAAACTCTTTTACAAAAGAATAAAATAAGAATTTGAAGGAAGAAATAAAACTGTTATGTATGGATGACATGATTGAGTCAGTAGAAAAAACACAGTAATAGAGTTAAAAATTCTTAGAAATTAATAAATGAATTTAAAATTTTATACTTAAGGTTGAATATTGAAAATAAATTTTTATAAGAAAAAAGTGATTTAATTTAAGTTCTTCACGAAGCAACATTCCAATGCAAGCAGTTTATTTTGAAGGTGACACCATGAAACACTGGGAGGGAAGCTGGGGAAGTAAGGGAGGCAAAGGAACGATTGGAGCAGTCATTCAGCTAGACCTCAAAAGTTCAGTGTAGTAACAGTGTTTCAGTGACTTCATATTTCAAGCATTTTCCCCGCTTTTCAAACAAAATCCTGCCCTGTCCTTCAGCACTCTGGGGAAGACCTACTGTCCCCAGACATGGCAGCAGGTTGACATAGATTTAAACGGAAAATCTGCATATATCTGATTTTTACATCTATTATTTTTCCCATTTTGCCTCATGATTTGCTGAAGAAGTAGTAGATATGATTCTGAAATTACTGTATTAAAAATAGGATGTTAATATACACACAAATGTATATCAAAGACTTTAAAAAACTTGATAATTATTCATATAACTACCTATTTCAGTAACTATAAGACATATAATGTCATGAAACTATGCTATTCCTCATTGTAAAATGAAAAGCAATATCAAAGCAGTACATATAATATGAACTCATTTTTGTAAAAATGTGTGTATATAAGCATAACTGAGAGCTTTTTTTCTATAAAAATGTGTGTGTATATGTATAAACAATTCAGAGTGGTGTAAGTGGTAGGATTTGGGTTGTTTTTGTTTCTTTATTTAATTACCTATATGTCTGAATTTCTTTTTCAAAAATAAAATCACCTTTTAATTTTGTAATAATAGTCAAGCAAAAAAAGTTTGGTAACTGATATAAACAAATATCCAAAATCAGAAAGCAAATAAATTAAATATATAATTTATAGATACCTATATGTCAAAAAAAAATCCTTATTTTATCAGAGCATGTCATCGACCACTGATTACTTCAAAAATAAGTTTTCATCATTTTTTTCTGTGAGAACATAATTAGATGATCATAAAATAGAACAATTTCATAGGTATTTTAAATAAAATTCAGGTTGAAAAATTTAGTCTACCCATAATTTTCCATGTATAACATGTTTAAAAATCTTGGATTAAGCGGAGAACCAAAAAGGTGCTAGGAATTTCTATTAATTTATCTCTGGTTCTCCGATTAAATACAAAAAAATACAGGATACTAGGTAATCTTAATAAATCAATTTGATCCAAAAATAATTATTAATAGTTAATAATCATAATAGTCATCATCATCATACTATCATAAATAAACAACAAAATCTCTAGATATTAGAAACTATAAATAGATTGTGTTGACCTTACACTGCTTGGAAACTTCCTTGAGCTTGCCTTGTAGTGTGTAGTCACCCAATAAGGTTCAACAAAAGAAATAAGATGGCAGCTGGCCAGGGCCAGTACCTTTCTAGAAAGCAGCTCAGCAGGCACCATGCAGAAAACTGTCTTTGACAAAATCTCAAAATTCCCCTCAAATTCCAGTATAACCTCCTTCATTGTCACAGAGCCTGAAATCAATTACAACTTGGATATACACAATCCTGTATGATCTGCTTCTTTGTGGTTTGTCATCATTTACTCCAAGAGACACATATTTAGGGGTTAAAAGGGAAAAAAAACCTTATTAATTGAATATACCACAGATAAACTGCTTCCCTTACTGGGTCTTCCACCTATTCTTAATTCACAACTTACAAACTATGGCAGAATATTTTTGTGATCTCTATATTCTGCCCAGAAATTATATAGAATTCTCTGTCAATATGGTAGCCACAAGTTAAAATTTAATAAAATTTAAGATTCAGCCCCTCAGTTGCAGTAGTCTGACATCAATTGCTCAATAGCCAACTGTAGCATACTGGACAGTGCAGGTATAGAGCATTTCCATAATTGTAGAAAGTTTTATTCAACAATGCTGACTGTATATCAAATTCTATCTCACTACTTGTTAAGACCTAATGAAAAGCTAAGGCTTTGATGATATCACTAGTTTTGCCACAAACTTAAATATTTGGCTTATGTATAAAGTAGTCAGTTTAATTTAAAGTAGAATCGAATACAACTTGTTGCTAAAATATTAAACTTTGTTGCTGTGCTCTAGAATCATCTACAAATATATGCCCAAACTGACTCCTTCACTGGGTAACCAAGGTTTGGATGAGCCCTGCTGTGTTAATTATTTATTGCTGTATAATAAATTATTCCAAAATTTAGTAGCCTAAAAAACAATAATCACTTTTAATCTTTCATGGTTTCTGTAGACCAGGATTTAGGGAGCAGCCAAATGATGCAGTTCTGGCTCAGGGTCTCGTATGACGTTGCAGTCAAATGTCAGCTGGGGCTGCAGCAATCTGAACGCTGATTGTATTGGGTGATCCATTTCTAAGGCAACTCAGTCAAGTAGATAGCAAGTTGGTTCATCTCCATGGGACTTCGTTAGTGTCCTCAGAACATGGCAGCTGGCTTTTATTAGAGCTAGAGGTCCAAGATACTAAAGCAAAAGCTGTAATACATTTTACGACCCAGCCTTGGATGTCTCACACCACCAATTCTACCATATTCTGTTTGTCACACAGGTTAGCCTTGAGTGATTCAATGTGAGAGGGGACCACACAAGAGCATGACTATTTGGAGATAAGGGTCAGTGGACCATCTTAGAGGCTGGCTACCACACTCAGCCAGCAGTGAGTGTTTCTTGGTAGATTGTAAGGATTGAGAAAAGGAAGCAGAGAACAGATTTTACCAAGAGGAATTTAGTCACACTGTTTCCAGAGCCTGAGCATAGATTTACCCAATGGTCTCCAAAAGAAGATTCATGTCTCATTTGTTCCTTGAGCTTTCTGCCAATATTCAAGATGCTGGAACTCTTCCTGCCTACTAGCTTTCCCCACACAAGACATATTTAACACAAAAGTGGAGGAAACTTTAGAAATTTAGACCTTCAATGGTTCTGAAACTTAATCACAAAATAGAATGATCTGGAGATCTTGAAAGAAAGAAAGAAAAAGAAAGAGAGAGAGAAAGAAAGAAAGGGAGAAAGAAAGAAAGAAAGAAAGAAAGAACGAAAGAAAGAAAGAAAGAAAGAAAGAAAGAAAGAAAGAAAGAAAGAAAGAAAGAAAGAAATAGATAGAAAGAAAGGAGGGAGGGAGGGAGGAAGGAAGGAAAGAAGGAAGGAAGGAAGGAAGGAAGGAAGGAAGGAAGGAAGGAAGGAAGGAAGGAAACAAAAACTGATGCCTAGGTCTCACTAGAGATTCTAATGTTATTGGTCTGGGTGCAGCCCCCGAAGCAGACATTTTTATAGCTTCCCAGTGATTCTAGCATGCAGCAAAAGTTGAAAACCACTAAATAGAGGAAGATCCTTCTGAATGTTCTCTCTCATGATCTCTCTCCTTCCTTAATCTCTTCATCCTGCTCTCACAAACATTATTTTAAAACTTGTTTCTCAACCCAATCCCTGAAAAGAACTCACCTCTTCCCACAAAAGTTGGGAGAATGTCTTAGTCCCTTTCAGGGTCTGTTTCATGCCATTAAACCCAAGATGATGGCCCGTACAGACCCCTAAAGGATAGGAATGGGCTCTAGTCTCAGGACCAGGAGAGGAAGGAGAATGTGGGAATCTACTTCCAGCTCTTGACTGTGGATGCCTGACATTGATTTCCTCACTAATTACCTAAGATGAAAGCACACGTTGTCAAAGGGAAAATTATTATTTACCAGAAACAACACAGTCTAATCGACCATGAAAAAACTAGTTCCTCCTATGAAAGTGACCTTGATTCTGCTGCTTGTGAAAATAAATAATTAACTAACCTCAGCACGATGGTGTTAATGGCACATATGACCCCTTCAAGATGTGGCTTATGTTACAAAAGCCTCCACGATAGTAGAGAAGGATTCCGATGCTACCAGTGCTACCATGATGATTTTAGTCTCTCTGTCTCTCCTCCTATAGGAAGGAGAGGCATGTCTCACTTTACCACATCTTCAAGCAAACTCCATATATTTACCTCCATAGATAGTTACAGAAAAAAAAAGCAGCTCTATATCTCAGCAAGTCTGAAATTTTAGCATGCATATGAATTACATGGGGATCTTGTTAAACTGCAATTCTGAATCTATGGTGGGGACTGAGATTCTGCACTTACTCCTAACAAGTTCCTAGGAGATGTGGATGTTGACAGTTTACGGTCACAAAATGAGTATCAGGGATGTAGATATTACAGAAAAGTAAGAGTGATGACTGCAAAGCATTTTAACCTCTCCCCTTTGATCTCACGCTTCTCTGAAGGACTAAAATAGTTTCCTCTCATGTTTATTTTTTGTGGCCATATTCTATAATATACAGAGAATTCTATTATATTTTCAATTTCATCTGCCTTTGTTATGGAAAAATCTTCTAAACGTCTTGTATTACAAGATTATAGATCATTTTGTGAAAGAAGAACTGATAGGAAAAAAATTGTATCATATAAAATTTACTGTTTCTAACAAGCATCACTATACTTATTGCTTCTGTTACCCTTACCAACCCCATGTCCTTTCTCTTTACTCTTCAAGAAGGAAAAAAAAGTCCCACAAAATATAATTAAATCTACTTTACCAGCCAGACTAAATATTGCACAAATATATGTTCTCTTAGAATTGTAATCATAAAACACACAGGACATAATACTTACAATACCAAAATGACTCATGCCTGGTGGTATTGTGGTTACATGTTAGTCGGAAGTTCATTGAGCTATAATTTTTTTAATTTTCTATTTTTACTTTATCCTATTAGCCAATCTATTATTCAGGTCTTTACGGGAAAAAAATATATTCATTTGAAACATAGTACTTCTTAACTTTGGGGGAAAGAAAATCTCTATGTAATCTAATTAGCTATGGTCATTTAGAAGAATTATCCTCATTGTTCTACAATTTCTTTGACAAATGAACCCTCGGCCATTCCAATGTGCTATCTTCAACGACAAAGCTGATTAAAAGATCTTCATCACCTTCTATAAAATAGTGCCAGTTCAAGGTTAAAATTACTAACATACTTCGAATAGTCATTTCCCTGGGTTAATAACAGGAGAGTGAATAAGATTATGGCTCCCTTTTGACTTTTTTTTTAACATCTTCATTGTAGTATAATTGCTTTACAATGGTGTGTTAGTTTCTGCTTTATAACAAAGTGAATCAGTTATACATATACATATGTTCCCATATCTCTTCCCTCTTGCATCTCCCTCCTTCCCACCCTCCCTATCCCAACCCTCTAGGTGGTCACAAAGCACCGAGCTGATCTCCCTGTGCTATGCGGCTACTTCCCACTAGCTATCTATTTTACGTTTGGTAGTGTATATATGTCCATGCGACTCTCTCACTTTGTCACAGCTTACCTTTCCTCCTCCCCATATCCTCAAGTCCATTATCTAGTAGGTCTGTGTCTTTATTCCCCTCTTACCCCTAGGATCTTCATGACCTATTTTTTTTTCCTTAGATTCCATACATATGTGTTAGCATACGGTATTTGTTTTTCTCTTTCTGACTTACTTCACTCTGTGTGACAGACTCTAGGTCCATCCTCCTCACGACAAATATGTCAATTTCATTCCTTTTTATGGCTGAGTAATATTCAATTGTATATATGTGCCACATCTTCTTTATCCATTCATCCAATGATGGACACTTAGGTTGCTTCAATGTCCTGACTATTGTAAATAGAGCTGCAATGAACATTTTGGTACATGACTCTTTTTGAATTATGGTTTTCTCAGTGTATATGCCCAGTAGTGGGATTGCTGGTCATATGGTAGTTCTATTTTTAGTTTTCTAAGGAACCTCCATACTGTTTTCCATAGTGGCTGTACCAATTTACATTCCCATCAACAGTGCAAGAGTGTTCCCTTTTCTCCACACCCTCTCCAGCACTTACTGTTTCTAGATTTTTTGATGATGGCCTTTCTGACCGGTGTGAGATGATATCTCAATGTAGTTTTGATTTGCATTTCTCTAATGATTAATGATGTTTAGCATTCTTTCATGTGTTTGATGGCAATCCGTATATCTTCTTTGGAGAAATGCCTATTTAGGTGTTCTGCCCTTTTCTGGATTGGGTTGTTTCTTTTTTTTTGTTGTTATTGAGCTGCATGTGCTGCTTGTAAATCTTGGAGATTAATCCTTTGTCAGTTGCTTCATTTGCAAATATTTTCTCTCATTAAGAGGGTTGTCTTTTGGTCTTGTTTAAGGTTTCCTTTGCTGTGCAAAAGATTTTAAGTTTCATTCGATCCCATTTGTTTATTTTTCTTTTTATTTCCATTTCTCTAGGAGGTGGGTCAAAAAGGATTTTGCTGTGATGTATGTCATAGAGTGTTCTGCCTGTTTTCCTCTAGGAGTTTGATAGTGTCTGGCCTTACATTTAGGTCTTTAATCCATTTTGAGTTTATTTTTGTGTGTGGTATTAGGCAGTGTTCTAATTTCATACTTTTACGTGTACCTGTCATGTTTTCCAAGCACAACTTATTGAAGAGGCTGTCTTTTCTCCACTGTATATCTTGCCTCCTTTATCAAAGATAAGGTGACCATATGTGTGTGGGTTTACCTCTGGGTTTTGTATCCTTTTCCATTGATCTATATTTCTGTTTTTGTGCCAGTACCATACTCTCTTCATTACTGTAGCTTTGTAGTATACTCTGAAGTCAGGGAGCCTGATTCCTCCAGCTCGATTTTTTGTTCTCATGATGGCTTTGGCTATTCAGGGTCATTTGTGTCTCCATACCAATTGTGAAATTTTTTGTTCTAGTTCTGTGAAATATGCCATTGGTAGTTTGATAGGGATTGCATTGAATCTGTAGATTGCTTTGGGTAGTAGAGTCATTTTCACAATGTTGATTCTTCCAATCCAAGGTCATGGTATATCTCTCCATCGATTTGTATCATCTCTAATTTCTTTCATCAGTGTCTTATAATTTTCTGCATACACTTCTTTTGTCTCCTTAGGTAGGTTTATTCCTAGATATTTTATTATTTTTGTTGCAATGGTGAATGGGAGTGTTTTCTTAATTTCACTTTCAGATTTTTCATCATTAGTGTATAGGAATGCCAGAGATTTCTGTGCATTAATTTTGTATCCTGCTACTTTACCAGATTCATTGATTAGCTCTAGTAGTTTTCTGGTATCATCTTTAGGTATCTCTATATATAGTATCATGTCATCTGCAAACAGTGACAGCTTTACTTCCTTTTTCCGATTTGGATCCCTTTTATTTCTTTTTCTTCTCTGATGGCTGTGGCTAAAACTTCCAAAACTATGTTGAATAATAGTGGTGACAGTGGGCAAAATTTTCTTGCTCCTGATCTTAGTGGAAATGATTTCAGTTTTTCACCATTGAGGATGATGTTAGCTTTTGGTTTGTCATATATGGCCTTTATTATGTTGAGTAAAGTTCCCTCTATGCCTACTTTCTGAAGGGATTTTATCATAAATGGGTGTTGAATTTTTTCAGAAGATTTCTCTGCATCTATTGAGATGATCATATGGTTTTTCTCCTTCAATTTGTTAATATGGGGTATCGTATTGATTGATTTGCATATATTGAAGAATCCTTGAATTCCCGGAATAAACCCCACTTGATCATAGTGTATGATCCTTTTAATGTGCTGCTGGATTCTGTTTGTTAGTATTTTCTTGAGAATTTTTGCTCCTATGTTCATCAGTGATATTGGCCTGTAGTTTCCTTCTTTGTGACATTTTTGTCTGGTTTTGGTATCAGGGTGATGGTGGCCTCGTAGAATGAGTTTGGGAGTGTTCCTACCTCTGTTATATTTTGAAAGAGTTTGAGAAGGAAAGATGTGAGCTCTTCTCTAAATGCTTGATAGTATTCGCCTGTGAAGCCATCTGGTCCTGGGCTTTTGTTTGTTGGAAGATTTTTTGACACAGTTTCAATTTCAGTGCTTGTGATTGGTCTGTTCATATTTTGTGTTTCTTCCTGATTCAGTCTTGGCAGGTTGTGCATTTCTAAGAATTTGTCCATTTCTTCCAGGTTGTCCATTTTATTGGCATAGAGTTGCTTGTAGTAATCTCTCATGATCTTTTGTATTTCTGCAGTATCGGTTGTTACTTCTCCATTTTCATTTCTAATTCTATTGAATTAGAATTAGTCTTCTAGAATTAGTCTATTAGAATTAGTCTTCTCCCTTTTTTTCTTGATGAGTCTGGCTAATGGTTTATCAATTTTGTTTATCTTCTCAATGAACTAGCTTTTAGTTTTATTGATCTTTGCTATGATTTCCTTCATTTCTTTTTTCACTTATTTCTGATCTGATCTTTATGATTTCTTTCCTTCTGCTAACTTTGTTGTTTTTTTGTTCTTCTTTCTCTAATTGCTTTATGTGCAAGGTTAAGCTCTTTATTTGAGATGTTTCCTGTTTCTTAAGGTAGGATTGTATTGGTATATACTTCCCTCTTAGAACTGTTTTTGCTGCATCCCATAGGTTTTGGGTCATCGTGTCCCCATTGTTATTTCTTTCTAGGTGTTTTTTTTTATTTCCTCAGTGATAACTTGGTCATCAAGTACTGTATTGTTTAGCCTCCGTGTGTTTGTATTTTTTACAGATCTTTTCCTGTAATTGATATCTAGTCTCGTAGCATTGTGGTCAGAAAAGATACTCTATAAAGTTTCAATTTTCTTAAATTTACCAAGGCTTGATTTGTGACCAAAGATATGCTGTGTCCTGGAGAATGCTCCATGAGCACTTGAGAAAAATATGTATTTTTGTTTTTGGATGGAATGTCCTATAAATATCAATTAAGTCCATCTTTTTTAATGTATCATTTAAAGCTTGTATTTCCTTATTTATTTTCATTTTGGATGATCTGTCCATTGGTGAAAGTGGGCTTTTAAAGTCCCCTACTATGATTGTGTTACTGTCGATTTCCCGTTTTATGGCTGTTAGTATTTGCCTTATGTATTGAGGTGCTCCTATGTTGGTTGCATAAATATTTACAATTGTTATATCTTCTTCTTGGATCAATCCCTTGATCATTATGTAGTGTCCTTCTTTCTCTCTGGTAATAGTCTTTATTTTAAACTCTATTTTGTCTGATATGAGAATTGCTACTCCAGCTTTCTTTTGATTTCCATTTGCATGGAATATGTTTTTCTATCCCCTTACTTTCAGGTCTGTGTGTGTCCCTAAGTATGTAGTAGGTCTTTTGTAGACAATATATATATATGGGTCTTGTTTTTTTGTCCATTCAACCAGTCTGTGTCTTTTGGTGGGAACATTTAGTCCATTTACATTTAAGGTAATTATCAATATGTATGTTCCTATTCCCATTTTCTTAATTGTTTTGGCTTTGTTATTGTAGGTCTTTTCCTTCTCTTGTGTTTCTTGCCTAGAGAAGTTCCTTTTGCATTTGTCGTAAAGCTGGTTTGGTGGTGCTGAACTCTCTCAGCTTTTGCTTGTGTGTAAAGGTTTTAATTTCTCCATCAAATCTGAATGAGATCCCTGCTTGGTAACGTAATCTTGGTTGTAGATTTTTCTCCTTCATCATTTTAAATATGTCCTCCCTCTCCCTTCTGGCTTGCAGAGTTTCTGCTGAAAGATCAGCTGTTAACCTTATGGGGATTCCCTTGTGTGTTATTTGTTGTTTTTCCCTTGCTGCTTTTAATATGTTTTATTTATATTTAATTTTTGAAAGTTTGATTAATATGTTCCTTGACATGTTTCTCCTTGAATTTATCCTGTATGGGACTCTCCGTGTTTCCTGGACTTGGTTAACTATTTCCTTTCCCATATTAGGGAAGTTTTCAACTATAATCTCTTCAAATATTTTCTCAATCCCTTTCTTTTTCTCTTCTTCTTCTGGGACCCCTATAATTCGAATGTTAGTGCATTTAATGTTTTCCCAGAGGTCTCTGTGACTGTCCTCATTTCTTTTCATTCTTTTTTCTTTATTCTGTTCTGAAGTAGTTATTTCCACTACTTAATCTTCCAGGTCACTTATCCATCCTTCTGCCTCAGTTATTCTGCTATTGATCCCTTCTAGAGTATTTTTAATTCCATTTATTGTGTTGTTCATCATTGATTGTTTCCTCTTTAGTTCTAGGTCCTTGTTAAATGCTTCTTGCATTTTCTCTATTCTATTTCCAAGATTTTGGACTATCTTTACTATCATTATTCTGAACTTTTTTTCAGGTAGCCTGCATATTTCCTCTTCATTTGTTAGGTCTGGTGGGTTTTTACCTTGCTCCTTCATCTGCTGTGTGTTTTTCTGTGTTCTCATTTTGCTTATCTTACTGTGTTTGAGGTCTCCTTTTTGCAGGCTGCTGGTTCATAGTTCCCGTTGTTTTTGGTGTCTGTCCCCAGTGGCTAACGTTGGTTCAGTGTGTTGTATAGGCTTCCTTGTGGAGAGGATTAGTGCCTGTGTTCTGGTGGATGAGGCTGGATCTTGTCTTTCTGGTGGGCAGGTCCACATCTGTTGGTGTGTTTTGTGGTGTCTGTGGCCTTATTATGACTTCAGGGAACCACTGTGCTAATGTGTGTGGTTGTGTTCCTGCCTTGCTAGCTGTTTGGCGTAGGGTGTCCTGCACTGTGGCTTTCTGGTCATTGAGTGGAGCTGGGTATTGGCATTGAGATGGAGATCTTTAGGAGATTTTCACCATTTGATATTACGTGGAGTGGGGAGGTCTCTTGTGGACCAGTGTGCTGAAGTTGGCTCTCCCACCTCAGAGGCACAGCACTGACTCCTGGCTGGAGCACCAAGAGGCTTTCATCCACATGGTGCAGAATAAAAGGGAGAAAAAATGAAGAAAGGAAGAAAGAAGGAAAGAAAGAAAGAAAGGAAGGAAGGAAGAAAGGAAGGAAGAAAGCGAGAATAAAATAAAGTCAGATAAAATAATGTCATTAAAATAAAAAATAATTATTAAGAAAAAATATTTTTAAAAAGTAAAAAAAGAAAAAAAAAAAAAAAACATGGACGGACAGAACCCTAGGACAAATAGTGAAAGCAAAGCTATACAAACAAAATCTCACACAGAAGCATACACATACTCACAAAAAGTGGAAAAGGGGAAAAAATAATATATCTTGCTCCCAAAGTCCACCTCCTCAACTTGGGATGATTCATTGTTTGTTCAGGTATTCCACAGATGCAGGGTACATCAAGTTGATGGTGGAGATTTAATGCGCTGCTCCTGAGGCTGCTGGGAGAAATTTCCCTTTCTCTTCTTTGTTCGCACAGCTCCCGGGGTTCAGCTTTGGATTTCGCCCTGCCTTTGCATGTAGGTCGCCTGAGGGCCTCTGTTCTTCGCTCAGACAGGACGGGTTTAAAGGAGCCTCTGATTCGGGGACTCTGGCTCCCTCAGGCCGCGGGGGTGGGAGGGGTACGGATGGGGGGCAAGCCTGTGAAGGCAGAGGCCTGCGGGACCTTGCACCAGCCTGAGGTGTGCCGTTCGTTCTCCTGGGGAAGTTGTCCCTTGATCCCTGGACCCTGGCAGTGGCGGGCTGCACAGTCTCCCGGGAGGGGAGAAGTGGATAGTGACCTGTGCTCGCACACAGGCTTCTTGGCGGCAGCAGCAGCAGCCTTAGCGTCCCTTGCCCGTCTCTGGCGTCCGCACTTAATAACCGCGGCTCGCGCCTGTCTCTGGATCTCCTTTAAGCAGCGCTCTTAATCCCCTCTCCTCGTGCACCAGGAAACAAAGAAGGAAGAAAAATTCTCTTGCCTCTTCGGCAGGTCCAGATTTTTTCCCGGACTCCCTCCCAGCTAGCCGTATTGCACTAACCCCCTGCAGGCTGTGTTCACGCAGTCAAACCCAGTCCTCTCCCTGCATCCGACTGAAGCCCAAGCCTCAGCTTCTAGCCCCCGCCCATCCCGGCGGGTGAGCAGACAAGCCTCTTGGGCTGCTGAATGCTGGTTGGCACCGATCCTCTGTGCAGGAATCTCTCTGCTTTGCCGTCTGCTTCCCTGTTGCTGTGCTCTCCTCTGCAGCTCTGAAGCTTCCCCCTCCACCACCTAGTCTCTGGCCCCAAAGGGGTTTCTAGTGCGTGGAAACATTTCCTTCTTCACAGCTCCCTTCCACTGGTGCAGGTCCTGTCCCTATTCTTTTGCCTCTGTTTTTTCTTTTTTCTTTTGCCCTACCCAGGTACGTGGGGAGTTTCTTGCCTTTTGGGATGTCTGAAGTCTTCTGCCAGCATTCAGTAGGTGTTCTGTAGGAGTTGTTCCATGTGTAGATGTATTTCTGATGTATCTGTGGGGAGGAAGGTGATCTCCGCGTCTTACTCTTCTGCCATCTTCCTCAACTCCCGGGTACGATGATTCCGGCCTGCGTTCCCCAGGACTGTCGTGCCTTTGGCTGCCAGTGCCGCTCCAGATCTGGCAGCCTCAGTGAGGCTGCCCTCCCCTCGGGCTCCGGGGAAGTTCCGTGATGGCGGAGGGAAGAGACACCAAGCCGGGAGCTCCAGCTTTGCAGAAACGCGGGCCTCCTTTTTGTCTTTAATAATTATAGAGAAAATGTCCACTGTTAAAAGAAACAATAAAATATTGAAAACAACTAAAAGGACAAAGAATGTGTCTTTGTAATCCTGGCTACTCACTACAATCAAACTCAGTTTTTAAAAATATTACTTTTATCACAAAATTCTTTTAACTGTGTAAAGGGTACTAACTAAGTATGACTCGGTATCAAATGAATTCCACTGTTATTGAAACTATTATTTTAGCCTTACTCCAACCTCTTTCTAATGAATATTTCTTTAATTGATTCACATTTGGGCACAAAGAGAAAATTTATCCCCAAATAGCTATAAAAGTAGTTTGGTGTATATTATATCATTCTGGAAGTAAAAAAGAATGTTTATTTGCATCCATGGTATCAACCAGTCTAATTATACAATATTTCTGAACTCTGCCTAGGCCAGAAAGAATAAATGCATGAGATGACATTGCAACTTGGAAGCCCAGTATTCACAATAGCTGACTCCTTCAGAGGAGTCATCCTCACCACAATCTTTACTTTGGAAACTACATCTGAAGTGGCTGGATCAATCCCTTCAAACAGCATTTGTTGAAATCTTAGTCTAACTCCATGGTAACCATAGCAATGTTTATTTTGTTACTAACTTTCATAATGAACATAAAGAACTTCAGACATACATATTTGGCAGCAATAATAAAATTGCCTAACTCTGGTGACTGTTGTTCTCTCGGCTCCTGGGAGACCACAGTGAAATATAAAGACCAAGAAACTATGTCCTCGATTAGACTCCATAATTAAACTACTCTACAATAGCAACATTTCCATTTGTTTAGAATTTAGAAGATGTGCATTCCTGTCCTGCTTCATCTCTGACCAGTTGTTTGAATAAGACAGTCAATCTAACTGAGCATTATTTTGTTTATCTAGAAAACAAGAAGTGGTTTAGTAAGATATCTCTGAAGTGCCATTCATCAATAACAATATAAATTATTAGTCTAAGTCTATTTTATAAGTGAAACAAGAAGTTGACCTAAACAATGAAGCTTCTAGGAAAATTTCAGCCGCTAAATCTAAATCACTATTTAAGCACCTGGCTACCCATCTCAGACAAAGGAAGATACTATAGCCTACAAAAGTAGCAGACTGATAATAATCCAACAAATATTCACTGAAAAGCCACTAGAGACAAAGTGCTAAGTAAAGCTGACTAGTATTATAGCCTTATTGAGGACCAACTATGGGGCAAGTGGGTGGTGTCCTTCCCTGTACCTGGGAATATAATTAAAGTGAAATCCTCAAGTAACAGTCAAAACAGAGATAGGCAGAGTCCTCTTAAAGAGGTAGAAGAGCCCTCTATCTGGATAGTAACCAGATGGACAGTGTTAGCATACTTGAAAAAGAAATGTGTCTGAACAGCATGGGTCAGTCTTAGAAGTTCAAAGGTATAACCTTGAGAATCTGTCTCTAGGACAATTTAGATCTACAAGCAACCTTTAAGAGGTTTTCAAGAGAAACAACAAGGACCTACTGTATAGCATGAAGAACTATATACAATATCTTATAATAACCTATAATCAAAAAGAACCTGAAAAACAAGAGATATACACATATATAGAGATATATAACTGAATCATTTTCCTGTACATCTGAAACTAACACAACATTGCAAATCAAGTATACTTCAATAAAAAGAGTATACTATAAAATTAGTAGTGTTTGCCTTACTTAAGAGAAAAAAAAAAAAGAGAGAGGTTCTCAAGAATAGAAGAGATATAACTCTCAGGCTAAGTTGTAACCAACATTTAGTTCTTCCAACTACTTCCTCTTTCACCATAGCCATGCCTACTAAACTACCTTTTGACTTCTTCCCACATATCTGTCACTGTTAGACATGAAAAATTTGGTCCCAGAATGAAGGTAATATGTTTTTCTGACTGGGATTGAAAACTCCTGCTGTATTGATAAACCCCATTTCATGAGCTTCTTAAAACATTGGCAGGAGGAGGGGGGCACCTATAACACATTCCTTAGGCTAACGACAGACCTTCCCAAGGAACACCGCCCACAACAACCAGGTTTCTTTCTCCTCAGACTTTACTTGCATGGATTCTTTCTCTCTGTCCTCCTTATTCTTATCCTCTTCCTTCTCCTCCAATAAAGATAATGGACGGACGTGAGTCTGAGTTTTAAGAATGGTTGAGATTAGACAGAGGTTAGGAGAGGGAATTTCAAAGAGAGGAGTGATTAAATTGGGTTGGTGGATTAAGTCCACCAGTCTAGCCAGTTTAAAGAGGAACAGTAATGCCAGGTAAGATGAGACTAGAAACTGAAGCTGGATCCAGATCAGGAAGATTTCCAAAAGACATTAAGACATCTGGTCCTATGGAATTGACTCTGAGAGTTTTCAGGGTTTCTTGAAAGATAGTAACATAAATAAAAGTTGAATATTAAGAAGGTTGTACATGCTGTATATATAATCATACATGAAGTAGTCACACTATAAACTATATTTAACAGGAAAGTATATAGTTGGTACTTTAAACTTCAAAGATCACACATTTATCTTCAGTACATGGAGGTAAGACCCTTGGAGGGAAATGACTAACTCACAAAGAGACAACTGGTGGGGAGGGGTGTGGACCTGCCCATGAGTAATGGAAGGAGGAAGGAAAAGAAAGAATGGAGATGTCTCTAATTCATCTGCTACCTTTCCTCAGGGTAGGGTTCACCTTCCAAATGACCAGCAAGTCAACACTTGCATCTGGGTTTCAGTGTTATTCCCAAGAAATGTCTGTAGCCTTCCCCCCAAAACACCTCCCTCTATGAGGGATGGTAAGTAGGGTGACACACAGCAAGAGGGGATAACTGCAAACACCAGCTGAATCATACCATCTGGTGGGGACTTTTCTGTTATCATGGAGCATGAGAGATGCTTAATAATCATACCAGCTTCCAAAGGTAGCTTTTTTTTTTTTTTTTACAAGAAGGTACAATAGCCTCAGAATTCCTGCTCAGAGAGAAATGTGTCTGTGAGAGTGTGAAAGAAAGGAAACCCGTGTGAGCATATGTGTGTGTGTTCAGAGCAGAGAATGAACACACAATCACCTAGCTTTCTGGTGTGATGTGTTCTCCTGAGTTGAATGTTTCGGTGATGCAGTTTGGCACTGGAACCTTCCTCTGAGTTGAGACTCCCTCCTTCTCTTTTTGCTTCAGCTCAGTGTTTTGCTTGAATCTGAGTCATAAGCTCCTTAAGCTGGCAGGAAGTGGATATTCGGGCTGGCAGCTCCCTCTCTCCCAAAGAGAGGGAGTGTCTTGGCTGACACCTAAGCAACCTTTTTCATCCCAGACTCAGTAATAGAACCAAAGAGCATTAGCAGAACAGAAGGCTGGGCTACACTTACAGAGTAGTAGAGAAGAGAAAGCATCCTGTAGAAATCCATTAGCTCAAGCTATGGTTTAAAAAAAGAATAGTTTATGGAATTACCTCAGTCGCTCACCAAGCCCTTTGAATATTTTGTTTATCCCCCCAAGCTGGTCTGTGGAGACTCTAACCAGGCCTGACCTGACCCCACAGGTCTTTCTTCTCCATCAAGCTCCTCATTGACTCTTCCACCAACATTCTCCATCCTTCCTTCTATTTCTCCTAAACCACAGTTAAGCTCACACTCTCTGAGTTGTTCCTCACTCATGGACAAAGCAATAAGTTATAATCTGAAGGAATCAAGGAAAGGCCTCTTTCCTGCCTAATTCTACTGGAATTTCCTCTTTACTGAGTGAGGAAAGGTATGAATGGGATCATAGAGGGAAGAAACATGGAGACAGCATCAGTCATCATTGACACCGCTGGCTCCAATCCATTGTCAAAGTAGCTCCAGTAGGGATCAAGGGCATGAGCACAGAGGGAATCAGATTTGGGGGAAGCTGAAAAACTGGGAAGAAAAGTTTGGAATAAGAAGGTTGTCCAATGATTACTATAATATTGGTGACCCTGTGTGCTGGAGTTCAGAAGAAGGGAGGGTAGTGGTCTGAACACCTGGGTGGAGAGAACCCGCCAAAAGAACTTCAGGGTGTTGAAACGTAATGGCAGAATGTTGGAAACAACCTTTACCACCTTTATAGCTTTTCCTTCAATCAACCTGATTGCTTCAATTTAAGACTGAGCCTTAGCAGGCTTTCTGCCTGCAGATCCCAACAGAAAAAGTCTGTCTTGACCCACAGAGTTCCAACATTCCTTATGCCCCTTTCCCAACTCCCTCTGTGTCCCTTAAAACCTCCTACCATCACTTGTCTTTCTCTGGCTTCCATTCACCTCATCTTCAGCCTCCTCAAACCCTACTTCTGACATGTGGCAAGACTCCCAGACCCAGGCCTCTGGCCTGTTCCTACATGATGTTCCTCTGTTTCTTCCTGTCTGCACCATTGCCTGATGCCTTCTGATTGCTCAGACCAGAGCTTCACACTCAGCTGTCAATCATGTGCTTTGACCTCCAGAAGGCAGTCTTCTACCATCCAACTTAAGGAAAGCAAAACCCAAACAGAACAACAACAACAAAAATCTCTAAAGTATTTGAAATAGGTTCTGTTTGGAAAGTTAAGACTGGTGAATGCTGAGTGTGTAAAATAATATCTCCCACTGTCCTAGAGAGAACTTTGCAAAGCAGCTATATTTCCTATATTAGAAATATATGCAATTTTGTTATGAATTGGGCTCTTTCTTTCCACAGACACTAGCTCTCTGTTTATTTCAGATATGAGTAGCTACACAGCTGCTCGTCAGCTCAATATTTGCAGCATATTAGTTATGAGAGATAACATTGAATTATTAACATAAATAATGTGTTCATACTGCCCCACCTGTATGTATAAGGGGTCTTGGAAAATAACCTCTATACCTAGTAGAAAATGACTTTCAGGACCAAATTTTCCTAGAAGAGGGCACACTCATGACCAATGGGCTCAAGTAAGTTCATTTTTCCCTTTCCAGTTGGTTCCAATGAGATGTGCCCTTCAGTCTTTCCCTGAGTCCATTCTGAACATCTGAATGCCAACCTTCCTGCAGACAGATCTACCCTAGAGTAACACACCAAACAAAAGAACTCATGGTTCAGTATTTGAGCATTATAAACCTTATCTGACAGCTTTGGTTTAGGAATCTAAAGGGGTGGAAGCAATCAATCATGCAGCAAACAACTTAATAAGAAAATCTGGAAATAAGGAAATAGAAGATAGTTCAAGAAAACTTCATTCATTCAAAGAGTTGTGAAGTATGACTTACAGAAGAAAGAAATAGATGAGACCCTCCTGAGACTCTAGATTCTTATAATTCTGCCTCCGAGATGGGTCACGCAAAACAGAATTAAATATTTTCTAAAGAAGTCCCATAATTATGGGAACTATGACATAATCCCAATTAAACCGTGAGGACTCAATGTTTTCTGAAGTCCTATAATACACTACTCTATGTTATCTCTCTGAATTCTGGCTAAGAAAATAGTCAAATGGACACAGTTCATGCAAAAATAAGAACTCTCAAATAACCTAAATTCTGTATTTGAACTTTTTAAAATTCCTTGAAGAAGACAGTCTCCAGTAATATTTTAAGAAAATAACTCATTTTCTGCTCTCATCCACTGACTTAAATGGAGGCTACCAAGGCACTTTCTTCAAAAGAGCAAGAGCATATTTCCCCTCTGAACTTCCTTACTTTCAATCCCTCTTCCCCCCTTCACTGCTTCATCATGTTAATATGACAGTTGATTGATTGATTTTTGCTAATCGTTTCCCTCCTCCTCTCAGCATTCAGGTCCTGGTCCTCCTGTCACGCTCTGGTCCTCCATCACAAATGCCAGAAGGACTGGTCAGACCCTCCTAAGACGGCAGAACTGAAAGAGCCAGAGTCCTGTTCAACACGCATGTGAGAGACTGAACATGACTTAGCAGAATGGTTCTTATTCATTACATGATGGCTTATGTGTGCTCTTAAGTAGATATCAGATGAAGCACATATAGTGCATGCCAAAGCCTCTTCCAGATAGAAGTCCTAAACGTTGATGAATTACTGTGACCAGTTGTACATCGAAGCAGACTATAAAATATTTGATGAAAAATAATGTACTAGAGCTATATGTATCAGTGTGTGTGTTTCTCATGCATATATATTCCTTTCCCCTTCAGTACTATGTCCTTTTAATACCTTGACTTTCTGCTCTGCCTCACCTAGTCAGATTATCTACTAAGCTCTTCCTGGGGTCTCCCTCCATGCCTCTTTCAAGGCAGTAAACTTGGGACAATCACAGTACTCACCACACTTGTTTTCTGTCTCTCAGGTATCACTGTCCTGCATTGCCTGATGACTAATGTCTTAAAAACTCATCTTTTCATATTTTTGGTCTTATTCTTGTTGTTTTTATTTCAGTAAACAGGCAAATACAATTATTCCCTTTTAGCCAGAAGGAGAGGTCACACCAGCTATAAATTAAACAGAAACTCAGACTGTATTTGGTGAATTAAATTTCTAAAGATCCACAGCTTCAGACTCATAATGTCTCTTCTGCCAAAAAAAAAACAGATCTCAAAAAAGATCCAATATACCTCATTATGCTTTGTACTTTTAAAACACTGTACGATCTCTCTCAGGGTATTTTAGGTTCCCTAGGGCTGCTATAACAAATTATCATAAACATGATGTCTTAAAAGAACAGAAATTTATTCTCTCACAGTTCTGGAGGCTAGAATTTCAAAATCAAGGTGTCAATTTGTAATTATCTTGAGAGCTAAAATACAGTCACATTTTATTTTAACTCACAGTACCTAGCTTTGTACTTTGCTCCTAAAATAAGCTCTATAGTGTTTATATAAAGTTTAATTTAATTGTAATGGCCAAAAGGCTTTTCTATGATGGTAATTTTAGGCACTGGTTTTAAATATAGGAATTCCTAAAAATAGTGCCAGCTATGCAATTCCAATATACTTATAAGTGACACCTGGCTCAGGAACAAACAAAGTATTTTTTCCACTTGTTCAGAAGTTACTAAAATGTCAAAGTGGAAAGATTTGACTATTTTATATTCCACAGAGAAAGAAAAAAATGCCCTGTATAAAACTATCCTCTAATGCTAAGTAGTATCAATTATACACCTCTGACTTCATAGCTAATTAAAATGTGAAAGATATGTGTCTTAGAATCAAATATATACAGTATGAGTGTGTGATTTATATGTGAGTAGATGTAAACAAACTTATGTTCAAGAGATTCTTCATGGTAACGGTCTTGCAAATTACCATTTGACTTGTCCAGAAAACTTCCCCAGCTACCAACACTTTGAGATTTGCCCATTTCCTAACTCCTCTGCCCCCCCACACCCAGCCACATTACAGCTCACTTGCTTAATGTAGTTTGACCAATCAGATTTGAAATTTAAAACAGAAGTATCAGAGGCTGAGAATCTTTGTAGCCAAGTCACATTAACAGCAATCCTCTGACATATGGTGCTGGGACGTCTCATAACCTTCCTTTAGTCTACCCTTTCCAAAGATTTAGGGGTTTAACCCTGCTTCAGTTCCGCAAAATAATCAAGCATCCTTCCAGTAAATTCTTTTTTGTGGCTTAAGTCAACTGGTATTTATTTTTGTGGCCTGAAACCAAAAGAACCTTAACTAATGCAATGCCCTAAGTACATTTTTGGAAAGATATACAAGAAATTAACACTAATTATCTCTGAGAAATGAATGGGAGTGAGGATCCTGAATGTACAGAGGGGAACATCCATTATCACCTTATGACACTGTACAATTGAATGTTGTGTCATTCTCGTTTGCTTTAGTTGGATTTAGGATGTTCATTTTCACATGATGAACGTGTGTTACTTGCAGAATTTTTTCAGCTAGATTTCTTTTCTTTTCTTTCCTTTTTTTTCCTTCCTTTTTTAATTGTCATATTTGAAAAGGAATAATAAAAGAGTGTTCTAATTTTTCATGGCTTACTTTTATCCCTATTCTATTGGAGCCCCGCACTTCAAGAATGTACAAACTGAGCCCAGGATAGGTATGACCCAGTCAACCATTTCACAGCAATTAGAACCAGGAGGTTAGGGAATTCCCTGGTGGTCCCGTGGTTAGGACTCTGTGCTTCCACTGCAGGGTGCTCGGGTTCCATCCCTGGTTGGGAAACTGAGATCCAGCAAGCCCTGGCCACAAAACAAACAAATAAACAAAGAAACCCAGGAGGCTATTGTTTCAGACTTGCTCAGAGTTATTCTTATCTTGTCATAGGGTGAATAATGATTTTACTTTTGGAAGTGGTCAATATTAATTGATCAAACATCTTCCTGTTAAGCTACTTTAAGTTCTTTCCTTCTACTTAATACTCCAAATTGACTCAGCTTAAGATTCCTTCTGGTTAATAATCTCTTTTAAAATGAACATCAAGCTTAGATGGGTTGGTTATTGATCATGTCACACTTAAATGTGAATTGTCTTAATCAGGTTAAATTTATCACGACATTTGGATAAAATCACTTTCACTGAATTCGCTGGGAGTTTTGATGGGACCGTGATAAATTTAGAACATTGGAAGTTACATAAGGACCCTCTTCTTGCTCCCTCCTCCATCTTCCCCCACTACTACTGCTTTTTAAAAGAAATTAATATTGTCAGAAAAATCTCACCCCCTAGAGAGGAAATTACCACGAGTCAATGCAAATGGACCAAATTAGCCATCTGTGGAAATAACCCATCCTGGGAGGTGACCTGCAAATACTTGTTGATGGGAGTGAAGGGATTCCAGTCCTGAGGGGGATCAGGAAACCCAGACTGGTGTGTGATAATTATAAAGCAGAAGACAGCAGGTGCATTTTATCTTGCTTAGGATGATGTCATGGTGCTTTTGCAGTTGATTTACAAATAAGAATCAGAGAGTAGGAATGTGTCAGTGTTTGCCCAGAATTGCCTTGAAAATCAGAATAACTCCCAGCATCACTGATTCTTCAGGAGTGATCACAGTACTTAGACATGTGGCAGGTGTTTCCTAGAGTGATAACCTGCGGGGACACAGGTACAAAGAGAGAGAGAGAAAAGAGAGAGGAAAGAAAATGTGGAGCAAGGGGCGGGGAGAGAAAATGAAAGGATCAGAGGTTAAAAAAAAAAGTGACAGAAAGAAGTATGGCAGGCGATTGCCTTCTCCAGAAACAAACAAACGAATGCAATATGTCCACTCAAAGTGTTAGAATGTTTGGGGGTGGGGGCTGGTTGAATTCTGATCCTCTCCCCCCAGGTCCATCGTCACAGCATTTTAACTGATTTTCCTGATACAACTTTACCTTGTTTCAGAGTGAGATCTGAAATGCTAAAGTTATTACTTCTTAATATACTCTTAATATAGTTTTAGTCCTGCTTACAATTCAGGATTAGTCTTCTGCTTCCTTTAGCATAATGTGGTTTATCAATTCCTTCTGCCTTTTCTGTCTCAGGGGTCTCACCTCCAGCCACACCACTGCTCAGTCCTGGATTTTTTATCAATACTTGCACTTCCCATAAATATGTTTTGTTTTTTCACACCCATGAGCCTTTTTGCACTTTGTCCCCTCCAGGTAGAATGGAAAGCCTGCCTCTTGACCCCCAAACATCACACCTCTTTTTCTTACTGGTGAGCTTTTCAACCAGTGAGACTCTGCTCAAACAACCTTTCTTCCAGTAGTGTCCAGAATGTTCACTAAGATTCTACTGGTTTTTTTTTTTTTTTTTTTTTTTTTTTTTTTTTTTTTTTTGCGATACGCGGGCTTCTCACTGCTGTGGCTTCTCCCGTTGAGGAGCACAGGCTCCGGACACGCAGGTTCAGCGGCCATGGCTCACAGGCCCAGCCGCTCCACAGCATGTGGGATCCTCCTGGACCAGGGCACGAACCCGAGTCCCCTGCATCGGCAGGCGGACTCTCAACCACTGCACCACCAGGGAAGCCCTCTACTGGCTTTTATCAAAGGAAATATAGTTATCTGAGTCTACCCCTCTCCTCCCTCTAAATGTTGAGGTCCTAAAAAACAGACACCTTCTCCTGTTCATCTGTGTATAGCAGTCTCTAATATATGCTCACACTAGACTCTCAAAAGTACTTGAATTAGTAAGTGAAGGAATAAAAACTCTTGTAAGGGAAAATTATCCAAGACTTGGAAATGTATTTTTTAAAGATTACATTCTGTAGGGGTGATTGCTAATTTGTAGAAAATGATAAGCAATATGAATGATTACTGCTCACAGAATCACAGATGAATTATATAAGTTCTAGTAAGCCAAATTCTCATGTGGACATGTTTTAACATCTTACTGGTTCCCTCATTTATTGAGTTAAACAAAATCTTTTACATGCACTCATTTTATATTTGCATGAGTCATGATTTTACCTTTTTTAAAATTATGCTTTGACACTATTACTGAATATCTTTATTTACTGTGTCTGTGCATATACTACCAAATGGTTTAGTGTAGGTTGAGTATGTGTTGATAGAATATAGAGAATATTTTCTATTGAACAGCCTAATACAATAATTGCAAGGTAATATGAAAGTGAAACTACGATACCTGTTAAAATAATAACACTAAATGAAAACATCAACAGAATAATACAACAGAGCCCTTTAAAGCAGACGGTAACCTGGTATATATACATATTAATATACACATATTCATATACATATGTTAAAATGTCACCAATATATTGTAGCCAATATGTTTTCCATACAGTAATTCTCAGTTTGTAGGTTTCTGCATCACAAGTATGTATCACACTCTATTAAAAATGTGGTCATAAGGGCACAATGTTAACTGTATTGCTTAATCATTATTACTCACCCTTGCCTGTTATTTGCTTTTCCATCATTCTCCCTAACTAAAGCATATGTATCATTCCCCCACAGACATGGTCCCACTTATTCAAGTAGAAATAGGAGTGTTTCTCCATAAAGACAGCTGAGCAGATCACATTAAGCAAAAGTTCCAGAGCTAATGGCCCATTAGTCAGAGTCAACTGATGATCTACTTAAATGACTGACCAGGTAACTGGGTCAACTAGCTCAAGGGAATAGTTTATGAAGCCAAGGAAGCATTTCATTAGGTCATCAAGGAGCCCTTCCTCACCCCATCCCCAAACACATAACCAGAAGATGTGTGCATTTGATAGGGCTGATTATATCATTCCCTAAAATTGGAACAGCTCTCACTTTCCCAAAGACAAGTACCCCAGCTTCAGCCTCCAACAACAAACACAAGATGTGGTATCAAGAGCCTTGCAGTGCGAATTTCTCATGGAGATATGCATGCTTGAAAGGAATAGGAGGAGGACACCCTCTTCCTAGGACTGAAGTTCAGATTCCTTCTAAGAAAAGATCATTATAATGTCACCAGTCTACTTCTCAGGTTTAAAAAAAAAAAAAAAAAGCACCACATCACTCCTTAAGATATATATTACATATGATTAGAACTTTATTCTATTTTTCTCCCTCTCTTAGCTGGCATTCCTCAGGAGTGGAAAAAAGAAATCAAAGGCATTCCCACACAAAAGTCCGCATTGAAGTATGTTTAAGTGTCAGATTAAAACTAACAAAAGACAGGAAACAGGGAGTTAAGACTTTTCTCAGTCCTGAACTCACCCTATTGTGCCTAGGTACCAAGGGGTCAGGAAAGAACGCTTAGGTTCAGAATTAGCCACTTCTGTTTCTTTTCACTGCTGAGATATTAAACTTCAGAAAATATTAAATGGACAAGAAATCCCCAAGCGCCCAAAACCCATAACCCATACAGGGTGGTAAGCTGTGCCTATCTCTAGCTTTGAAAGGCATGTTTCAACCTTATACGTTTTCAGAATTAGAAAAACATCTGCTCCCTTTGGTAAATCCCCTTTCCTACATATCTGTTTTCTGGCAGTTCTGAGTCCTTTCGTTTTCATGGAACAAAGAAAGAAAGAAAAGAAAGAAAAGAAGGAAAGAAGGAAAGAAAGAAAGAAAGAAAGAAAGAAAGAAAGAAAGAAAGAGAAAGGGAAAGAAAGAAAGAGATAAAGAGAGAGAAAGAAAGAGACAGAGAGGGAGAGAGAGAAAGAGAAAGAGAGAGAAAGAAAGAAAGAAAGAAAGAAAGAAAGAAAGAAAGAAAGAAAGAAAGAAAGAAAGAAAGAAAGAAAGAAAGAAAAGTTACCAAGAGTAGGAAAAAGCAGGGATTTCTTATCAGATAATGACCACAACTTATTTATTTTTAGTTTTCTTACATTGGATCTCAATTTTCTAATCTAGGATGACCTCCAATGCCAGGAATGATTCTGATTTTTCCTGGTAATACATCCTATAGTAGTAATTTTTAAATGTCTCCAGTTTAACTGTGGGGGATGCGGGTGTACCACTTCCTCTGCAAAAATAGACTTCTCTTGGAGACTGTCACATCTTTGCCTGAAGTTCCCTCACCCCAGTGCTTGAATAGACACTACTCAGTTATTTGGAACTGGGAATGCATTCTGTGTTTCGTATAATGATAAAGCATAGTTAGCCTTCCATGATCTCTAATATTGCTGAAGAAATTGGGGGGTTATTAATACATGCACAAGCACATGTGTAACAACAAGCATACCTGGGAAGAGATGGTCAGGGTTCTAACGTCTCAGGGTCCTGAGACTCTTCTCCTTGGGTGCTCTTCATGCTCCTTGAGACAGATGTTCAAGCAGGTGTGTCTCTCCAGGGATGAGAAACAGGGTTCATGTTAGTGCAGATCTCTCAGGTGAATTTGCAGAGCAAGCCTGAACCTGCTACCCAAGAGGGCCCACGACCGATTTTCCTTTCCCACCACTTCTATAAATTTGTCTCCCTTTTAAATCCCCAGAAGAAGTGAGCAAATTGCCAATCTTCCTTTGGCCAACAATCACAAAGCCTTTCTTTACATCTAACAACAATAGGAGTAATGTGAGGTGAAAATGGCACACATTGGAACATTCGCAGAGTTTAAATAAGAAAGAAGGTAGTGTCCTGTCTTTCTCAGTGGGGTCAAAGTTGAAAATTGTCCCCTGCTTGCTAGTGAACACCTCTCCTGCCCCTCTCTCCACATGCAAACACACACCTTTCATTTTCACTTAAATCTTACAAAAGAGACGCACAGGCATTGAGGAAAATGTCATGCATTAGTCGTTCAAAGAAATAGATCGGGACTTTCAGGCCATGAGAAAGTCCACAAAAAGAAAACAGTTAAAGGTACAAAGGATGATCATGTAGTTTACCATCCAAACTGGTTCAATTTTGAGAGTGAAAAAGGGCAGGACAAATGCTAAACTGAACTGAGCACTAAGACAAGAGACGTAAAGTGGGACAATCCCAGGCAAAGGTGGATGTGGGGTTCCCCCTAAAGCAAAAGTGACAAAGGTGTCTGCAGTCATTTTCAGGCTTTTGTACTTAGAGAAGTGGTGAGGAGCCAGAGGGTCTTAAGCTGGACAATGCCTGGCTGAACTGAGCTTCATAGAGTGCCTACTGAATTTAGATGCAGGACGGATTTGAGGAGCCCCAAGGAAACAGGTACACATTTAAGTTATCACTGTAGACTTTTGATAGGTAATGGAAGCTTAAAACTGTCTGATATGGGGCTTCCTGGTGGCGCAGTGGTTGAGAGTCTGCCTGCCAATGCTGGGGACACGGGTTCGTGCCCCGGTCCGGGAAGATCCCACATGCCGCAGAGCAGCTGGGCCCGTGAGCCATGGCCACTGAGCCTGTGCATGCGGAGCCTGTGCTCCGCAATGTGAGAGGCCACAATAGTGAGAGGCCCGCATACCACAAAAAAAAACAAAACAAACAACAAAAAAAAAACTAGCTGATATCAGTGGGATAAATGTAAGATATTATTGATGTGAAATGAATAGACTTCTGCAACTTATCTGAAGTGGGAAATCTCACAAAGGTGTTTTTCTGGATACCTGAGTGATGCTGTTAGCAGTATTTTGGGGGAAACTAAGGCCAAAAGGTTAAGTAATGTATGTAAGTTCATCAACTAATAACAATATGGCGGTCAGGTCTACTCTTTAGTAAAGATTTCAATGTAATAAAAGCCCAAAAGGGGATATGCACAGGAAATTCTGAGATCATAGGAATTGCCTCTATTTTTGCAAGCTGTGGTAAGATGCTGGACTACAAATCTGAAGATGTGCCATTGAGTCTTGCTTGCTCAATCAAGCTCTAGCTTTATTACCTTGGCAAATACCCTTCTTCTGGGCTGGGCTCTTTTAAGTATCTGGAGGCACCAGCAGGCTGGCTACTCTGGGAAGGCCTCAGCTAGGACTGCTGTTATCTGCTTCATGTTATCTTCCACCCTCCACCTGGCTATCTCAGACTTTTGTAGATGGCAGCAGCAGAGTTTTGAGAGAATGTGGAGCACACAGGTCTCCACCACATTCTGTTGACCAAAATAAGTCATAAAGGCCAGCCCTGATGCAAAGGGAGGAGCAGAGAATTGGAGCCATTACTGCAGCAAATCTATCATCCAAACATAGAGTATGAGGTTTAAGGCCTGGGATTGTGAGATTGTTTGTCACTCCTATATAGGAAGCCATCCCTAAATTTATTTTTAGCTAAATGTTTGCTCTGTTTAATTCACAGAGATGTTGAAAGAACCTGCTGTTTCTGATTCCACAGTAAATTAAAGGGGAGGCTTTGGGGGACACAAAGAAACAAATACTATACCACAAACTGAGTTGCTGCTGGTATAATTAGATCTTTGGGTGTACACTTGCAGGGCAAGATTTTCACCCATCTCTGGGGACTTTGGAAGGAGAGAAGGAAGGAAACCAATTGACAGAAGAGCTTCAGATCCCAGTTGATATTTGAAAACTGAGTTAGCACAGAGCAGTCCTTATCCTTGTCATCCATTAATGACCACTTATCATGTCCGGGGAGCATGTGCTACTTCAGTCATCTGGTTGGGAGAGTACTTATCTTTACCTGGAAGGAAAGCTTCCCACCTGATCAATGTAGGACCTCCCAGAACAATCTTAAGCAAAGTATCCCCACCTAGAATTTGTGAGGTGATGTTTTACAAAGGAACATTACTGACCTTGATCAAGTCAGGACTAGACAGCAGTGTGTTCACTGTCTCAAAAAACCAATGAGCACTCCACACCTGATATGTGATCTGTCAGAGACTGGCTAATTACTCATCAAAGTGTTTCCTCTTCTTGGGCACACAAACAAAATACATGGGACTGGTTCTTGTCAATGGAATGTGAAGGGAAGACATCCCTTTTGGTCAGCAAACTATAGCTTACATGCCAAATTTGGCTTGCCACCTGTCTTTGGAACTCAGCCACCTCCATTCATTTGCATACTGTCTATGGCTGCTTTCAATTGTAACCGCAGAATTAAGTAGTTGTAATAGGGGATATGTGTCTCCCAGAACCTAAAATATGTATTATCTGTCCCTTTACAGAAAAAGGATGCCAACATTTGGTTTAAGGCATCTTAAAGTTGAGTGCGTATTCCACTCTCTCTTCTCCTTGTTCGCTGTCTAGAAGTTGTCAAGATGATTTTGAAGCCATGATTGCACTTTGCAGAGACTCATCATGAAAATATGTGTGTCCCTGAATGACTGTATGGAACTGACGCCTATGTCCAGACAACCAGCCCACCACCACTACTTTGAGACCCACACTGGATTATAAGATGGGTAAAAAATTTAAAAATTAGTATGTTAAGATACTGTGTGACCAGGGGCTTATTTGTCACAGCAGCGCACACTACTTACCTTGGTTAATATAAATGGGAAAAAGATAGTACAAACATGATATTACAAATTTGAGTAACTGCAGCACAGAAAAATTAAGGCATTGGTACAAGGCCTATATCAAAGCTTGGAAGAGACAGGAGTGGTTACCATTTCCCTCCATATTGCGATGAGATGAATTGGCAGAAAACCACTGGGGACTGATTCTAGTACCAATCTTAAGGTCTTCCTCAGGTAACATGACTTGAGGAAAATTGGAGTGTCAAGCCCAAAAGAGTATTTCCCTTCTGATTTTTCACTAATACCTGTCTGATTTGTTGTTGTTGTTGTTGTTATTATTATTAAAGGCTGCCTCATTTTTGTTTCAGTGCAAACATTCCAGAAAAGAGTACGTCAAAAATCATCAGTTACTCCGTATTAAGAAGGACATTATTATACCCTTTAAAAAATAAAATTAAATAAGCAAGCCAGAAGTATATTTTTATGATCTCAGAGATAATTAGAATCCTAGATACCTGGAAGAGAGGACTATAAAAAGAAATGTAGGTACTTCTTGGAAAAATGGAAAGCCGCATAACTTTGTCCTCTTTGCTGGGTAAGGTGCAGCTCTGGACTCTGATATAATCTAACAGGTATCAGAAACCTATCAATTACCTTGAACTCAGAGGCCAAGCTGTATTCCTGTCCACAGCATCCTTGTCCTTCACCTACCTTTATACCTTCTCTTCACCAGGAGTCATTTCCTCTGGTAATTCTACCCTGGCCACTCCCCATGTGTCCTTCTTTTGTCTTCTGCAACCCCTGAAATTAATAAATGCCTCAGGAAAGCATTAATTACACTTCAAGTATCATTTTAAACACCAATCTTTCCTACCAGATGTCAGCCTGGGACCACTCCCTGGTATAATTTCTGGGATATAGAATATGCTCTATTAATATTTGTTGAATTAATGGGAAACTGTTCACTAGGACAGTGAGTTTCCAAATCTGTTTACGAATTAAAATCACTTGGGGAACACATAAAAATATGTATTCTAGACCTATTGAATCTGAGTATACAGGAGTAAGACCATGAAACTGTGTTTTTCACAAGGTGATTGTGGGGCATTGATTTCCATTTTCCAGTCCTTCTAACCAGGAAATCTTCCAATCCCAGGAAACTAGTTGAGTTGTAGTACTTTCTTTTGGTGGTTCTGCCAGGGCCTCAGACCATGGAAGTGAGTTGGAGAACATCATTCATGCATTCATTCCTTCAGTCACAGTTATTGAGGGTCCCCTATGTGTCAACACTAGTCTAGGCTTTGGGGATACTGTAGGGAATAGAACAGATAAGGATCCCTGTCCTCATAGAGTTTATATTCTAGGAAATTAGGGGGTGATGATAAGCTTGATATGTAAGTACAGATTGTAATATGTTTCTAATAAGTGTTGAAAAAAATTAAACCAGGAAAGGAATAGGAATTGGTTATAGAGGAGTTCAATTTTAAATAGCATTACCAGGGAAGACCACAGTGAGAAGGTGACACTGAGTAAAGACCTGAAGGACAAGAGATTAAGAATGGTATCTTGGCAAGGAGTTTTCAAGGAAAAGAGGAAGTGGACAGACCCCAATACAGGAGCATTCCTGTCAGGTTTGAGAAACAGGCAGGAGGCAATGGGTGAGTGAGAGGATAAGTGACACAAAACAGGGTCCCAGAGGTTAGAAAGGGCCACATCACTTTGCAGGTCACTGTAAGGTGTTTGCCCCTCCTCTATGGGTGATGGGAGTCATGCATGGATGATGGGTGATGGGGTCTGGGAAAAGGTCTCCTCCTCCATGGGTGAGGGGGTTCTAGGCAAAGGTCTGACTTGCCTTTTAACAGCCCCACTATGGCTACTGTGCTGAAATTACACTGAATTAGGGATAAGAGTTGAAACAGGGAAACCTGTTAGAAAACTGATGTCCTAATTCACACAAGAGATGATGGTGGGTCAGGCCAGGGTGTCTGTAGCAAGGGAGGTGGTGAGATGAAGACAGATTCTGAACATACTTTAAAGGTAGAGTCAACAGGTTTTGCTTGTAGATCAGGTATAGGGTAAGAAAGAGGGAGTCAAGAGTGACTCCAAAGTTTGAAGCTGAGAACTGAAATGATGACTTTGTGATTTCACCAAGACAGAGAAGACAGGAAATTAAGCAGATGGGGGATGGATATCAGAAGCTCAGTGTTGGCTCTGTTAAGCTGAAACACTCAAATGGAGATCTAAATGAGGTTAGAGGTCATTATTAACCAATACATTTCTTCCTCACCTATCTCTCTTGCTTGGACCTCCAATGCCCTAATCCAAACCTCTATTTTCTAAGAAAAGGGATAATTACATATGTGAGTAAAATTGTTTTGTGAAACCATAAAGTACTGTAAAGTGTAAGTTATTACAGTTTATACATGGAAAATCCAGGAAGATGCCATCAGCCCCAAAAAGGGCCTTTTATTTGGCCTTTGGAAAAGCAGGCTTTAGGAAACATGCAAGAGTCCATAGCCCCTCAGGGCTGTGGGGCCAGAGAAGTACCAGCTGGGTTATTTGCAAGCAAATACAGTGCCTTTTCTGGAAACCTTCACAGTTAGCTAAACTTTTGGAAAATTAAACACCCACCATTAAATCATAACCTAAGGGGACCTGAAGTAACAACTGACCATCCACTCCCACCTCTTCTTATGTACAGCTAGAGGCAATATGAGTTCAATCAAGAATATCTGAAACCCATGGATTTCCTTTCTAAAGAAGCCATAGTCCATTCTTTCAATCCATCTCCCACTTCCATCCCATCTTGCAACCACCAGCTCTGCCCTTGCCCCCACCCCCCTCAAATCTTGGTAGAAACAGCTGTCACCACAAAAGTCATAGCTGGGCCAAGGCAGCCAGCTGGCTCTGTGATTCACAAACAAATTAACCTTGGGATTTTATTTTGAGCAAAGGGGCTTCCTATCCTATGTTCTTAGTGGCCATCCATATTTTTGCTCTTGGATAAACAAACACCAACTCAAATGTCACACAAGACTGAGCCATATTGTGGGTTTTCAGGGCCACTACCCACTACTGCTTTTTAAAAATATTCTTCTTAATCAAAAGCTTTTATCTCCTGACAACTTTTCCAGTGACCAAGTTAAATGATCTGATCCATGCCCGGGGTTTCATTTCTCAAATGTGGAGGAGTGTGAACATCATTGTTCCATTAACAATTTAGCAACCAGTTCTCAAAGTGAAGGTGCAGAATTAACAGATTACATCATATGATATTTACAAGTTTTAGGAAATCAGCAAATACATGTGTTGCAGCACAGCACCATCTACTGACCAGATAGGGAAAGAATGTAGGAGAGAGAAAAAGAAGACAAGAAGAGAGGGGCACAGAAAGGGGGTGAGAAAGAATGAGAAGTCTAGAGAGGAAGGAAAAAGGGGAAAGAAGAAGAAAAGAAAGGAGGAAAAGTAAGGGAAGAGAAGGGAAAGAAGAAAAAGACTTTGGATTTCCGTTAATCCACTAATGTAAATCCTCATTCCATATGTACAGAAACTGACCTCAGAAAGCTTACTTGAATTCACCAAGAGTGTAAAAGACTCTCAGGTTGTCTGTTTATAAGAAAAATCATTTTCACATCTTCAAGTTTTAAAAAATAATTAGCTTGGTGTGGTATTGGCAAATGAATACATATATAACTCAAAGGAATAGAACAAAGAATCCAGAAGTAAACTCACACATTGAGTCTATTATTTTTCTACAAAGGTGCAAAGACAATTCAATGGAGAAATGACAGTCTTTTCAACAAATTGTGCTGAAACAATTATACAAAACATGTGCAACCTCAACCCATACCTAACACCTTATATAAAAATTAACTGAATATGGTTTATAAGTCTAAATAAAACATTTTCAAATGTTAGACTAATCTTTCATACCCAGAATTTATCCCAGGTATGAAAGGCCAGTTAAACATTTGATAATCAACTAGTGTAATACATCACATCAACAGACTAAAAAAGAAAAGCTACACCATCATATCAATAGATATAGGAAAAGCATTTACAAAATCCAATACTCTTTTATGATTAAAAAAAACTCTCAGTAAACTAGGAATAGAGGGGAACTTCCTCAACTTGATAAAGAATATCTACAAAAACCTACAGCTATCATCATACTTGATGGTGATAAAGCAGAAAGCTTTTCCACTATGGCCAGGAACAAGTTAAGGATGTCCCCTCTCACCACTCATTTTCAACATCATACTGGGAGTTCTAACTAACGTAATAATATAAGAAAAGGAAACAAAAAATATATACAGATTGGGAAAAAAGAAATAAAACATTGTAGATGAAATAATGATCATCTATGTAGAAAATCTTAAAGGATCAATAAAAAACTTCTGGAACTAATAAGCAAATATGGCAAGACTGAAGGATACAAGGTTAATACACAAAAGTCAACCGCTTTTCTACATACCATCAGAAGTAGAATTTGAAATTAAAACACAATGCCATTTACATTAGCACCTCAAAAATGAAATACTTGGGTAAAAATATAACAAAATATGTACAAGTCTACATGAAGAAAATTATAAAACTCTGATGAACAAAATCAAAGTAGAACTGAATAAATGGGGAGACATTCCATGTTCATGGGTAGGAAGACTCAGTATTGTCACAATATCCGTTCTTCCAAACTTGATCTACAGATTTAATTCAATTGAAATCCAAATGTCAACAAGTTGACTTTATAGATATTGACAAACTGATCCTAAAGTCTATATGGAGAGGCAAAAGACTCGGAATAGCCAACACGATATTGAAGGAGAACAAAGTTGGAGGATTGACACTACGAGACTTCAAAATTACTATAAAGTAACGATAATCAAGACAACATGGTGTTGGTGAAAGAACAGAGAAATAGATCAATGGAACAAAATAGAAAGCCCAAAAATAGACTCACAAATATATTCGACTGATCTTTGACAAAGGTGCAAAGCAATACTGAACTTCGCTATTAAAATAAAAAAAAAAATCTAGAAACAACTCTTACACCCTTTACAAAAATTAACTCATACTGAACCACAGACGTAAATATAAAAAGCAGAGCTATGAAATTCTGAAAACATAATATAGGAGAAAAATCTAAATGACTTTGGGAATGGTGATGACTTTTTAGATAAAATATCAAAGGCAAAATCCATGGAAGAAGTGATTACAAGTTAGGCTTCCTTAAAATTAAAAACATCTGACTTCCAAAAAACAATGTACAGAAAATGAGAAGACAAGTTATGGATTGGGAAAACATATTTGCAAAAGACACATCTGATAAAGAATTCTTATCCAAAATATACAGTCTTCGAATTCAACTATAAGAAAATTAACAACCAAATAAATGAATAAATAAATAAGAAGAACATGAACAACTATATTAAAAAGTGGGCCAAATACCTTAACAGATGCCTCACCAAAGAAGAATACATATGGCAAAATGCATACGAAAAGATGGTCCACACTATATGTCACCACAGAAAAGCAAATTAAAACAACAAGGTACCACTACATACCTAATAAAATGCCAAAATCTGAAACCCAGATGACACCATATGCTGACAAAGATGTGAAGCAACAGGAACTCTCATTCATTGATGGTGGGAAAGAAAAATGGTACAGCCATTTTGGAAGATATCTTAACAGATTTTTACAAAAGAAAATAAACATATTCTTACCATATGATACAGCCATCATGTTCCTCGGTATTAACCCAAAGAAGTTGATAAAACTCATGTCCACTCAAAACCTTGTACATGGAAGTTTACAGCAGCTTTATTCTTAAGTGCCAAAACATGAAATCAACCAAAATGTCGTTCAGAAGGTGAATGAATAAATAAACTAGGGTACATCCAGACAATTGGATTTTACTTAGTAATAAAAAGAAATGAGCAAGTAAGCCATCAAAAGACATGGAAGAACTTTAATGTACATTACTAGGTGAAAGGAGCCAATCTGAAAAGCCTACATACTGTGTAATTCCAACTATATGGCATTATGGAAAAGGAAAAACTATGTCAACAGTAAAAGATCAGCGGTTGCCAAGGGGTTAGGTTGGGAGGATGAATAGGTGAGTGGAAAGGATTTTTAGGGCAGTAAAAATACTCTGTATGGTACCATATTGATGGATACATGTCATTATACTTTTGTTAAAGTCCACAGACTATACAACACCAAGGGTGAACCATAATGTAAACTATGGACTTTGGATGATTATGATGTGTCAGTGTAGGTTAATCAGTTATAACAAATGAACCACTCTAGTGGGGATGTTGATAGTTGGGGAGGCTATGCATGTGTTGGGCATGGGGTATATGGGATATCTCTGTGCCTTCCTATTAACTTTGGTATGAACCTAAAAGTTCTCTAAAAGTTAACTCTTTTAAAAATACTAGAAGAAAAATCTTACATAATTATTCACAACATGGGATAGCACTGGGGGAGAAAAACAATGAAGGAACTACTGATTTACCTAATAACATGTATGAATGTCAAATGCATTATGTTAAGTGAAGTAAGCCAGTCTCAAAGGACTACCTACTGCATTATTTCATTTAGTGGCATTCTGGAATAGTGAAAACTCTATGGCCAGAAAATATATCTGCGGTTGCTGGGGTAGGAAGAGAGAGTGACTACGAAGGGTATAGAGGAATTTGGGGGGTGAAGAAACTATTTTATATCTTGATTGAGCTGGTGATTACGCTACTGTACATATTTGTCAAAACTGTAAAATAGAAAGAGTGGATTTTACTGCATGTAAATGATACCTTAATAAAAATATAAAAAGTTATTAACCTTAGTCTAATATGTAACTTATATTTAAAAAAAGAGATGGAATTAAAAGTGTTTTCTAGTCTCATACACTATTTGTTTAAACTCATTAATTTATTCTTAAAAGAAAGCACTTGCTAAACAAAAACTAATTCTGACTCCTGTCTAAAATACCCTACATTTAAAAAGAATAGAATATGAATTGGTAAGTCTTTAGTGTAACATGAAGAGTTACATCATCTACTTCTAATGATCTAAATGTATTATAGAGAGTGGATTATACTGGCATTTAATGCAGTCTTTGACTACATTTTTAACCTGAATGTTTTTCCTTCAGAAATTCTTTCTGGTAGCTTACATTATACAAAGAAATCACTACATAGTTCTGAAAGCTGTCCCTTTCTTTTCAAGTTCCAGATTATATCTTATCAGCCTTCCTGGAGTCATACTTTTATTCTTACAACCCAGGTGACTTCTCAGCCCCAAAGAGAAGAGTTCAAAGGTAGCCATCTATAGGCAGAACATTTATTGGATTGGATTTATGCTGCCCAAAGTAAGGGTCAACCAAAGGAGGAAGGGGAGGAGGGAGAAAAAACACTAAAACTCTCACAACATCAAAGGTCATTTTGCCAAACTAATATTCACTTCATCAGTGGTTTGATCACTGCTCTTTGGATGTTTCATCCACTAACATGATTTTGGGGCTATACAAAATTTACTTATTTAACAATTATTTTTCGTAGGTCTGATAACAATTATTTCTCGTAGGTGCCAGAAACAAACTTGGGATATGGTAGCCAACAGAAAGACAAAGGACCTGTCCTAAGACAGGTCACCACCTTTGGGAGGATGTAGATACATTAAGTCAGAAATGATGGCACAGTAGGATCAAAGTTGCCATGGAATCTGAGGAGTACAGGGGAGGAAGGCAAATGCCTCAAAGCAGAGGTCCAAACCAGGGAGGCATAGTTAGTAATGAAAAAAATTATGAGGTCAGGAACATTAACCTATTTGATGACTATTAACCAGGTGGATTGGAGAATACAAGCGGTAAGAGGAGACAATCACAGCAAAGCTCTAAAGGCTTACAAGTCTATAACTTTATATAATCATGTAATTAAAGTTTTACCACATGAAAAAATATGCTTAGAAAATATAAAGACTCAATAAAACTAAAAAGAAACACAAACTTCTCCTTAATTGATTTGTAGATATCTAATTGAAGTAACCCAATGGATGCTAAGTGGAAACAGAGGGAGCAAATCTTATCTAGAGAAAATTCCATCCCCAAATAATATCATTAATTTGTCTTTAGTTGGAGAAAACATTTTGGCATTAGGGTGCTTATGCTAGACGACCAAATTCTCATAGAACATTCTCAGTTGCATAAAAAAGCAAAGTGTATTAGCCAGTCTAACCCTAACTAGTTCTGAAACTCTGTGCACTTGCAGGTAGACTGTGACCAGACTGATTTTGGATAGATTTCATTTTAGAAATAGGTAGTAACCTCTTAATTTGTATGCATTTCCTGCAACACAAATGTCTTGCACATTTACTTTTACTATTTCTTTGTATAGAAGCTTATCATTCATGGAGAAAATGTTCATTCAATCCAACAAATCTTTATCTAATGCCCACAATAGGTCATGACCGAGAATCCTCATTTGTATTATGCACTTGAGTTCACACCAGTCATATATAAGTCTGAAAATGCACATAAAATTACTTAACCAGTAGCTTAAATGCTTAGGTAAGCTTTCCCTCAAACCTCTAAACCAATAGTAAAATGAGGGCTAACATGTCACAAACTTAGCCATATTTTTGATCTGTACCATTTTTTAGTATAGAGTTTCAATAAACATTATTCTTTTAGCATGCCATAAATTCACTTCTCTATAGCTTAAAAAACTTGTTCGTAGTTTTATTGTTCTCAGTTTTAGTGAATTTGTCCATACTCAACCATCAGTGTTTACCCTCCCAAAATATTCATAATAAATAATTCAGAAATAGCACTCCCTTAGTTTTCCTGGATTTTCCCCTCTTCTTTATTTTAGGTCTCATTCTATCCCCATTATCCAAAGAGCATTCTGATGTTTAATTGTGGTGGTAACTTAGCAAAAGGTAATAATTTTGAAGGGGGCCATAATCATTGAAACTTCGGACCAAACAGCAACCTGGTTGACTTTTTTTTAATATATATATTGGAACATAGTTTATTAACAATGTTGTGTTAGTTTCAGGTATACAGCAAAAGTAATTCAGTTATACATATACATGTATCTATTCTTTTTCAAATTCTGTTCCCATTTATTTTATTACAGAATATTGAGCAGAGTTCCCAAGCAGGTCCTTGATGGTTACCTATTTTATACAGTAGTGTTTACATATCAATTTAGAAAGAGTTTAAGAATAACCAAGAAGCCAGCACCTCGATGGTTTTCTCAATGAACTGAGCAATGGCAGATAGAAGATTTCTCTTCTTCACATACCCCTATAATAGTTGGTGAGATACTTTTTCAGCTATTTAGCTGGAAAATATTTCTTTGAATCCCCGTTTCACCTAAGCAGTGATACAAGGTGGACTGTCTAAGACATGCTTTCATGTGGATACAGTATTGCTGCCGGCAGAAGGAAGCACTCCTATAATAAATCCTCTGGGTGGGACTACTTTATAAGGGTCTTGAAAAGTGGAGAAAAACAAGCAAAGAAACAAGTGTGAAATTTGAGGCCATTGTTACTGACAACACACGGAGTTAAAAGCACACTCCTGCCCAAGTTATGCTTGGTAAATCGACCAACTTCTCACTCACGTTTTCTTATTTTTATAAACCAAGAGAGGAACACAAGAAAAAAAAATTCTCACTTTTATTTTTTAACCCAAGAAAGGAAAAAAGTGAATTTTTCAGATTACTTACTCTTACTTTTGGGCAGTCATTATTAACTCTTAGAAGTTAAATCAAAAGAAATACAGGATTCCATCAATCTTGGGCAGTGCTGGAGAATATTCAGTCTCTGTCTTCACCTCGTACATGTGATGCACTTTCAGAATTAGATGTCACAGCATCATTGGAAACAACTGATTGTTGCCAATGTTGAAGGAAACTGACAAAGGGTAATTGCTTATTGTCCCCTACCCACATGGTATCTGAAGATATTTTATTCAAATTCCCTCTGTTAATGTCTAACATATGGTTTGGTACATGATTTCATTCAAGTGTTAGTACTCTCTTCATAAAATCTGCTTGTAAGTCTTCACTAGTGCTGAACCTACATGCCATAACCCTGAAGTCTCACTACAACTAAGAGCTTTATGTGGAGGATGAAATAAATACCTTACTTGAAATTCCAGTCCTCAATCTCACATCTAAAATAATCTCTACCCACACCTAGTTATTCCTTAGAAAACTGGTTATAGGAAGTGGCTGCTACAGGGGACACAGATGAGCTCCATCCAGAGGCCCTTGAATTCCCTATGTCCTGTCTATGTGCCCATCCACAAGCATTGGTGGGCCTTGATTCCTACAGCCTGCACCTGTGACTTCCTTCAGAAGGCTGACCTCGGACTGCTGGAGCCACTTTGCTGCCCCGAGAGCCAGAAGTACCTGGGAATTTGCATCTTCCAAGGTTGTCCAACCAGCCCAGTTTGCTGGATACTGAAGTGTTTCCCAAGATGTGGGATTTTCAGTGTTAAAAGCAGGACAGTCCCAGGCAAGCTGAAATGGTTGGTCACCCAAAACACCCTATCACCACTAGCGGGCAGTCCTTAGTTAATATTCTGACTAATGCAGGAGTATGAAAGACCAATTCCCTTGTCTCAAGTTGGGACAAACATTCAGGTACAATTATGTTCCAGAGCTCCTTGAAAGATCAAGCTGAGGCTAAAATTTCCCTTACTTGGCATCTTCCCTTCTGTATCTTGTCTTCCCTCTGTCACTTCCCCATGTCTCCTAGAAGCACTTCCTTCAAAAATCATTTGTACCCCATCCTCATCTCAGTGAAGCACTTCTGAATATCCCTACTGAAGTCACATGCCTCTCTGTGAGTGTGAGAAAATCACAGGATGTATCTGTTGTTGAAATCCACAAGGCGATCACAAGTTTGACTTCAGCCAAATTTTTGAGCTTCTCCTTAATTAAAATTGATAATAGAATTATGAGCAGGTGGAAAGCTTATCTCATCTTGGTGAGTCTCCTTTTCTTGTTTCCACAACTGCGGTCAACTTGAAAGTGGTAAAGATGGTAGAAATGGCAGAAGAGGATAAATGTGGCTCTGATGGGCAAAGAAACAGTTAAAAGGAGAGAGACAGAATTTAAATAATCAACTCCAAGTGATTAATTTGATTATTTATTATTTAGTGGGGCTCAAGGGGCATTTTTTCTGAAATAAAACTAAAACCTCTAGCACATTGTAAAAAATAATTTTATCTACTAGGATATTAGTAGAGTTATGTAATTCTATCATTTATGTATACTTACAGATATTTTTCTGAAACCATAACTCAATAAAATATTAACCTGGCCTGGCACTGTCTTTTTTTTGTGTTTAAATCTCTTGGTCTCTAACCTGCTCTGTCTTTGAACCACTGAAGTTACTATACGATGAGGAGCAATTTGCAATAATTTACCCCCAAAAAATAAATAAATAAAAAAGAATAATAAGGTAGCTCTATATCCTGTGTGTTTGATTTAAGGAAAAGTGTTTCCCTTTCAGGAGCCTATGAAGGTACAAGGTTCAAACAAAGTGCGGGGTGTTAATGAACAGACTCTTCCTGTGCCGGGTCCCTGAACAGAATGACTTCATTCAGGGCTACTGCTTGTGCATGGAAAGTGTTGGTAAAAAATCCCACAGAGTTCAGATGACCTTTTCCTAACTTTCGTTTTTTTTTCCCCCTGTTTGTCTTTCGGGTCTAAGCCAGGGATAACATAAATATTCATCAGCTGATATTTGCAGTAGCTGTGAAGTTATGAATGAGGCCATGTGGCTTCCCTCTTGTCCCATCTACAGAATAGCAGCTTCTCCAATCAGCTTCCAGCCAAAGGACACTTTCTGAAATCCCCAAAGTGTACTAGTAGGCTTTTCAAATTCAGTCTTTTTTTTTTTTTCTTTAATGCTCAAAGCAGAAATGCTGTCTGCTTAATATTTACCCTGGGATTATAGAAGAAGAAAAAGAAAAACACTATTTGCCAAGTTTTAAACTTTCAGATGCCTTGACATAACAGGCACATGTGTTAGTAGCTCAAAATATTGGTGGCATATATCAATGGTTATGATGGTTGCAAGTTTTCTTTTTATATTAAATGCCAGACAGGTAACTGAGGCATTTATTTTGTGACGAACAGGGAAAATAATCACAGCTTTGATCTGTTTCTGTTGCTTTGTTAGTCACCTGGGCAGGTGTTGGAGAGAGATGTTGGAAAACACTTTTGAATAAGACAACTTCAAATAGGTCCTTGATGTTGAGACATAAAAATATAAAACCTGTGCCTGTCATACAGCCCGGAATGGAGCTGATCTTCTTGTAATCCAGATTTCCCACAAATCAGCCCTTTAGAATCTGGATTTTTTTTTTTAATTTTCCAGGGCCTCTCACTAAAAAAAAACCTAAGTAGAAAGAGAGTTGTAAATGGGAACAAGAGACTGTGCAATAGCAAAGAGCCAATTGATGAATCAATCCCCAACGGCTAATAAACATAAGTAAAACCTGTTTTTATAGGTACAGGATAAATGATGTTGATGTTCAATATTATTTTTTGATTTTGCTTACCAGAGTGTTTTATTAAAAACCCAACATTTGGTCTGTCCTTGTGTCTGTAGAAATGTTCCCTACATGTATGAGCTAGCTGGGTAATTCTAGGACATGTGGATCATTTTTAAGGAGTATTACTCCAAGAGCCATACTTGGAAGAATCTACTTGGGAATGTACTGTATTTCTGAATGTTAAATAACAATTGCAGATCAAAATCTCCTACTATCACTGTTCTGTAGGTTTCCAAGTTCAGCCATCTAGGATAAGATGACATTCTTGACAGTGGAAATAATTGTCTAAACCACAAAACCATAGAGATGGAAGATAGAAGAGCAGGAACTCAGGTGATCCAATAAGGACCAGATCTCCATCTGGTGAGAAATCTGACTGGAACAGATATTCATGGCTGGATTCCCATCTCCATCTTCATCCTGGAGTCCAGCCTTGCCAGGACTAGAATGGGAGCCAGAGGCAAGTGCACAACTGTATCCTCCCTGGCTTCAGCCCTCAGCAGAATAAGACCTGATGAAGAGCTATTGGAGAGAATCAAAGACAATGACCTTCTGCAGGAAAAACTAGACAGTAGGGACTTCCGGGTAAGATGGTGGAAGAGTAAGACGCGGAGATCACCTTCCTCCCCATGGATACACCAGAAATACAGGTACACGTGGAACAACTCCTACAGAACACATACTGAACGCTGGCAGAAGACCCCAGACCTCCCAAAAGGCAAGAAACTCCCCACATACCTGGATAGGGCAAAGCGGAGAGATTCCCGCACAGAGGATCGGTGCCGAGCGGCACTCACCAGCCAAAGAGGTTTGTCTGCTCGCCCGCCGGGGCGGGCGGCGCTGGAAGCTGAGGCTCGGGCTTCGGTCAGAGCGCAGGGAGAGGACTGGGGCTGGCGGCGAGAACTCAGCCTGAAGGGGGCTAGTGTGCCACAGCTAGTCGGGAGGGATTCCGGGAAAACTCTGGAGCTGCCGAAGAGGCAAGAGACTTTTTCTTCCCTCTTGGTTTCCTGGTGCGCGAGGAGA
Organism: Hyperoodon ampullatus; assembly: GCF_949752795.1. NCBI lineage: Eukaryota > Metazoa > Chordata > Mammalia > Artiodactyla > Ziphiidae > Hyperoodon > Hyperoodon ampullatus. The sequence goes on along the minus strand of NC_136927.1, from coordinate 14,240,900 downwards.
GGGGATTAAGAGCGCTGCTTGAAGGGGCTCCACAGTCGGGCGCGAGTCGCGGCTGAGGGCGCAGAGCCCAGAGACGGGCGTGGGACGCTGGGGCTGCTGCCCTCGCCGCCAAGAGGCCTGTGTGCGAGCGCAAGTCACTGTCCACACGGCCCTTCCGGGAGCCTGTTCAGCCCGCCACTGCCGGGGTCCCGGGATCCAGGGTCGGCTTCCCTGGGAGAACGCACGGCGCGACTCAGGCTAGTGCAACGTCACGCCGAACTCTGCCACTGCAGGCTCGCCCCGCACTCCGTGCCCCTCCCTCCCGCCCGGCCTGAGTGAGCCAGAGTCCCCGAAGAGGCTGCTCCTTTAACCCTGTCCTGTCTGAGCGAAGAACAGACGCCCTCTGGCGACCTACATGTAGAGGAGGGGCCAAATCCAAAGCTGAGACCCAGGAGCTGTGAGAACAAAGAAGAGAAAGGGAAACCTCTCCCAGCAGCCTCAGAAGCAGCGGATTAAAGCTCCACAATCAACTTGATGTACTCTGCATCTGTGGAATACATGAATAGACAACAAATCATCCCAAATTGAGGAGCCAGGAGTCAGTGCTGTGCCTCTGAGGTGGGAGAGCCAACTTCAGGACACTGGTCCACAAGAGACCTCCCAGCTCCACATAATATCGAACGGCGAAAATCTTCCAGAGATCTCCATCTCAACACCAGCACCCAGCTTCAGTCAACGACCAGCAAGCTACAGTGCTGGACACCCTATGCCAAACAACTAGCAAGACAGGAACACAACGCCACCCATTAGCAGAGAGGTGGCCTAAAATCATAAAAAGCCCGCAGACACCCCAAAACACACCACCAGACGTGGACCTGCCCACCAGAAAGACAAGATCCAGCATCATCCACCAGAACACAGGCACTAGTCCCCACCACCAGGAAGCCTACACAACCCACTAAACCAACCTTAGCCACTGGGGACAGACACCAAAAACAACGGGAACTACGAACCTGCAGCCTGCAAAAAGGAGACCCCAAACACAGTAACATAAGCAAAATGAGAAGACAGAAAAACACACAGCAGGAGAAGGAGCAAGATAAAAACCCACCAGACCTAACAAATGAAGAGGTAATAGGCAGTCTACCTGAAAAAGAATTCAGAATAATGATGGTAAAGATGATCCAAGATTCTATTTCCCAGATCCAAAATCTTGGCAATAGAATAGACAAAATGCAAGAAACAGTTAACAAGGACCTAGAAGAACTAAAGATGAATCAAGCATCGATTAAAAACACAATAAATGAAATAAAAAATACTCTAGATGGGATCAATAGCAGAATAACTGAGGCAGAAGAACGGATAAGTGAGGTGGAAGATAAAATAGTGGAAATAACAGCTGCAGAGCAAAATAAAGAAAAAAGAATGAAAAGAACAGAGGACAGTCTCAGAGACCTCTGGGACAACATTAAACGCACCAACATTCGAATTATAGGGGTTCCAGAAGAAGAAGAGAAAAAGAAAGGGACTGAGAAAATATTTGAAGAGATTATAGTTGAAAACTTCCCTAATATGGGAAAGGAAATAGTTAATCAAGTCCAGGAGGCACAGAGAGTCCCATAGAGAATAAATCCAAGGAGAAATACGCCAAGACACATATTAATCAAACTGTCAAAAATTAAACACAAAGAAATCATATTAAAAGCAGCAAGGCAAAAACAACAAATAACACACAAGGGAATCCCCATCAGGATAATAGCTGATCTCTCAGCAGAAACTCTACAAGCCAGAAGGGAGTGGCAGGACATAATTAAAGTGATGAAGGAGAAAAACCTGCAACCAAGACTACTCTACCCAGCAAGGATCTCATTCAGATTTGATGGAGAAATTAAAACGTTTACAGACAAGCGAAAGCTGAGAGAGTTCAGCACCACCAAACCAGCTTTACAACAAATGCTAAAGGAACTTCTCTAGGCAAGAAACACAATGAAGGAAAAGACCTACAATAACGAACCCAAAACAATTAAGAAAATGGGAATAGGAACATACATATCAATAATTACCTTAAATGTAAATGGACTAAATGCTCCCACCAAAAGACACAGATTGGCTGAATGGATACAAAAACAAGACCCATATATATGCTGTCTACAAGAGACCCACTTCAGACCTAGAGACACATACAGACTGAAAGTAAGGGGATGGAAAAAGATATTCCACGCAAATGGAAACCAAAAGAAAGCTGGAGTGGCAATTCTCATATCAGACAAAATAGACTTTAAAATAAAGACTACTAGAAGAGACAAAGAAGGACACTACATAATGATCAAGGGATCGATCCAAGAAGAAGATATAACAATTGTAAATATTTATGCACCAAACGTAGGAGCACCTCAATACATAAGGCAAATACTAAAAGCCATAAAAGGAGAAATCGACAGTAACACAATCATAGTAGGGGACTTTAACAGCCCGCTTTCACCAATGGACAGATCATCCAAAATGAAAATAAATAAGGAAACAGAAGCTTTAAATGATACATTAAACAAGATGGACTTAATTGATATTTATAGGACATTCCATCCAAAAACAACAGAATACACATTTTTCTCAAGTGCTCATGGAACATTCTCCAGGATAGATCATATCTTGGGTCACAAATCAAGCCTTGGTAAATTTAAGAAAATTGAAATTGTATCAAGTATCATTTCTGACCATAATGCTATGAGACTAGATATCAATTACAGGAAAAGATCTGTAAAAAATACAAACACATGGAGGCTAAACAATACACTACTTAATAACGAAGTGATCACTGAAGAAATCAAAGAGGAAATTAAAAAATACCTAGAAACAAATGACAATGGAGACACGACGACCCAAAACCTATGGGATGCAGCAAAAGCAGTTCTAAGAGGGAAGTTTATAGCAATACAATCCCACCTTAAGAAACAGGAAACATCTCGAATAAACAACCTAAGCTTGCACCTAAAGCAATTAGAGAAAGAAGAACAAAAACATCCCAAAGTTAGCAGAAGGAAAGAAATCATAAAAATCAGGTCAGAAATAAATGAAAAAGAAATTAAGGAAATGATAACAAAGGTCAATAAAACTAAAAGCTGGTTCTTTGAGAAGATAAACAAAATTGATAAACCATTAACCAGACTCATCAAGAAAAAAAGGGAGAAGACTCAAATCAATAGAATTAGAAATGAAAAAGGAGAAGTAACAACTGACACTGCAGAAATACAAAAGATCATGAGAGATTATTACAGGCAACTCTATGCTAATAAAATGGACAACCTGGAAGAAATGGACAAATTCTTAGAAATGCACAACCTGCCAAGACTGAATCAGGAAGAAATAGAACATATGAACAGACCAATCACAAGCACTGAAATTGAAACTGTGATAAAAAATCATCCAACAAACAAAAGCCCAGGACCAGATGGCTTCACAGGCGAATTCTATCAAGCATTTAGAGAAGAGCTAACACCTATCCTTCTCAAACTCTTCCAAAATATAGAAGAGGGAGGAACACTCCCAAACTCATTCTACGAGGCCACCATCACCCTGATACCAAAACCAGACAAGGATGTCACAAAGAAAGAAAACTACAGGCCAATATCACTGATGAACATAGATGCAAAAATCCTCAACAAAATACTAGCAAACAGAATCCAACAGCACATTAAAAGGATCATACACCATGATCAAGTGGGGTTTATTCCAGGAATGCAGGGATTCTTCAATATACGCAAATCAATCAACATGATACACCATATTAACAAATTGAAGGAGAAAAACCATATGATCATCTCAGTAGATGCAGAGAAAGCTTTCGACAAAATTCAACACCCATTTATGATAAAAACCCTGCAGAAAGTAGGCATAGAGGGAACTTTCCTCAACATAATAAAGGCCATATATGACAAACCCACAGCCAGCATCGTCCTCAATGGTGAAAAACTGAAATCATTTCCACTGAGATCAGGAACAAGACAAGGTTGCCCACTCTCACCACTCTTATTCAACATAGCTTTGGAAGTTTTAGCCACAGCAATCAGAGAAGAAAAGGAAATAAAAGGAATCCAAATCGGAAAAGAAGAAGTAAAGCTGTCACTGTTTGCAGATGACATGATACTATACATAGAGAATCCTAAAGATGCTACCAGAAAACTAGTAGAGCTAATCAATGAATTTGGTAAAGTTGCAGGATGCAAAATTAATGCACAGAAATCTGTGGCATTCCTATATACTAATGATGAAAAATCTGAAAGTGAAATCAAGGAAACACTCACATTTACCATTGCAACAAAAAGAATAAAATATCTAGGAATAAACCTACCTAAGGAGACAAAAGACCTGTATGCAGAAAATTATAAGACACTGATGAAAGAAATTAAAGATGATACAAATAGACGGAGAGATGTACCATGTTCTTGGATTGGAAGAATCAACATTGTGAAAATGACTCTACTACCCAAAGCAATCTACAGATTCAATGCAATCTCTATCAAACTACCACTGGCATTTTTCACAGAACTAGAACAAAAAATGTCACAATTTGTATGGAAACACAAAAGACCCTGAATAGCCAAAGCAATCTTGAGAACGAAGAATGGAGCTGGAGGAATCAGGCTCCCTGACTTCAGACTATACTACAAAGCTACAGTAATCAAGACAGCATGGTACTGGCACAAAAACAGACAGATAGATCAATGGAACAGAATAGAAAGCCCAGAGATAAACCCACCCACATATGGTCACCTTATCTTTGATAAAGGAGGCAGGAATGTACAGTGGAGAAAGGACAGTCTCTTCAATAAGTGGTGCTGGGAAAACTGGACAGGGACATGTAAAAGTATGAGATTAGATCACTCCCTAACACCATACACAAAAATAAGCTCAAAATGGATTAAAGACCTAAATGTAAGGCCAGACACTATCAAACTCTTAGAGGAAAACATATGCAGAACACTCTATGACATAAATCACAGCAAGATCCTTTTTGACCCACCTCCTAGAGAAATGGAAATAAAGACAAAAATAAACACATGGGACCTAATGAAACTTCAAAGCTTTTGCACAGCAAAGGAAACCATAAACAAGACCAAAAGACAACCCTCAGAATGGGAGAAAATATTTGCAAATGAAGCAACTGACAAAGGATTAATCTCCAAAATTTATAAGCAGCTCATGCAGCTCAATAACAAAAAAACAAACAGCCCAATCCAAAAATGGGCAGAAGACCTAAATAGACATTTCTCCACAGAAGATATACAGACTGCCAACAAACACATGAAAGGATGCTCAACATCTTTACTCATTAGAGAAATGCAAATCAAAACTACAATGAGATATCATCTCACACCCGTCAGAATGGCCATCATCATAAAATCTAGAAACAATAAATGCTGGAGAGGGTGTGGAAAAAAGGGAACCCTCTTACACTGCTGGTGGGAATGTGAATTGGTACAGCCACTATGGAGAATGGTATGGAGGTTCCTTAAAAAACTACAAATAGAACTACCATATGACCCAGCAATCCCACTACTGGGCATATACCCTGAGAAATCCATAATTCAAAAAGAGACATGTACCAAAATGTTCATAGCAGCCCTATTTACAATAGCTCAGAGATGGAAACAACCTAAGTGTCCATCATCGGATGAATGGGTAAAGAAGATGTGGCACATATATACAATGGGATATTACTCAGCCATAAAAAGAAATGAAATTGAGCTATTTGTAATGAGGTGGATGGACCTAGAGTCTGTCATACAGAGTGAAGTAAGTCAGAAAGAGAAAGACAAATACTGTATGCTGACACATATATATGGAATTTAAGGAAAAAAAATGTCATGAAGAACATAGGGGTAAGACAGAAATAAAGACACAGACCTACTTGAGAATGTACTTGAGGATATGGGGAGGGGGAAGGGTAAGCTGTGACAAAGTGAAAGAGAGGCATGGACATATATACACTACCAAACGTAAGGTAGATAGATTGCGGGGAGCAGCCGCAGAGCACAGGGAGATCAGCTGGGTGCTTTGTGACTGCCTGGAGGGGTGGGATGGTGAGGGTGGGAGGGAGGGAGATGCATGAGGGAATGGATATGGGAACAGATGTATATGTATGACTGATTCACTTTGTTATAAAGCAGAAACTAATAAAAAATTAAATAAATAAATAAATAAATAAATAAATAAACCTAGACAGTAGACAGGAAGGATGGATTGTCATACATGTGCAGAGACATTTGGGAGGCCAGATGAGTTCGAGCAGGCAAGAAAGCGTTTCTTCTTCCTCTCATCCTTTCCCAGTACTAAGCATTCTGATCCGGAAGTAGCAGAAGGGACAATTAGATGTTGATCCCTCTCTATGAAACTCTTTTTCAAAGCACATTGGATTGCAATGTCAGAAAGAATTCCAATTAGAAACTTGTTACTCTTATCTTATCACAGAAGAAAATACCCTTATTCAAAAATAGCCTGTAAAATCTTGTGTACAAGTGACTCTATATTTTGATCTTGGGCACAAACAGCCAGAGCTATTTGCTTGATTATTTTTATTTGGCTTTAAAGAACTATTTACATGTTAAAGCCCACTTCCTGAGTCCTAGCTTTTCTTTCTTCCCCCTGGCCTCTCCAGGAACACTGCATTTTCCCCACCAATACCTCATCTGTTTAAGTACATACTTAGAATTTTCAACAGTACAAGACAACTTCAGGTTAGTCAAGGCACATCAAAGTGCCTTCATCAGTCATATTGTTCCATCAGAGTGGCCCATGTAATTTATATTCCAAATTGGGAGAATTTGAGAGTAAATGGGGCATTTACACTGGGATAATGAATATAAAACTGGGACTGCTGTGGGCAATCAGGAGCATATAATGACCCTATACCTGGAGACTTCTGGTTGCTTCTCTCTACTTTTAGCTTCAGTTTCCACTTTTGTTCTCTGGATAATGATTTGTTTTCCTATTAGGAGATTTAATGTCACTTTATTTGGCTGCAATACCAAATTATCATCGGTATACCTTACTCAACTTACATCCTATTGAAGTTGCTTTGGGAGATGTCATCTTCCTTCTTTCTTTCCGTTGATGGTTTTAATGATTTCTAAAGCATATCCCTTAAACAACTGTGCACCTGTCTGTATGTAGAACGAGTGCTATCCCAAGAAAAATAAGATTAGATTGCTGATTTCTCTTGTTTCTGAGAGATTACTTGGTGGATACTGGATAGCCAACTGTTGGTTCTCTACACTGAAGTACCCTCAGCTCCTAATAGTAGGTTAGAGATAATTAATGTACAAAGGGGCATCGGACTACTTCCATGGGCCCAGTGTCCATGGATGTTAGAGAAGAGCACCTTGGAGGAACAGCAACTTCAACACATTGGTTTTGGCTTAAGGGCTTCATAATACCCACTGATTTCCAGCTCTTCTGTGGTGAATTCCTTTTACTCTTGGTGATCATGATGAGCCACTGTACCTCTTTTGCTTCATAAAGTTCCTTCAGTATTGCAATGTGGAAAATAAAATTGCACCACTTCAAAGTTCATAATTTTTGAAGTAATAATTACCTGAAGTCTACAGATGCTATTTAAATGGATGAGGAGTATTCTGACAAGAATTTGTATTAAATTTTTTTTTAATTTCTTACCATTAAAGTTTGATTTATTTTTCATTAAAACTTTATCAATTGTCTCCAGTTCTGCCACTATTAGTTGACTGGACTCGGGTAAGTCATAAACTTCTCGGTCTCTTTCCGAAACTAAAGATGAAAAAGTTGGATTTTTAGCATTTCTTACATTGCGTTCCATAGAACTTTAGTTCCATATTGTATTAATTGTAGACATACCCTAAGTATTTATGGAAAATACCTGATTTAACAAAGGTAAGTAGATGTCTTTAAAATAAGATTTGAGATACATTAATAAGCAGATGTGTCTTATCAAACCACAAGACAACTTTAAATTACTATGATTAATTTATGCACTTCAATAATAAAGCAAACAAGAAGTTAAATGTGCAAGAATGAACACACTAGCCTTGGAATAGCATGTTAAACTTCCATCACACATTCAGTGGTCTGAAACTGAGAGTATGTTTCTGGATCACTGATGTGTGGTCAAGCAAAGAAAGTAAGACACTACTCACAGTGAGATTCAAGGCGATTCCCTGGCCAGTTTCAAATTTCCCAGTTGCCAAGAGATGCTGTACCCTTCAGGTGTTATAAGATTAAGGTCAAAGAACTCATACGTTTCCTAAGTTTCTTTTTTAGTAAAAATATCTCCAGAAAACATCAGTTAATTTGTAAGGAGGCCCACAAAATAGCACACACACATACAAAAAAAATATAGAATGCCAAGTTAAATTTGAATATCAGAAAAAGAACACATTTTTTTAGGATAAGTATGTCCCAAATGTATGGGGTATACTTATAGTAACAAAAACAACAACAACAAATGCATTTGTTGTTTCTACAAGGAACACCTATTGTTTTGCTGGCCACCAAAATTCCTCAAAATTTCTTATTCCGGAAGCAGCAGCACTCTTTCCCTTCCCTGTTTTCCACACTATCATATTTAGGATTCACAGTAGCCCCATATTCGTATTGTACATTTTCTCCCTGACCGTGTTCAATTGATCAAGGGGTGCACAATTTAGCATTCTGCTTTCCGATAATCTTGAACTGGAGCTGGCACATGAATTCTTGGTGGCAGAGCCAGGGGATGTGAATCCAAGGGGCTGCCAGTAGCCATGTGACCTACCAAGATGAAGTTGCCCATCTGCAGTGAGAAAGTACTAAATCCAACATTCTGGGAGAACCAAAGGGAGAAAAAAGCAAAACAAGTCCTTGGAACTTTTAAATCCCTGGAACCAAGTTTCCTAAGTCCCAAATGCATTCATATTCTTCCTGAGGCTTGGCAGTTCAACACTTCCTGTGATTTAGTGAGATACTTAAAAACCGCTCCTATTGCTTGACCTAATTCAAATTGTGTTTTTTCTTTCCAACAAGGCGCCATGAGCTAAAAAATCTCAATGGGACATTGTTTAGGATGCTTGAGCAAAAATTATTCTCAGAAGGACTAAATAAATATTAATTATCCTTTTTAGGGATGGACTATTGTGTAATTGAGATGTGGCATACCCACAACACCCAATTTGTGTGGTCAAGACCGATTATGCAGGGAGTGGATCATAGGGCTTGCCCATAGTGCACATGTGAGTAGTATTTGGCCACATGGTCTAACATATTCCAAGCAACTCTAAAATTCTATGACTTGGTGACATTTCAACAATTTCTCTTACTCAACTTGGTAGTCATTTGCTACAGAAACATAATCAAAGAAACAGCACTGTTTACAAATAGCAAAGACATGGAAGCAACCTAAATGTCCATTGACTGATGAATGGATAAAGAAGATGTGGTACATATATACCATGGAATATTACTCAGCCATTAAAAGGAATTAATGCCATTTGCAGCAACATGGATGCACTTGTAGATTATCATACTAAGTGAAGTAAGTCAGACAAAGACAAATATCATATGATATCACTTATATGCTGAATCTAAAAAAGAAAAAGATACAAATGAACTTACAAGACAAAAGCAGACTCACATTCTTAGAGAACAAACTTATGGTTACAGGGGGAAAGGGTTGGGGGAGGGATATACTGGGAGTTTGGGATTGACATGTAAACACAGCTTTATTTATTTATTTATTTTAGGATCTTTTTATTTTTTATTTATTTTTTTAGAAATTCCATGTAATCTCTGAAACATTTATATTAACATATTTCCATACAAAAAACCCAAAGAAAGTTTAGTATTAGCTGTATTTTTGTTTGTTTGTTTGTTTGTTTTTTTATACTGCAGGTTCTTATTAGTCATCAATTTTATACACATCAGTGTATACGGGTCAATCCCAGTCGCCCAATTAAGCACACCACCATCCCCACCTCACTGTGGTTTTCCCCCTGTGGTGTCCATACTTTTGTTCTCTACATCTCTGTCTCAATTTCTGCCCTGCAAACTGGTTCATCTGTACCATTTTTCTAGGTTTCACATACATACATTAATATATGATATTCATTTTTCTCTTTCTGATTTACTTCACTCTGTATGACAGTCTCTAGATCCATCAGCATCTCAAGAAATGACTGAATTCCATTCCTTTTTATGGCTGAGTAATATTCCATTGTATGTATGTACCACTTCTTTACCCATTCATCTGTCGATGGGCATTTAGGTTGCTTCCATGACCTGGCTATTATCAATAGTGCTGCAATGAACATTGGGGTTGTGTCTTTTTGAATTACAGTTTTCTCTGTGTATATGCCTGATAGTGGGATTGCTGGATCATATGGTAATTCTATTTTTAGGTTTTTTTTTTTTGTTGTTGTTTTTTTTTGTGGTACACGGGCCTCTCACTGTTGTGGCCTCTCCCGTTGTGGAGCACAGGCTCTGGACACATAGGCTCAGCAGCCATGGCTCACGGGCCCAGCTGCTCCATGGCATGTGGGATCTTCCTGGACCGGGGCATGAACCCATGTCTCCTGCATTGGCAGGCGGAGTCTCAACCACTGCACCACCAGGGAAGCGCCATTTTTAGTTTTTTAAGGAACCTCCATACTGTTCTCCATAGAGGCTGTATCAATTTACATTCCTACCAACAGTACAATAGGGTTCCCTTTTCTCCACACCCTCTCCAGCATTTGTTGTTTGTAGATTTTCTGATGATGCCCATTCTAACTGGTGTGAGGTGATACCTCACTGTAGTTTTGATTTGCATTTCTCTAATAATTAGTGATGTTGAGCAGCTTTTCATGGGCTTCTTGGCCATCTGTATGTCTTCTTTGGAGAAATGTCTATTTAGGTCTTCTACCCATTTTTGGATTGGGTTGTTTGTTTCTTTAATATTGATCTGCATGAGCTGTTTATATATTTTGGAGATTAATCCTTTGTCCATTGATTCATTTGCAAATATTTTCTCCCATTCTGAAGGTTGTCTTTTCGTCTTGTTTATGGTTTCCTTTGTTGTGCAAACACTTTGAAGTTTCATTAGGTCCCATTTGTTTACTTTTGTTTTAACTTCCGTTACTCTAGGAGGTGGATCAAAAAATATCTTGCTGTGATTTATGTCAGAGAATGTTCTTCCTATGTTTTCCTCTAAGATTTTATAATGTCCCATCTTACACTTAGGTCTCTAATCCATTTTGAGTTATTTTTGTGTATGATGTTAGGGAGTGCTCTAATTCCATTCTTTTACATGTAGTTGTCCAGTTTTCCCAGCACCACTTATGGAAGAGACTGTCCTTTCTCCATTTTATATCCTCGCCTCCTTTGTCATAGATTAGTTGACCATAGGTGCATGGGTTTATCTCTGGGTTTTCTATCTTGTTCCATTGATCTATGTTTCTGTTTTTGTGCCAATACCATATTGTCTTGATTACTGTAGTTTTGTAGTATAGTCCGAAGTCAGGGAGTCTGATTCCTCCAGCTCCGTTTTTTTCCCTCAAGACTGCTTTGGCTATTTGGGGTCTTTTTTGTCTCCTTACAAATTTGAAGATGATTTGTTCTAGTTCTGTAAAAAATGCCATTGGTAATTTGATAGGGATTGCATTGAATCAGTAGATTGCTTTCGGTAGTATAGTCATTTTCACAATATTGATTCTTCCACTCCAAGAACACGGTATATCTCTCCATGTGCTGGTATCATCTTTAATTTCTTTCATCAGTGTCTTATAATTTTCTGCATACAGGTATTTTGTCTCCCTAGGTAGGTTTATTCCTAGGTATTTTATTCTTTTTGTTGTAATGGTAAATGGGAGTCTTTCCATACTTTCTCTTTCAGATTTTTCATCATTAGTGTATAAGAATGCAAGAGATTTCTGTGCATTAATATTGTATCCTCCAAATTTACCAAATTCATTGATTTGCTCTAGTAGTTTTCTGGTAGCAACTTTAGGATTCTCTATGTATAGTATCATGTCATCTGCAAGAGTGACAGTTTTACATCTTCTTTTCCAAATTGTATTCCTTTTATTTCTTTTTTTCTCTGATTGCCATGGCTAGGACTTCCAAAACTATGTTGAGTAACAGTGGTGAGAGTGGACATCCTTGTCTTGTTCCTGATCTTAGAGGAAATTCTTTCAGTTTTTCACCATTGAGAATGATGTTTGCTGTGGGTTTGTTGTATATGGTCTTTCTTATGTTGAGGTAGGTTCCCTCTATGCCCACTTTCTGGAGAGTTTTTATCATAAATGGGTGTTGAATTTTGTCAGAAGCTTTTTCTGCATCTATTGAGATGATCATATGGTTTATATTCTTCAATTTGTTAATATGGTGTATTACATTGATTGATTTGTGTATATTAAAGAATCCTTGCATCCCTGGGATAAATCCCACTTGATCATGGTGTATGATTCTTTTAATGTGTTGTTGGATTCTATTTGCTAGTATTTTGTTGAGGATTTTTGCATCTATTTTCATCAGTGATATTGGTCTGTAATTTTCTTTTTTTGCAGTATCTTTGTCTGGCTTTGGTATCAGGGTGATGGTGGCCTCATAGAATGAGTTTGGGAGTGTTCCTTCCTCTGCAAATTTTTGGAAGAGTTTGAGAAGGATGGGTGTTAGCTCTTCTCTAAATGTTTGATAGAATTCACCTGTGAAGCCATTTGGTCCTTGACTTCTGTTTTTTGGAAGAATTTTAATCACAGTTTCAATTTCATTACTTGTGATTGGTCTGTTCATATTTTCTGTTTCTTCCTGGTTCAGTCTTGGAAGGTTATACATTTATAAGAATTTGTCCATTTCTTCCAGGTTGTCCATTTTATTGGCATAGAGTTGCTTTTAGTAGCCTCTTAGGATGCTTTGTATTAAAGCATTTCTGTGGGGTCTGTTGTAACTTCTCCTTTTTCATTTCTAATTTTATTGATTTGAGTTCTCTCCCTCTTTTTCTTGATGAGTCTGGCTAATGGTTTATCAATTTTGTTTATCTTTTCAAAGAACCAACTTTTAGGTTTATTGATCTTTGCTATTGTTTTCTTTGTTTCTATTTCATTTATTTCTGCTCTGATCTTTATGATTTCTTTTCTTCTGCTAACTTTGGGTTTTGTTTGTTCTGCTTTCTCTAGTTCCTTTACATGTAAGGTTAGATTGTTTACTTGAGATTTTTCTTGTTTCTTGAGTTAGGCTTGTAGAGCTATAAACTTTCTTCTTAGAACTGCTTTTGCTGCATCCCATAGGTTTGGATTGTCATGTTTTCATTGTCATTTGTCTCTAGGTACTTTTTGATTTCCTCTTTGGTTTCTTCAGTGATCTCTTGGTTATTTAGTAACATATTGCTTAGCCTCCATGTGTTTGTGTTTTTTACTCTATTTCCCTGTAATTCATTTCTAATCTCATAGTGTTGTGGTCAGCAAAGATGCTTGATATGATTTCAATTTTCTTAAATTTACTGAGGCTAGATTTGTGAAGCAAGATATGATCTATCCTTGAGAATGCTCCATGCACACTTGAGAAAAAAGTGTAATCTGCTGTTTTTGAATGGAATTTCCTATAAATATCAATTAAGTCTACCTGGTCTATTTCATCATTTAAAGCTTCTGTTTATTTATTTTCATTTTGGATAATATGTCCATTGGTGTAAGTGAGGTGTTAAAGTTCCCCACTATTATTGTGTTACTGTCTATTTCCTTTTTTACAGCAGTTAGCAGTTGCCTTATGTATTGAGGTGCTCCTATGTTGGGTGCATATATATTTATAATTGTTATATCTTCTTATTGGATTGATCCCTTGATCATTATGTAGTGTCCTTCCTTTTCTCTTGTAATATTTTTTATTTTAAAGTCTATTTTATCTGATATGAGTATAGCTTTTCCAGCTTTCTTTTGCTTTCCATTTGCATGGAATATCTTTCTCCATCCCCTCACTTTCAGTCTGTATGTGTCCCTAGGTCTGAAGTGGGTCTCTTGTAGACAACATATATATGGGTCTTGTTTTTGTATCCATTCAGCAAGCCTGTGTCTTTTGGTTGGAGCATTTAATATATTCATGTTTAAGGTAATTATCAATATGTATGTTCCTATTACTATTTTCTTAACTGTTTGGGGTTTGTTTTTGTAGGTCCTTTTCTTCTCTTGTGTTTCCCACTTAGAGAAGTTCCTTTAGCATTTGTTGTACAGCTGGTTTGGTGGTGCTGAATTCTCTTAACTTTTGCTTGTCTGTAAAGCTTTTGATTCCCCCATCAAATCTGAATGAGATCCTTTCTTGGTAGATTAATCTTGGTTGTAGGTTCTTCCCTATCATAACTTTAAGTATATCATGCCACTCCCTTCTGGCTTGTAGACTTTCTGCTGAGAAATCAGCTGTTATCCTTATGGGAGTTCCCTTGTATGTTATTTGTCATTTTTCCCTTGCTGCTTTCAATAATTTTTCTTTGTCTTTAATTTTTGCCAATTTGATTACTATGTGTCTTGGTGTGCTTCTGCTTGGGTTTATCCTGTATGGGACTCGCTGCTCTTCCTGGAGTTGGGTGGCTATTTCCTTTCCCATGTTAGGGAAATTTTCAACTATAATCTCTTCAAATATTTTCTCGTGTCCTTTCTCTCTCTCTTCTCCTTCTGGTACCCCTGTAATGTGAATGTTGTTGCATTTAACGTTGTCCCAGAGGTCTCTTAGGCTGTCTTCATTTCTTTTCATTCTTTTTTCTTTAGTCTGTTCCGCAGCAGTGAATTCCACCATTGTGTCTTCCAGGTCACTTATCCGTTCTTCTGCCTCAGTTATTCTGCTATTGATTCCTTCTAGTGTAGTTTTCATTTCAGTCAATGTATTGTTCATCTCTGTTTGTTTGTTCATTAATTCTTCTAGGTCTTTGTTAAACATTTCTTGCATCTTTTCGATCTTTGTCTCCATTCTTTTTCTGAGGCCCTGGATCATCTTCACTATCATTATTCTGAATCTTTTTCTGGAAGGTTGCATATCTCCTCTTCATTTAGTTGTTTTTCTGGGGCTTTATCTTTTTCCTTCATCTGGTATATAGCCCTCTGTCTTTTCATCTTGTCTATCTTTCTGTGAATGTGGTTTTTGTTACACAGGCTGCAGGAATGTAGTTCTTCTTTCTTCTGCTGTCTGCCCTCTGGTGGATGAGGCTATCTAAGAGGCTTGATGGGAGTGACTGGTGTTGGGTAGAGCTGACTGTTGCTCTGGTGGGCAGAGCTCATTTAAACTTTAATCCACTTGACTGTTGATGGGTGGGGCTGGGTTCCCTCCCTGTTGGTTGTTTAGCCTGAGGCAACCCAACACTGGAGCCTACCTGGGCTCTTTGGTTGGGCTAATGACAGTCTCTGGGAGCGCTCATGCTAAGGACTACTTCCCAGAACTTCTGCTGCCAGTCTCCTTGTCCCCAAAGTGAGCCATAACCCCCACCCCAGTCTCTGCATGAGACCCTCCGACACCAGCAAGTAGTACTCTTTCAGTCTCCCCTGGGGTCACTGCTCCTTTCCCTGGGTCCCAATGTGCATACTACTTTGTGTGTGCCCTGAAAGACTGGAGTCTCTGTTTCCCCCAGTCCTGTCGAAGTCCTGCAGTCAATTCCCACTAGGCTTCCAAATCTGATTCTCTAGGAATTCCTCCTCCCGTTTCCGGACCCCCAGGTTGGGAAGCCTGACTTTGGGCTCAGAACCTTCACTCCAGTGGGTGGACTTCTGTAGTATAAGTGTTTGCCAGTCTGTGAGTCACCCACCCACCAGTTATGGGATTTGATTTTACTGTGATTGTGCCCCTCTTACCATCTCATTGTGTCTTCACATTTCTCTTTGGATGTCGGGTATCTTATTTGGTGATTTCCAGTGTCTTCCTGTCAATGATTGTCCAGCAGCTAGTTGTGATTCTGGTGTTCTCACAAGAGGCAGTGAGAGCACATCCTTCTACTCTGCCATCTTGGTTCCTCCTCAGCTATATTTAAAATAGATAACCAATAACGACCTACTGTATAACACACGGAACTCTGCTCAATATTTTGTAATAAGCTAAATGGGAAAAGAATTGAAAAAAGAATAAGTACATGTATATGTATAACTGAATCACTTTGCTGTACACCTGAAATGAACACAAAATTGTTATGCAAGTATACTCCAATATAAAATAAAAATTAAAAAATATTGATAACCAAGACGTACTTTATAGTTTCTATAATTAATTATATTAAAATAAACTTTGTAACTCACAAAAAAGAAATTTTTATATGACAAAATCTATTCGTGAGAAAATTATACTTCTTAATATTTTAATTATTCCCCTTTTCATTTCTGTTTTGAAAATCAAACCATTTCACAGTAGCAATTTATGATCATAAAATGCTCACATATAAAATCAGCGTTCTCAAAAGACCCGAATTGTCAAAGCAATCTTGAGAAAGAAAAATGGAGCTGGAAGAATCAGGCTCCTGGACTTCAGAATATACTACAAAGCTACAATAATCAAGACAGTATGGTACTGGCACAAAAACAGAAATATAGATCAATGGAACAGGATAGAAAGCCCAGAGATAAACCCACACATATATGGTCACCTTATCTTTGATAAAGGAGGCAAGAATATACAATGGAGAAAAGACAGGCTCTTCAATAAGTGGTGCTGGGAATACTGGACAGCTCCATGTAAAAGAATGAAATTAGAACATTCCCTAATACCATATACAAAAATAAACTCAAAATGGACTAAAGACCTAAATGTAAGGTCAGACACTATTAAACTCTTAGAGGAAAACATAGGCAGAACACTCTGTGACATAAATCACAACAAGATACTTTTTGACCCACTTCCAAGAGAAATAGAAATAAAAACAAAAATAAACAAAAGGGACCTAATGAAACTTAAAAGCCGTTGCACAGCAAAGGAAATCATAAACAAGACAACCCTCAGAATGGGAGAAAATATTTGCAAATGAAGCAACTGACAAAGGATTAATCTCCAAAATTTACAAGAAGCTCATGCAGCTCAATATCAAAAAAAACAAATAACCCAATCCAAAAATGGGCAGAAGACATAAATAAACATTTCTCTAAGGAAGATACACAGATTGCCAACAAACACATGAAAGGATGCTCAACATCACTAATCATTAAAGAAATGCAAATCAAAGCTACAATGAGGTAGCACCTCGCACCCGTCAGAATGGCCATCATCAAAAAATCTAGAAACGATAAATGCTGGAGAGGGTGTGGAGAAAAGGGAACCCTCTTGCACTGTTGGTGGGAATGTAAATTGATACAGCCTCTATGGAGAACAGTATGGAGGTTCCTTAAAATACTAAAAACAGAACTACCATATGACCCAGCAATCCCACTACTGGGCATATACTCTGAGAAAACCATAATTCAAAAAGAGTCATGTACCACAATATTCATTGCAGCTCTATTTACAATAGCCAGGACGTGGATGTAACCTAAGTGTCCATCGACAGATGAATGGATAAAGAAGTTGTGGCACATATATACAGTGGAATATTACTCAGTCATAAAAAGAAACAAAATTGAGTTATTTGTAGTGAGGTGGATGGACCTAGAGACTGTCATACAGAGTGAAGTAAGTCAGAAAGAGAAAAGTGAATACCATATGCTAACATATATATTGGAATCTAAAAAAAATAATAATAATAATTCTGAACTACCTAGGCGTAGAAAGGAATAAAGATGCAGATGTGTAGAATGCACTTGAGGACACGGGGAGGGGTAACGGTAAGCTGGGACAAAGTGAGAGAGTGGCATGGACTTATATATACTACCAAATGTAAAATCGATAGCTAGTGGGAAGCAGCCACATAACACAGGGAGATCAGCTTGGTGCTTTGTGACCACCAGGAGAGGTGGGATAGGGAGGGTGGGAGGGAAAAGCAAGAGAGAAGAGATATGGGGATATATGTATATGTATAGCTGATTCACTTTGTTATAAAGCAGAAAGTAGCACACCATTGTAAAGCAATGATCCAATAAAGATGTTAAAAAATTAAAAAATAAATAAAAATTAAAATATCAGTGTTGTTAGAATTTTCCATCTGATATTGTCATTTAATTTTTTTAATGGAATGCTTTAAGTATTTACTATATTTTCATGCCAAGCATAGAATGTTACTGTTGATTCTTAAAATTTTCTATAATATGCCTGACAAATTTTCATCAACTAATTTAACAAATATTTATTGAATCACTACAATTTTTCATGTAAGGTGCTGGTTATACAGAAAAAAAAAAAAGAGAGATTCTTTGCCTTCATGGACATGACAATCCAGCTTCTAGCTCTCTGCCCTCATAATTTGTCCTTAATGGTGTTTATTTTGTTCTTAGGACAAGAGGCGTATGTTTACCCATGTATTTAATTAACAGCTTGTAAGAAAATAAAAGTCATCACTTGTCAACTTTAAAACGGTGGTACATTCTATGAGCATGACTGGATTTCCAGACATCTTTCCCATGTTGTGTGCTCTCCCGTGAGTGCACTCAGAATGGCCACAGCTGGAAACAATGCTACATGAGTAGATGGAACACAGTTGAGGGAGACTTTCTGTTGTTCTTGACACTACATTTCTCTTACCATACTAAAGGACTGATAAGCATTACAGTTGGTGATAATAGAACTCTGTCCTCTCTGAGATATTCAAAGCACCAAACAGCAGTGCAGGAATCAGTGTGCCATGACAGAAAGTGGTCTCTGTCCAGAGCCCAAAGATCTGGATGGCATACCTTTCTCCAATATCCATCTTGGCATTCCCTCAATGTACAGAGAAATATCTAATGGCATTGAGGCATCCTCTAGGAAATTAGAGGCTATGTCCACAAAAATGCCACTCCCCTATTCCTTTGCACTCTCCACATGAAACTGGTAAAAAATTTTAAAGACTAGTGTATTGTTTTAGTAACTGACGTGTTACTATGTGATAGCTGGTGACAAACGTAATTATTCATTACTGAGCTGCTTCAGTAGTGCAGAAAAGGGCTGATTATGAGCATTTTCCAACAGGGTGTGATATTTCTCAGTTTCATTCTTAACCCTCCGTTTGGTGGAAGCAAAACTATAAATGAATCTAGACTAGGAAATCACCTTGGCTTTTACACCAGATTGGAATACTTAGAATACCTAATTTATGTTTTGTTTCTGAATGAGTGTCAAAAACTCCAAAAGGTCAGCAGTCCAGGAAATAAACTGAAATGGATAGGAAAAGATGGATTCTTGCAAGATGTGAGTCTTATCTATCATCTCTCATTTCCTTCTATTGGGAAAGTTAAAACATTTGGAGGACCACATGAACCTTCATCATCAGGAAGTTTTGGATAAGCAACAAAAATGGAAATTTTTATAAAAGTTATTACAGATGAAAATTTTTAATTAAGTCATCATACATCTTTTCAAATTAACTGTTTTTTAACTTACCTGAAGCCTTTGAAGAACTTTGGAAGTACAAGTGTTAACAGAGAGGGTATTTAGTAGAGGGGGAAGAGCTTTTCTTTCTTGAACTCCTGGGAGGAGGCATCTCAGATGGAGAGGCAATTTGGGCATTAACCTCCTGTGCCCTCTTAACCACTCCCTTCCTGAGAAAGATCCAACAACTGTGGGGAGTGTCTTGCTTTCCAAAGACCTTTCTTTCTATGTTTATTTGCTTGCCCTTGCATCATTTTCTCCAACATTTGCCTGCCCAATAAAGGATGGGCAAGAAATAGCAAAAGATTTGAAAGCCAATCAAATCATCTGGATAAATTGTTAAGACCTGGAATAAGATTAGCCAAGAAGCATTTAGCTAAAATAAGGATTGGGGGGAAATCTGTGGATTTAATTTAGATTGTGTTTACATGACAACAAAGCATCTGGTCAAGTTAATGGAAAGTAGGCAAATTGTTTATGAAGTTGTGTAGACAAAACCACCAGTTGATCCAATAATTGCATTTTCAAATTGATGGATTCTGCCTTTCAAATACACTGCCATGCCCATAATCATGAATACCTAACAGTTGCATAAATTATTTTTTTTTCTTTTTTTGGGTAGATTAACAGTTTACTAAAGTCTCAATCTTCAAATATTTTTGTTGGTTTGTTTCATTGTTGCATTTTTCTTCATAGCTATATGATTGGGAGTGTTAGAAACAGTGAATTTTAACTTTATTCAGTTAGTTTATTGAAGAGTTGTTTAACAGAGTTTCTTCCTGACTACTTTTTAGTGGATTCATTTTTTTAAAATCACTACTTAAGACAGAAATGTTCATGTTATAACACATATTATATTAAATTACTGTTATTCATAAATTCTCCAAAAAATTGGAGTCATATTGCTCATTAATATTTTAACTAGGGGCTTCCCTAGTGGCACAGTGGTTGAGAGTCCACCTGCAGATGCAGGGGACACGGGTTCGTGCCCCGGTCTGGGAAGATCCCACATGCCGCAGAGCGGCTGGGCCCGTGAGCCATGGCCGCTGAGCCTGCACGTCTGGAGACTGTGCTCCGCAACGGGAGAGGCCACAACAGTGAGAGGCCTGCGTACAGCAAAAATAAATAAATAAATAAATAAATAAATAAATAAATAAATAAATAAATCATAAAAATATTTCAACTAGATAGTATGGCTATAACAACTAATATTCAAACCAAAAATATATTCTTGACTAGGGCAAAACTATTGTCTACTATTATTCAGAAACTTTTTAAAAATCTGATAGGTGTGTTCATTAATATTAAAACCAGATAACATGGTATCAACAATAAAGGAAAATCTCAGCCAAAAGTGTGTTCTTGACTTGGGCAATGCTATGTGTTCATTTGGTAAAGAAATCTGTGCTCCTGGATCAAAGAAATACCAAAGTTCCTTAGAAAAAATCTCCTTATTGGTGCCAGTTGGCTATTTAGGATACAGGATTTTATCTACTCAAAAGGACATTATTTCACTCTGTCTAACAAACTTTGTTCATTATTTTCAGATTTCCAAGATGTCAGTCATTACACTACATGCCAAATATTTTTATTTCAAGTATTTATATAATAGCTTACGCATACATCAATTCTTAGTTTAAAAAAGAATCACTATTCATTAGTACATACTACTGAATAGTGTTATGACTATTCCACCTAAAGGACGAAAATTTATGATCAAGATTATTTTCTCACGATGTTGTGTTCAGTCCATGGCTAATCTGAGCCATGAACTCAAGACTTCAGACAAAATTTCTGGGATCTTCCCAGTAAACCATAAATGAAAAGGTTAACAAGAAACACAAACAAAAACCAAAGCTGCTTTAGATCAATATAGTATTTTTCTTCCAAATAATTGTAAACATTATTACATTTATCACTGTAATTGAAGTGCCTACAATACAGATAAGAGCTGCTACAACATTTTATTCTTTAAATTGGACTACATTGAAAAGACTTTATGTCACTTGCCCAGGGTAACCATGTAGCAAGGTTGGTCTTGAGTTTATTAAATAAAGTTTCTTCTCGGCCTAAGATTGTTCTGCATGTCTACATCTGGAATTGTATTCATCTAATATAAATAATAATTATCTCTATGTGATAAAATATGTGATTTTTTTACTCTGCTGAATTGCTTGAAATACTTAACATTTTCAGAAAAAGTCAAGTTTTTGAAATCAGTAATATAAAATCAAAATACATATTTGAACTTATCTCGCCTGATAATAATTATTATGAATAAGACTTTGAATCTCAACTTATAATTCACGATACATTCTCATATATTTCACCATGCTGTGTTCTCATTTCACAGCTGAGAATCTGAGGGTGCTAAGGTTAAGTAAAGTTTCACATGGCTAGTTACTCAGATCTTCAGGATACTAACCCAGTGCTTTGGGGTGGATTGGCTTTCAACTTCATTTAGTGAAGTTGGTAATAAAGCTTTAATATATAATGAAAACCATATTGCCATAAACTACTCCATCAACAAGAAGATCCCATACTGTTAGACTCAGGAGTTTGACTATAATGGAAAACAAATCAGCTTTAAAGATAGATGATATAACCAGAGGACACAGGTAGGAAACTGAGCCAGTCTTTTCCCCAATGAGGCTGAATCAAATGAACAAACAAAATCAAATTTATTGCTCACTTGAATTCCAGCCGTTGTATTGACATTATTCAGGATAACACAATTCTTGGTTTTCAGAAGATCCTGGAAAATTTTCAGTTGAACCTATGCTCATTATCTAAAATGATATTCAAGAAAATATCAGGAGAAAAACAGATAACTGGATAAAAATAAGCTTTCTTATTTCCCCCAAACAACTATTAGTCAGGAAATAAGATACTGATTGCTCAAGTTAGATTTGGATAAGGACAGGAAATTACATCTTTTTAAATAAATAAGATTTCCCATCACACAAACATATAATAATACCCTTCTGTCATTTGTGTTAACATTTGTATTACCTAAAATAAACTCTCATCCTGATGTTCTTCTATACATGGCATGTGACAGAGCACACATTGAAGCAAATATAAGTTCAGAAAGCATCCTCTATCTTTATGTTATAAGAAAACTTCAGTCTTTCCTAAACAGACAAACTTTATTTTGTTGCTCTGCAATGGACATGCAATACAGTTCATCAGACAATAAATAAATTATGGATTTTACAATGAAAGATCTTTTCTCCTTATTTGAGAGCAAGCCACCACTTCCTTCCATGCTATACTAATCCACCACAGCCCTCTAAAGCTGTTTCACAAATGTTAATGTTTTGGCAAGATAAACGAATGAATAACACAGTAATGACATAGATGCAGTTTGCAAACTGCAGGCTAAGAAGCATCCATACTACTTGATTTATTCCTACAGGCCTGGGATTCTGGGCTCCCCAAGCCTGGTGGAGACAAGGAAGTTTATTTCACACCCACGTTCTTCCACATAGCAGAATATAAGCAAGCTTAAACAAAAGAGATTCTGATTAATTCTGTTAGCAGGCACCAATTACTGCTACATATCTCAGGCATGATTCTGTGTAGGGGCATAAGAGTGATTTTAGCCATGAGGGAAAGATCTGTGAGGCCAAGATGTTACAAGAGTTGAGAACCCATGCCTCATGCACCAGACATGGGTCATACCCATGTTTAACATGACCCACTCCATGTTTAGATTGTTAAATATTTGCCAGCCTTAAAATCTTCACATAACAATGTTGATGTCTAGCTTTTCTTGAAAAATCAGAAAATAACACTAAACTTGCATTTTTGCTAAAATCAGTGGGAATCAGCTTCCAGCAGAAAAAACTGCAAACAACCCAAACATGTAACAATAGGAGAATGAATCAATAACTTGTGGCATGTTCATGCATTGGATAAACATAACTAATTACTGATATACTCAACAACATGAATGGACTTTACATACAAAACAAAAACAGTAGTACATACTGTATGATCCCACATATGAAGTTCAAGAACAGCCAGAACTAACCAATGGCAATGGAAGTTAACATAAGTTTACTTCTGGTAGAGAGGGTCATTTGGGGATGATGGAGAAGTTCCAAATCTTGATCTGGGTGCTGATGGTCACATGAGTGTATGCGTAAAATGTTTACACCTCTGACAAATTTGAGCACTTAACACACATCACTATAAGTACTTTGTGCCTCTATAAGAAATAAATTTCAACAAGAAGAATTAATTGGTTGAAGAAAAGGTGGCCTTTTTAGGCAGGGTGTCATCCATATGCAACAGCTGGCTCATTACATGATCTGCTTGGCAAATAGGAATTGATGCTTCTTGCTCTAGACAAGACCAGTGGTTCTCAAAGTGTGTGCCTACAAGAGTAGTATGAGCCTCACCTGGGAGCATGTTAGAAAGGCAGATTCCCAGGCCACACCCCAGACCTGCTGAATCAGAATCTATGAGTGTGGCCCCAGCAATCTGTTTTAACAAGCCCTGCAGATGATTATAATACACTCTCCAGCTTGAGAAGCACTTCTTTAGGGTACCATGTACATTAAGCACACAAGAAAAGCAGACTTGGCCGATATTAAACTATCTGTTCTCTATTATCCCCTCCCTCAACATATTTTAAGAAACTCAGGAACAGAAAAATCAGTTGTCTTCCTCAAAGAACTTCTTTCAAGTTCAAGTGAGAAAATCTCCAGCAATGGATGTACAACAAACACGCCGCCCTTTTTGTCTCAGACATCAGACAGATTTGGTTTTAGTGTTGTTACAACTGGACTGGAGACACTCTCAAAACAATGTAAAAACAGCTTTATATCTTCCTGATTATGGAAACAACACACATCATGAAGCATTTAGTTATATTATGACTCTGAGAAAAAAATGGATATCTATGTTCAAGGAGGTAGTGTGGATCTGGAGGTCATAAAAGTGTCTAGAAATTCAAAAATTAAGACCATTCAGGGGCTTCCCTGGGGGCACAGTGGTTGAGAATCTGCCTGCCAATGCAGGGGAAACGGATTCGAGCCCTGGTCTGTGAAGATTCCACATGCCACGGAGCAACTGGGCATGTAAGCCACAATTACTGAGCCTGCGCATCTGGAGCCTGTGCTCCACAACAAGAGAGGACGCGATAGTGAGAGACCTGCACACTGTGATGAAGAGTGGCCCCCGCTTGCCACAACTAGAGAAAGCCCTCGTGCAGAAATGAAGACCCAACACAGCCATAAATAAATAAATAAATAAATTTAGAAAAAAAAATAAGACCATTCATCATCATTCTCATAAGTCTCACTTAAAATGCCATTTGAAGATCTTCATTTGCTAGAAAGCTATCAAGTTTTTAGCAGCCACAAACTATAATGTAGCCAAAGTGGACATTCTCTGCAAACAGCAAAGGCATTTCTGCATAATTTGGTGGGATCAAATTAGTGTTTATTATAGACCTATTAACTGATCAATATTAATTGGAAAAGCACAAAACAATTACGTGATATGACAGTCATATTCTTAGTATTTGGAGAAAAATTAAATTTCTTTTTATCAGATCAAATAATTCTTTTTTTAACTTTTATTTTTTACTTATTTTTAAAATTTTTATTTTATTATTTTATTTTTTTATTTTTTATAGTTTTGATGGTGCCATGCAGCATGTGGAATCTTAGTTCCCCAACCAGGGATCGAACCCGTGGCCCCTGCAGTGAAAGCATGTAATCTTAACCACTGGACAACCAGGGAAGTTGCTAAATGATTCTTCATAATCAGACCTAGATATAAGTTCAAAAAGAAAGATATATGTTTGTGTCCATCATAGTATTTACAAATATCTCAGCATTTAAAGGAAAAGAGAGAAGGAGGGAAGAAAGGAGAAAGAGACAGACACAGAGAGAGAGACAAAGAGAGAGATCTGAGAATAATCAAAGAATATAATAAAACAAGAAGACATAATATCATGGTCATATTTCAAGGTAGTGATTCTCTCAATTGTTTCATTCAGTACTTCACACTATACGAACAACCAGAGAGATGGTGAAAAGACTATTTCAGACTCACTTTGGTTACCAAGTTTACCTATAATCTGTCAAATACCTGGTTGGGGAATAAATGTAAAAGTCACGTGATAAGGGCTTCCTGGACAGTTCGCCAATACAGTCACACAGGACTCCAGGCTCCAAAGGGGTCCTCAAGCATAAGTTTAATATTCTGTTGTTGGCTTGAAATTCTTAATAATCTTATCTTTGAGTTTGTGTTTTATAATAAAGGATGATGGGACCATGGAACACGTGCTGGGGCCTGGGAGTCTAGAATCACACATTATCCCATACCCCCCACCCTACCACCCTGCCACCACCTCCCCACATTTCCTGAACAAGTCCTTGGCTTCTGGCTGAACCACCGGCCCAGTGGCAGTGCCGCCATCCACCCCCGGCAGGGTCCTGGGCACAGAGGAGTTGGGACAGATCACAGGGTGGTGTTCAAGCACCCGTGAGCATCCCCATGTCCAAGGAAACATGACATTAAATAGCAAAGAAAAGAGACCTTGACAGGATAAGAGAAAAACCTTGAAAGAAAGGAAAAGGTCTTTTTCCTTCTTTTTTGAACAGGGGCTCACATCTTCACTTGGCATGGCCTTCACAAAGCATGTAGCTGGCCCGGCATGTGACTGTGAGTGGAAAGAAGCAAATGATTAAAGAAGAGGAACTAGGAGGTATAGGAGAATGAATGGGTATGCACAGGGAACAGAGAGGTAGTTCAGGCTCAGAGATTAAAATGGTTGAATTCCACAGTTACAAATTGACCCGATATCTTCTTTTCAAAAATGTTTTATTTCTCTCTGAATAAGAAACAATCTATATCATAAAATACTCAGATATATTCTGATACTAAAGATGTGAATGGAAATCTATATTCAAAGAAGTAGAATAGCCCAGGGTGTTAAAAAGTATCTAGAAAAATCATAAATTACCACTAACCTATCCCAATTCTCTCAAGTGCTATCTCCTCCTCCAGGCACATCCAGCCTTCTGAACCTGCGCTTAGATTTTAAGAACACGGTTTTAGGGATATCCACACACAATGCAGGTTTATAAACAGGGAGATCATTATCTTTTTACCTCTGCACTAGCTACCTCCAATTTCACCCAAGGATATCTTTTGTTTTGTAGCACGTGAGGCTGCCAGGGGATGACGTTGTCTAAATCCATTTTCAATGTTTTATTTTTAACAGTTAATATATTTCCAGGATGCAAGTCCATTTCTTTCTAAAAGGTTCCTAGGACACTCATTGAAAAGTCAAAAGCAATGAACTTAAAATAGCAAGGGATTGCTATTTTGTTGGAGAAGAACGACACCCTTTGTATCAAAGTGGGGAATTACAGACTGTGGTCACCCTCTGCACAGTGTCTCTTTGTCAAGTAATACATGCCAAAAAAGAAAATAATACAGATGGGAAAATATTGTGCACTGTCAGATCTTGGAAACAGCCAAAAGATTTTTCCTCACCAATGTCTTGTCGATGACTTTCACATTCTGGCACCCTGAAAAAATAATGCATACATTTAATATGAAATGAATGCAATAATAATCAGGCAGGTAATAGTTTTCCCAAGGAATGTAAAACTTGACAAATGTAAGGTTTATGATTCAAGGTAGGCTTGCCAAATCTTATGTGGCATGAGACCATTTTTATTACCTAAACAGTCCTTAACACAAAATGACTGGCACATATTTTTATTAACACAAAGAGTATATTCTTTTCTGCCACATTTAATAGAGAGTCAGTGGCTGAAAGCTCTCTTTTAGGATATGTCTGTAGCAAATTAAAATGCAGAGTGAGGATTCAGAGAATGGCGTTCTTCTCACTGATGCTGTGTCCACACAGCCTCAGCTCAGGAGTGTGTAGCCCACTGATCTCCAGAATTCTATCTGTGAGGACAATCTGAGTGATACGAATCACAAAGAAGGAAGCCCTCATTACTTTCAAAAGTGGGGGAGGTGATAATTGACTCAAGGTGATTCTTTGCATCTAGAGGTCCATTCTGAGTCAAATTCAGTCACTAGGAATAATAGTGATTATTTACTTGTTCGTTTCTTCAGCAAATATTTGTTATTTAGGTGCTATGCACTGCTCTAGACACTGTGGATACTGCAGTAAAGACAACAAAGATCCCTGCCTCAGGGTTCTTACTTCCAGAGAGGAAACAGAAAATACATAATGCGTGTAATTAAAAAAATAAATTATGTGATAGATTAACTATAGAAGGTGTTAGGTGTTATGGAAAAATAATGAAATAGTAACAGGGAAAAAAACTGGAAGTTGAGTGGGTGGAGGACAAATTGCCATTTTAAATATGGTGGTCTGGATGGGATACTGTGAGAAAGTAGGATGTAAGTGTGACTTGAAGGACATGGGAGAGTTAGCCACGTAGATATCTGGGGAAAGAGCTCCAGGTAGGAGGCGCAGCCAAGGCCAAAGCCCTATGGCTCAAATATGTCTGACATGGTCAAGGATAATCAAGGAGGCAAATGTGGCCTGGGTGGAATAAGCAAGAGTGAGAATGGGAGGAGCTGAAGTCAGAGAGGTGACAGAGGTCAACCACATAAGACCTTGTAGACCATCGTAAAGACTTCAGCATTTACTCTGAATAAATTGAGAGCCATTGGAGGGTTCTGATCGGAAGAGTGATATGACCTGAGCTCATGTTTAAAAGGATAGTCCTGATGCTGTGATCAGAATAGACTGGGACAGGGATGGAAGCAACGATGGACAGGCTGACCCGAAGTTCCCTAGGAAAGAGAGAAAATGACGGGAAGGATACACAGGAAAACCATCACAATATCCAAGATGAAGAAAGATCATGAAGGCTCCAGACAGGCTGGTGGCAGAGGAGGTGGTGAGTAGGTCTCTTTTACAGAAAGCACCTATGTGGATGTGAAGGTATGAGAGAGAAAAGGAGTCAAGAGTGACTTAAGATTTTTGATCTGAGCAACTGAGACAATAGTATTAACATGAACTGAGACTGGAGAGTTGGAAGGTAGAGCAGGTTTAAAGGGGAAAGTTGGCAGTTTAGTTTTGGACAGGTAGACTTTGAGATGCCCCTTAGACATCCAGATGGAGCTGTTGACTAGCCAGTTAGATTTCTTACTCATGTGTTAAGAGAGGAGGAAGGGTTCAATGTAGTGTTCACCCTTAAGGTACTAATAAGACTCACCAAAATATCCTTGAGAAGACTGTCAAAGGTTAAGTGACCACTCTAGACAGCACACACTGTGGAGTTCCTCCATCCAGAGAGCACTCTGCACTACAGCTGTGAGTATGCAGCCAACGTTAAATTGAATTACACTCCAAATGATTCCATCCTCTTACCCTTCAAATTCACTTCTCTCCACCAAGGAACCTGGCCTAAAGACACCCAGAAGAAAAGAAGTTGTAAATGAGAGTGCCAAGTCTTACCACTTAGAGCCATGGCCAACCAGAATTCTTCCTTCAGTATCTCAAGGACACCCTGAACGCCTTTCTCTCCCTAAGCAAATAGAAGACACAGATCTTTTGAGTAAGTCAGTCTGAATGGTTTCACAGATTTATTTCACAGTTGAGTCATCCTGTTTTATATATTTATTGCTTTGTCCTGTCATTACCTGAGAAGCCAAGCCCCAAATGATCGGTCTCCCCACAAACACAGCCTTGGCTCCCAGGGCCAGAGCTTTCAGAACGTCAGTCCCCTTCCGTACACCCCCATCCAGGAAGACTTCCACCTTCCCTTCCACAGCCTCCACAATTTCTGGCAGAACATCAATCTGTGGAGAGAAGAGGTCAGTAAAGTGATACTATGCATACTGAATTGTTCTCCAATTCAACTTCCTCAAGCCACCAACCATCTGACAGGGCTTAGAGTGAAAGAGGCTAGGTTTAGAATCAACAGTAAAACTCCTAAAATAAAAGAGGTGCAAATGCTAATAACAAAAAAACAACTAAATTTGGAACTGAGTGACTTATTTTTCTATCAAAGTCCAAGGGTTTTATTCTATTCCTGATATTCAAATTCAAATATCATGATCCAAAAAATATATAAACACAATTTATAAGCACGTAATGATCTTAAAAGATACAGAGCTGTTTTTTAATTAAACACATAAATATAAATGAATTATCTTGCTCATATAAATTATTCTGAACATTATTTACTCACTGAAAAAATCAGTTGTTAAAATTCATACTCAGATTGTGGTAGAAGAAATGGTATATAAAAGTGCAAACACCACCAGTCACAGAAAATCTTAGTCTCTGATTTTCCCATCCAAAATACAGGAATATGTACAATAATGTAGCAAATATATATAATAATATAGCAAACATCCAGCTGTACATTAGAGAACTCTCCCTGAAAACATTTTTCTTGCTTTTAAGGAAAATGACCACATGAACCTTGAAGATCCTCATCTTGATTGGCAATTGATGATAGGCTTATATCAGCACTAGAGAATATAAGATCCTCATTGAGGTCAATCTGGTAGATTGCACTATTGTTCCTAATTCTTCACACCACTCTGAACCCACTTTTTCCAAGGTCATTGGTAGTGTTTCCTACTAAAAGAAACAGAGTGCGCTTGCCACTCCTCAACAGTGGCCTTGGCCTTGCAACCTACTTTGGCCAATGACACTTGAGCAGAGGTGGCAGAGTTCCGTTTCTGGACGTAAGCCTTAAGAGACCTCATGCATTTCAATTTTCTCCTGCACCTTGCATGAGAGGAGGATCCCCCAGGCAGTGCTTCCCCTTTAGCTGAGACCCAGAGAAAATATTCAGCAAGCAGAGCTGTCCCATCCAAGCCCAGCTGGACTTGAAACTTGGAGCACAACCATCTAACCAGTATCAAATCTAGATCGGCAGACCCCCAGTTGACACAAAGCTTCATGGGAATAAAGACTCTGTTGATTTAAATCAATGAGTTTGGAATCTTTTGTTTTCTAGCTCGTAAAGTTGGTTAATAGCCAATATTTTTAATAGCTAGTAACTGATACAATTGGCTACTTTGATGTGAATCTTTGCACTTGAGGGTGGAAACAATCCTCAACGTGACCTGTAGATCAAAATCTGTAGAAATTATCCACTTTCATCCCCAAGTATTTAAATATAAAATTAAGTCCATACATTCAAGTGCAGTTTTTCTAGAAATAATTATGCTGAAATCACTCAAAAGCTTTTCCACTTCTCCCCTAAATTTTTCGAGGCTCAACTTAAAGAGAGTTTTGTGTAAAAGGTTGAAGACCAAACCTGACTACAGATTTGGAGGAAGTGAAGGCAACAGTTGGAGCAGGGCCCCTAAAAACGTTTGGCAGGTAGTGTGATTTTCCCCTTTTCCTTTTGGCTTTTCTGCCTGGCCAAACATGCTTTGGATCCATTTACATATGTCCCTTTACCTATACATAGTCCTCTTTTTACAGTCAGGCAAGTTACATCAACATATAAATGCTACAATTTCCAAGTGATGATGCAAGCTATAATTAAGCATATTTCCCCATTTGAAACCAAAACCAAAGAAAAATATTAGCTAGCTTGGGTTCAATACACATTTTCACAGTCACGCAAATCAAGTCTGTTTAGGGTATTTCCAATGCCCAAACTGGCCTAAAAAATAAACTAATAAGGATACTTAAAATGTGAATCCTGGGTTATAAAATGAAGTCCAGATTGGTGTTTCCTGTGTCCTTGGACAAGGATGTTCTATCCATAGCTGAGCATTTCTATCCTCCCTTTCTTCTTTCTGGAGCTGCAGTTTTACTGTGTATATTTTATGCAGAATAATTCTGATCAGAGCAGATTAAATAAGTACATGTAGTAGAAAAATCCACTATTTTATGACTGTTCTGTTTCCCTTTTTTTCAGTTTGCTACACATCTAAGAGACGATTCATTTCATCTTTTCTTTCCTTAAAGGTTCTTTAGACAACTAATTTCAGGCTTATCTCCAGCAGAGTTTATCTACAGGAAAATACAGTAAGATTCCAATGTACTACTACTCACTCATCCATCCATTCATTGATTTTTTTAAACATCTTTATTGGAGTATAATTTCTTTACAATGGTGTATTATTTTCTGCTTTATAATGAAGTGAATCAGCTATACATATACATATATCCCATTCATTGATTTATCAAACACTTTATTGATTACCTGGCAGATTCCAGGCACTATGCCAGGCAGTTTAAGGAATCTAAAATTAATCCCACATGGATCTGACTCCCAAAGAGCTCCCCTCTTTCCTGTTCCTACTCAAGGTACACACTTCCAGGGCCTCCCTGTCCCACAAAACTTCCACTCACAGGGGGTTTCTATCTTTCTATCTTCTTACAGCATCTAGTCCTATACTCTTGATTTCCAAGCCAAAGCAGTTGAGCACAAACAAAAGCAGATAAAACCAGAGGTGCTTTAGTTAACAGTGAAGGAGACAGATTCCAGGCCACTGCCCACAAGTCCTCCTCTGACTCTCTACCCATCACGCTTCACCAGGCAGCCCTGGATGGGGGTGGGGGTGTGAGTTCTACTAAGCACGTTTAGAAAATCACTGGTCCATATAGGTCTGACGATTGTTTGCAACTGTAAAAATGGCTGCAACTATTTCCTTCCCTATCTCCATTTCCTTGCAACATGACATTTCCACTGCTCCATCATGAGGGAGAAATGGGGCCAGAAGAGTCTATTTCCTCACCCCTTGAATCTAAACTAGCCTTGTGACTTGCTTTCACCAATAGAACAAGAGAGAAGTGACAGTGTGCCTGTTCTAAGCCTAGAGCTCAAGAGGCTTTGCATATTTCCACTTGCTCTCTAGGAAACCAGGCCACCTAATGTGCTAGATGTGAGATGATGCAGAGTCATCCCTGCTGATGTCATCCTACACTAGTCTGCCCTAGTAAACCCAGCAATTGACAACATACTCATATGAGTGAGCACAGCCAGGACCAGAAAAACCTCCCAGTGGATATCAGCTCAAATTGCCAACACACAAAGTTGTGACATGAATAAATGGCTGTTGGATTTTAGCCAGTAAATTTCAGACTTGTTTGTTACACAGCAAAAGCTAACTGATATATCAAGTGTCTCTCAAAGGTAGAATTTCATGAATCCCTTTCAGAAGGAAAAATGAAAGATCCCATAGAATATGTCCAAGGACTCAATTTTAGAAACACTGATTTAACAACCCAAAGTTTATTTTCTGAAAAGGTTTTACAGTTGAGAATTTTCACTAGAAAAGAATGTCATATTTTTAAGTTTAAGGTAGTTTGGGTCCAGGTAACATCAAAACAAAAATGAAAAAAGAATTCTCCTAAGGTTCAAAGACTCTAGAGAATCTGTCTTTAGACCCTAGTTTGAGATGTTCCAGTAATGTGGATTTTGGAAATTGATTTGATTCTGCAATATCATTCTCTAATTACTCCAAGACAAGTCTGGGCCACATTATTACCTTCAGGGTAAGGATCTTAACATGAACTTATTTTTAAACTCTTTGCTGTAGCAGGGGTCTGGCAGTGGTTCTTGGTAGCATTGCATTAAGATGGACCTAAGTCAAACTCCTGTTCTAGGACTCTTAGTGATAAGTATTTTTCCATACAAAGAAACTCTGTGATTTATAGAAATGTAGAAATCATATAATCCAGATGTTTTATTTTTGCAACCAACACAACGTTATGAAGAGGCTCAGGCTGAAAAGTTTGAGCAACTTGCTCACCCAGCTCTCACCCCTCCAAGGAGGCAAGACAAGGACTTGAACCCAAAACTCTGGGTTCATTTCAATGCTCTGCCAGTGAAATCATGCTGCCTCTTTGGCTTTGAATTACGATGTCACAGAATGTGCAGGAGAGCAAGTCCTTCTTTGTATCTACTGAAAAGTTCTACACCACAGCATCCTCCATGCCTTTTTCCACACGCCTCAAAACCACCAAACTGAGAGAAAAACACCTTCACTATAAACTCAATCCTGTTTCACATTCCGCTCATTGTCATGCACCTTAAATTTGCTCTAAAGTAGGAGGCAAAACTCAAGCAAGCATCTCCTCTCATGCACACATCATGCAAAGGGGAGGGTAATTGTTTTTCTTAAAATAGTCTCTGAGACCACAACTCAAAAAACCCTTTTAGATAAGTTTCCATATCCCCTCAGCCAGAAGGAAATAAATCACACCATTCAGATATTTTTCCCTTAAAATCTAGTTAGATTTGATTTCAGATTTAAATTTTATTTTTAGAAAACAAACTGAATTTGGCCTGCACATTAAGTCTACATCTTCATAAAAAAGAGAGTCATAAATCAGCGGAAAAGCCTTGAACTGTGACTATCTTCTCCTTGCCCAAAGGAGCTCTTCACTCTCCACTGCAGGCAATGTTTAATATCACCTAAAAAGATGGGTCTTTATAAGTAATGCTGAATTGGAAAGAGCTGACAGCTTCCAATTTTATGATTTTAATTATTGACTGCATGCAAAGACTTCATTCATTCCTATCATTAGCCCGTTAGTGCTTCACAAAAAAGTCTGAGTGCAAACGAGTATACCCAATAGCCCCCTGTCATCATTCAATCTGCCCTAACCTACACAGCATCCATGGCTTTAGTTAAATCAGCCTGCTAGTTTAATTCAACAGTAATCCACTACTACTTTACTAAATTATTTGAATAAATTCAAATATTCATCCCAATTAAAGCCATCCCCTATTAACTATGACTAAATGGTTCTGACAAAAGGGGGAGATGCATATGATGATACAGCTCAGAAATGATGGCCTAGGAAATCCATCCACATTATTTTGTAGATACATTTTTATTTAAGTTTTGTTACATGTTGCTAGGTTACTTTACCTACGATAGATAATTGAGATTATAGAACACTAATGTTTAAAGGCACCAAAGAAGTAATCTAATTGATTTTTAAACTTTAAAAGATGAAAACACTGAAATTTGGAGGGGCTATTGAGTCCTTCTGCTCCATAGCAGGTCAGGCCCTTCTCTCTTTCCTTGGCTCTCATAATTATGTGGGCCACCTCATTGATTTTCCTGACCCCTGTAATGCCACAGTACAATTTGTGATACTCATTGCTGCTAACTCAGGGCTTTGTTATTGCATTTTCAATGACTCATAATATTAAAGGACCTCCTCCCAGACCTCTCCTAGCAGGTGCATTTCCCAGGACTCCCGACTCCTACCAGGTAATGCAAACAAAATGGATTCCTTGGTATTCCCCAAACACATTTCACTCTTTCCCATTCTACTTTTAGACTCACACTCGTAAAATCAAGGGTCCACATGAGAACAGAGCAGAGGTGAAAGGCACCTGCAATCCCAGTGCCTCATCTAAAAGAATCTTGGTCATGTTCCCACAAGTGGACAGCATGTAAGAGGACCCCACCCCACTCCACCTACAGCTCCTGGCCTCCATTCTAGATCACGGATCCATGACATCCACCCCTAGATATGTGTCTGCCTCCATGACTTTTGATCCATTTCTGGGCCCACCAATCCTTGGTCTTAAAATCTACCCCTGGTTGGACTCCTTGGCTCTTGGCCTTTTTAGAGCTAATTACTCTCCTTTACAGTTTTAACTCCATCCCACATCATTCCAGCCAGTTTGATTTACTTTTATATCTGGATTCTGGACCCTGATTTTCCTAACACAGTGTGTACAGTGTATACAAAACATAGACTCACACTGGACCTCCTGGGCAGCTGTCAAAAATACTAGTGCCTCTGCCCCCCCTGGTCCTGCAAGATTCTGATGGATGGATGTAGGGTGCAGCCTGGGAATTAGGATTCTTTACAGTTTCCCAGGTGATTCCAATATGTAGCCAAGGTAGTTCACATCTCCAACAGAGTAGCTTGTTTGCAGCAGACATCTCCTCACCTGGACTAGGATTTCTACCTCCTTTCCCCACCTGCCCTCACTCTGCAGTTCTTCAACTCCCACCTCCAGGAAACTCATGGCATAATCTTTTCTTTCATACTCCAACTTATAATATACCTATTGGTATATTTATGAATATAGGAATAATCCCTGTCCACTAATGGCTGTGTATTTAACACAGACTTTTATAAGTTTACAAATAAATAGACTGAATAATGATCTAATTTAGGTAGTTACTTGCCAGTAAACTTAAAATCTGAGCTCTTACCTATATTCATACATATTTTACCTTGAGTGTTCACACAAGTATATATACACAAGGAAAGGCAGTCATAGAGATAGCCAAAAGTGGGATAGAAATGGGAATTCCAGTTGAAGCATTTGCCAAAACTCACAGTGGCTGGCACCCCATCGAGCTGTCGACCCCCATGATTTGACACCAAGATCCCGTCCAAACCATGTTTAACTGCCTCCCTGGCATCATCACCTAGAAAGAGCAAGACAACCATTGTATGAAAAAGGCAACTTAATAAAGGCTTCAGTTCTGAGGCCAAAGCATCTCAGTCAAAGGGAGCCTGACCTCATACATACGTATCTTTTTTTTTTTTAGGAGTTTATTAATTAATTTATTTATTTTTGCTGTGTTGGGTCTTCATTTCTGTGCAAGGGCTTCCCCTAGTTGTGGATTTGCGGGGACCAGTCTTCATCATGGTGTGTGGGCCTCTCACTATCACAGCCTCTCTTTTTGCGGAGCACAAGCTCCAGACGAGCAGGCTCAGTAGTTGTGGCTCATGGGCCTAGTTGCTCTGCGGCATGTGGGATCTTCCCAGATCAGGGCTCAAACCCATTTCCCCTGCATTGGCAGGCAGATTCTCAACCACTGAACCACCAGGGAAGCCCCATACATACGTATCTTGCTTGGAAATTTTAACACAGAAATACACCCAAGGGTTAAATCTGGAATTATAGTGATGGCTTCTTTGGCAAAATTAGGTTAACACTTAAAACAATTTAAGGATGAAATAAAATTATCAATCGATAGCAAATTGACATGCAGTTAAATGTATTTATCCTGAAAAGTGAATACTCTTGCTAAGTAATTTTGTTATTAACAAGATCATATTATTTAGCATTTAATATAAATATTCCTCTACAATTTGAATAACATAAAAGAACATACAAGTAGCAAGCACTTTCAGTACAACAGGTGATGAATAAGTCTATTTCCAAAACATTCCTTAATATGAAGATATAACGTCTGTAATTATTTTAAGTAATAGTGTTCTATAATTAAATGTGTTTTGCCCATTGAAATACACAAAAAAGTAATATTAAAATTATATGCTACACCTCTAACCATGCTTATAATCATGCTACACCTCTAATCATGCTTCAAAATATATTGGTTTCTGAAAATATAGTTTTAAATAATAGATTAACATTTTCTTAAATCAGTTTCCAACTTTTTTTATACTTTATATTTTAACTATTATTTTCAATATTCTCCCAATAAAAACCATTTTCTAACAGAATTACGAAAATAACACTGGTTCTCCAATTTAACACTCAAAGATAGCCCAATGTTGTAGTGAAATCAGATTTTGGAAACTTAGCAGATAAATACAGAACATTGTATATATTTATAAATTCAGCAATGGAGATCAAGGGCAGACCTGACAAGAATAATAAAAAAAAGATTCACAGGAGAATTTATAATTCTGATTGTTTGAAAGTTTTATGCTAAATCACTATTTTCCAAACTGTGTTTCATGGAATACTGCTTTCTAAATATTCCCATTTTTCAAAATAATGCTAGAAATATTTTTCTTCTAAAATTATAGGTACATGGAAATGTTAAACCCATGTGGTATAGACTGAATATTTCTGTCCTTAAAAAATCACATCTTCTAGATTGGTCCAAGATAGCAGAGTAGAAGGATGTGCATTCACTCCCCCTTGCTAGAGCACCAGAATCACAACTAACTGCTGAACAATCATCGACAGGAAGACACATCGACAGGAAGATACTACACATACAAGGACAAAGGAAGCTCCACAACAAGATGGTAGGAAAGGTGCAATTACAATAAAATCAAATCCCATAAATTCTGGGTGGTTGACTCACAAACAGAAAAACAATTATATCATAGAAGTCCACCCATGGGAGTGAAGGTTCTGAGACCATCAGGCTTCCCAACCATGGAAGGAGGAATTCCCAAAGAAACAGGCTTTGACATATACTGGGATTTGATGGCAGAACTTTGACAGGTCTGGGGGAAACAGAGACTCCACTCATGGAGGGCACACACAAAGTAGTGTGCAAATCAGGACACAGGGGGAAGGAGCACTGACCCTATAGGAGACTGAACCAGACCTACCTGCTTGTGTTGGAGGGTCTCCTGCAGAGGCAGGGGATGGCTGTGGCTCACCGCAGGGACAAGGACACTGACAGAAGAAGTACTGGGAAGTACTCCTTGGTGTGAGCCCTCTCAGAGTTCACCATTAGCCCCACCAAAGGGCCTGTAGGCTCCAGTGCTGGGTCATCTCAGACTGAACAACCAACAGGGGGGAACTCAGCCCCACCCATCAGCAGACCAGCAGATTAAAGTTGTATTGAGCTCTGCCCACAAGAGCAATGCCCAGCTGAACCCACCACCAGTCCCTTCCATCAGGAAGCTGGCACAAGCCACTTAGATAGCCTCATCCACTAGAGATCAGACAGCAGAAGAAAGAAGAACTACAATCCTGCAGCCTGTGGAACAAAAACCACATTCACAGAAAGATAGACAAAATGAAAAGACAGAGGACTATGTACCACATGAAGGAATAAGATAAAACTCCAGAAAAAACAACTAAACGAAGTGGAGATAGGCAACCTTCCAGAAAAAGAATTCAGAATAATGAAAGTGAAGGTGATCCAAAACCTCAGAAAAAGAATGGAGGCAAAGATTCAGAAGATGCCAGAAATGTTTAACAAAGACCTAGAAGAATTAAAGAACAAACAAACAGAGATGAACAATACAATAACTGAAATGAAAAATACACTAGAAGGAATCAATAGCAGAATAGCTGAGGCAGAAGAATGGATAAGTGGCCTGGAGGACAGAATGGTGGAATTCACTGCCATAGAACAGAATAAAGAAAAAAGAATGAAAAGAAATGAAGACAGCCTAAGAGACCACTTGGACAGCATTAAATGAACCAACATTCACATTATAGGGGTCCTAGAAGCAGAAGAGAGAGAGAAAGGACCCAAGAAAATATTTGAAGAGATTATAGTTGACAAGTTCCCTAACATAGGAAAGGAAATAGTCACTCAAGTCCAGGAGGTGTAGAGAGTCCCAGGCAGGGTAAACCCAAGGAGAAACACACTGAGACACAAAATTATCAAACTGACAAAAATTAAAGACAAAGAAAAATTATTAAAAGCAACAAGTGAAAAATGACAAACAAAATACAAGGGAACTCCCATAAGGTTAACAGCTGATTTCTCAGCAGAAAATCTACAAGACAGAAGGAAGTGGCACGATATATTTAAAGTGATGAAAGGGAAGAACCTACAACCCAGATTATTCTACACAGCAAGGATCTCATTCCGATTCAACAGAAAAATCAAAAGCTTTACAGACAAGAAAAAGCTAAGAGAATTCAGCACCACAAAACCAGCTCTACAACAAAGGTTAAAGGAACTTCTCTAAGTGGGAAACACAAGAGAAAAAAAGGACCCACAAAAACAATCCCAGTGTCTTCCCTGGTGGCGCAATGGTTGAGAGTCTGCCTGCCGATGCAGGGGACATGTGTTCGTGCCCCCGTCCGGGAAGATCCCACATGCCGTGGAGAGGCTGGGCCTGTGAGCCATGGCCACTGGGCCTGTGCATCCAGAGCCTGTGCTCCACAATGGGAGAGGCCACGACAGTGAGAGGAGTGTGTACCGCAAAAAAAAAAAAAAAAAAAAAAAAAAAAAAATCCCAAAACAATTAAGAAAATGGTAATAGGGACATACATATCGATAATTACTTAAAAGTGAATGGATTAAATGCTCTAAGCAAAAGACACAGGCTTGCTGAATGGATACAAAATTAAGACACATATATATGCTGTCTACAAGAGACCCACTTCAGACCTAGGGACACATACAGACTGAAAGTGAGAGGATGGAAAAAGATATTCCATGTAAATGGAAATCAAAAGTAAGCTGGAGTAACAATACTCATGTCATATAAAATAGACTTTAAACTAAAGAATGATACAAAACACAAGGAAGGGCACTACATAACGATCAAGGGATCAATCCAAGAAGAACATATAACAAATATAAATATATATGCACCCAACATAGGAGCACCACACTACATAAGGCGACTGCTAACAACTATAAAAGAGGAAATCACCAGTAACACAATAATAGTGGGGGATGTTAACACCTCACTTACACCAATGGACAGATCTTCCAGACAGAAAATTAATAAGGAAACACAGCTTTAAATGACACAATAAACCAGAGAGATTTAATTGATATTTATAGGACGTACCATCTGAAAATTGCAGAATACACTTTCTTCTCAAATGCATATGGAACATTCTCCAGGATAGATCACATCTTGGGTTACAAATCAAGCCTTGGTAAATTTAAGAAAATTGAAATCATATCATGCATATTTTCTGACAACAATGCTATGAGATTAGAAATAAATTACAGGTGAAAAAACGTAAAAAACACAAACACATGAAGGTTAAACAATACGTTATTAAATAACCAATGGATCACTGAAGAAATCAAAGAGGAAATCAAAAATTACCTAGAGACAAATGACAATGAAAACAAGATGATTCAAACCTATGGGATGTAGCAAAAGCAGTTCTAAGAGGGAAGTTTATAGCAGTACAATCCTACCTCAAGAAACAAGAAAAATCTCAAATAAACAATCAAACTTTACAGCTGAAGGAACTAGAGAAAGAAGAACAAGCAAAACCCAAAATTAGTACAGGAAAGAAATCACAAAGGTCAGAGCAGAAATACATGAAATAGAAACAAAGAAAATAATAGCAAAGATCAATAAAACTAAAAGCTGGTTCTTTGAAAAGATAAACAAAATTGATAAACCTTTAACAAGACTCAGCAAGAAAAAGAGGGAGAGGACTCAAATCAATAAAATTAGAAAAAGAAGTTACAACTGACACTGCAGAAATACAAAGTATCATAAGAGACTACTGCAAGCAACTCTATGCCAATAAAATGGACAATCTGGAAGAAATTGACAAATTCTTAGAAAAATATAACGTTCTAAGACTGAATGATGAAGAAATACAAAATATGAACAGACAAACCACAAGTAATGAAACTGAAACTGTGATTAAAAATCTTCCAACAAACAAAAGCCAAGGACCAGATGGCTTCACAGGTGAATTCTTTCAAAATTTAAAGAAGAGCTAACACCGATTCTTCTCAAACTCTTCCAAAAAATTGTGGGAGCAGTACCCCTCCCAAATTCATTCTACGAGGCCACCATCACCCTGACACCAAAACCAGACAAAGATAATACAAGAAAAGAAAATTACAGAGTAATATCACTGATGAATATAGATGCAAAAATCCTCAACAAAATACTAGCAAACAGAATCCAACAATACATTAAAACGATCATACATCATGATCAAGTGGGATTTATTGCAGGGATGCAAGGATTCTTCAATATATGCAAATCAAACAATGTGATACACCATATTAACAAATTGAAGAATAAAAACCATATGATCATCTCAATAGATGCAGAAAAGCTTCTGACAAAATACACTGATTTATGATTAAAAACTCTCCAGAAAGTGTGCATAGAAGGAACCTACCTCAACATAATAAAGGCCATATATGGCAAACCCACAGCAAACATAATTCTCAATGGTGAAAAACTGAAAGCATTTCCTCTAAGATCAGAAAGAAGAAAAGGTTGTCCATTCTCACCATTATTCAACATAGTTCTGGAAGTCCTAGCCACGACAATGAGAAACGAAAAAGAAATAAAAGTAATCCAAATCAGAAAAGAAAAAGTAAAACTGTCACTGTTTGCAGATGACATGATGCTATACATAGATAATCCTAAAGATGCCGCCAGAAAACTACTAGAGCTAATCAATGAATTTGGTAAAGTTGCAGGATACAAAATTAATGCACAGAAATGTTTTGCATTCCTATACACTAACAACAAAAGATCAGAAAGAGAAATTAAGGAAACAATCCATTTCACCATTGCAACAAAAAGAATAAAATATCTAGGAATAAACCTACCTAAGGAGACAAAAGACCTGTATGCAGAAAACTGTAAGACAGTGATGACAGAAATTAAAGATGACACAAAAAGATGGAGTGATATACCATGTTCTTGGATTCGAAGAATCAGTATTGCAAAAATACTAAACTACCCAAAGCAATCTACAGATTCAATGAAATCCCTATCAAATTACCACTGGCATTTTTCACAGAACAAGAACAAAAAATTTCACAATTTTTATGGAAACCCAAAAGACCCTGAATAGGCAAAGCAATTTTGAGAAAGAAAAATGGAGCTGGAGGAATCAGGCTCCCAGACTTCAGACTATACTACAAAGCTACAGTAATCAAGACAGTATGGTATTGGCACAAAAACAGAACTATAGATCAGTAGAACAGAATATAAAGCCCAGTGGTAAACCCACACACATATGGGCACCTTATCTTTGATAAAGGAGGCAAGAATATACAGTGGAGAAAAGACAGTCTCTTCAATAAGTGATGCTGGGACAACTGGACAGCTACATGTAAAAGAATGAAATTAGAACACTCCATAACACCATACACAAAAATAAACTCAAAATGCATTAGAGACCTAAATGTAAGATCAGACACTAAAAAATGCTTAGAGGAAAATGTAGGCAGAACACTGTATGACATACAACACAGCAAGTTCCTTTTTGACCCACCTCCTAGAGAATTGGAAGTAAAAACAAACAAAAAAGAAAACCCAAATAGGACCTAATGAAACTTAAAAGTTTTGCACAGCAAAGGCAACCATAAACACAAGGAAAAGACAAAACTCAGGGCTTCCCTGGTGGCACAGTGGTTGAGAGTCCGCCTGCTGATGCAGGGGACATGGGTTCGTGCCCCGGTCTGGGAAGATCTCCATGCCGTGGAGCAGCTGGGCCCATGAGCCATGGCCACTGGGCCTGTGCGTCCGGAGCCTGTGCTCCACAATGGGAGACGCCACAACAGCGAGAGTCCCGCGTACAGCAAACAAACAGACAAACAAACAAACAAACAAAACAGACAAAACTCAGAATAGGAGAAAATATTTGAAAATGAAGTGACTGACAGGGATTAATCTCCAAAATATGCAAACAGCTCATGCAGCTCAATATCAAAACAACAAACAACATAATCCAAAAATGGGCAGAAGACCTAAATAGACATTTCTTCAAAGAAGATATACAGATTGCCAACAAGCACATGAAAGGATGCTCAACATCACTAATCATTAGAGAAATGCAAGTCAAAACTACAGTGAGGTATCAACTCACACTGGTAAGAATGGCCATCGTCAAAAAATCTACAAACAATAAATGCTGGAGAGTTGTGGAGAAAAGGAAACCCTCTTTCACTGTTGATGGGAATGTAAATTGGTAGAGCTGCTAAGGAGAACAGTATGGAGGTTCCTTAAAAAACTAAAAATAGAACTAGCATACAACCCAGCAATCCCACTACTGGGCATATACCCCGAGAAAACCATAATTCAAAAAGAGTCATGTATCCCAATGTTCATTGAAGCACTATTTACAATAGCCGGGACCTGGAAGCAACGTAAGTTTCCATAAACAGATGAATTGATAAAGAAGATATGGCACATATATACAATGGAATATTACTTGGCCATAAAAGGAAATGAAAATGAGTTATTTGTAGTGAGGTGGATGGACCTAGATTCTGTCATACTGAGTGAAGTAAGTCAGAAAGAGAAAAACAAATACCATATGCTAA
This sequence comes from Hyperoodon ampullatus, assembly GCF_949752795.1. NCBI lineage: Eukaryota > Metazoa > Chordata > Mammalia > Artiodactyla > Ziphiidae > Hyperoodon > Hyperoodon ampullatus. Next base: position 14,197,574 of record NC_136927.1, on the reverse strand, counting down.
CACATATATATGGAATCTAAAAAAAAAATGTTCCTGATGTACCTAGGGGCAGGACAAGAATAAAGACTCAGATGTAGAGAATGGACTTGAGGACATGGGGAGGGGGAAGGGTAAGCTGGGACTAAGTGAGAGAGTGGCATGGACATATATACACTAACAAATATAAAATAAATAGCTAGTGGGAAGCAGCTGCATAACACAGGGACATCAGCTTGGTGCTTTGTGTCCCCTTAGACAGGTGGGATAGGGAGGGTAGGAGGGAGATGCAAGAGGGAGGAGATATGGGGTATATGTTTATGTATAGCTGATTCAGTATGTTATAAAGTAGAAACTAACACACCATTGTAAAGCAATGATACTCCAATAAAGATGTTAAAAAAAAACATTTTGGGAGATATACCATGTTCTTGGATTGGAAGAATCAATATTGTGAAAAGGACTATACTACCCAAAGCAATCTACACATTCAATGAAATCCCTCTCAAATTACCAATGACATTTTTTTACAGAACTAAAACAAAAAATCTTAAAATTTGTATGGAAACACAAAAGACCCTGAATAGTCAAAGAAATAGTCAAACCAATCTTTTCTGAGGGGAAAAAAACAGAGGTGGAAGAATCAGACTCCCTGAGTCCAAATTAAATTACAAAGCTACAGTCATCAAGACAATATGGTACTGGCACAAAAACTGAAATATAGATCAGTGGAAGAGGATGGAAAGCCCAGAGATAAACCCACACACCTACGGTCAACTAATCTATGACAAAGGAGGCAAGGATATACAATGGAGAAAAGACAGTCTCTTCAGTAAGTGGTGCTGGGAAAACTGGACAGCTACATGTAAAAGAATGAACTTATAACATTCCCTAACACCATACACAAAAATAAACTGAAAATTGATTACAGACCCAAATATAAGGCCAGATGCTATAAAACTCTTAGAGAAAAACATAAGAAAAACACTGACATAAATCACAGCAAGATCTTTTTTGACCCACCTCCTAGAGTAATGGAAATAAAAACAGAGAAAAAAAATGGAACCTAATGATACCTAAAAGTTTTTGCACAGCAAAGGAAACTATAAACAAGCTGAAAAGACAACCCTCAGATCGGGAGAAAATATTTGTAAACGAATTAATGGACAAAGATTAATCTCCAAAATATACAAGCATTTCATGCAGCTCAATATTAAAAAAACAAACAACCCAATCCAAAAATGGGCAGAAGACCTAAATAGACATTTCTCCAAAGAAGACCTACAGATGGCCAAGAAGCACATTAAAAAGTGCTCAACATCACTAATTATTAGAGAAATGCAAATCAAATCTACAATGTGGTATCACCTCACACCAGTTAGAATGGGCATCATCAGAAAATCTACAAACAACAAATGCTGGAGAGGGTGTGGAGAGAAAGGAACCCTCTTGCACTGTTGGTGGGAATGTAAATTGATACAGCCACTATGGAGAACAGTATGGAGTTTCCTTACAAAACTAAAAATAGAATTACCATATGACCCAGCAATCCCACTACTGAGCATATACCTAGAGAAAACCATAATTCAAAAAGCCACAGGCACCCCAATGTTCATTGCAGCACTATTTACAATAGCCAGGTCATGGAAGCAACCTAAATGCCCATTGACAGACAAGTAGATAAAGAAGATGTGGTACATATATACAACGGAATACTACTCAGCCATAAAAAGGAACGAAACTGGATCATTTGTAGAGACATGGATGGACCTAGAGACTGTCATACTGAGTGAAGTAAGTCAGAAAGAGAAAAACAAATATTGTATATTAACTCAAGGCATTCTGAAATGCCTTGTGATGCTAAATTTTTCACTTATATACAAAGAAGAAAGACTAGGGAGCTAATATAGGCTTCCGGAGCTGTTTTGCAAATCAATTTTATTCCTGCCAAGTCTTTGCCTGGAGAAGAAATTCTTAGAACTCCATGTGGGACAAGACAAGGAAAGTCAACTGAGGGGCTACTGCACTGTGAACTTCAGTGTCAGAATGAGGACAGTATCATGGCATGTTGTGAAGGTCATCCACCCATAGGTTGTCCCAGCACCCATTTATTTCATTAAAAAGAAGCAAGTTATTATGCCAAGTTTTCTATTGTTGCACTAGGGGGACAGGATTATTGGCTGGTATGTGAGCTTCACAAACAGAACTGCAATTAATCCCCTTGCTTTTCAGTTTCCACTTTTCATCCCCCATCTCTGTCACACTTACACACTAGACACCCAGAGCCCCCTGATGCATCCCATGATATGACTTGCTCCTGCTGTCAGCAGTCTCACCAAGACTACCTGCAGAGGCAGTTTTCTTTTCACTTTCCTCCTGTCAACATGATCTCTTACATTTTGTTTCTTTCATAAATTTCTTGAGGTTTCTCTGCTGTTTGTGCCTCTCATTTTCCTTTGCTTTGTTGTCATAAGTGTTATGTATTTTTGGATTTCTATACTTTAATTTCAGTGGGGTCTTAGTTTTGATAAGAGTGTTTTGAACCAAAAGCCCAATATACCATCATTTAAAACATGTTTGAAAAATGGTTCTCTAAAGACACAGCCTTAATACAGTGCAGTCCAATAGAACTTTGCTGTGATGATAGAAATGTTACAGATCTGTGTGGTTCCATAAAGTAGCACATGTAGCCATAGAGTAATGGGAGTGTGGCAGTGTAAGTGAGAAACTGGAATTTTACCTTTATTTAATTTTAATTAACTTGAATGGCCACACTTGGCTAGTAGCTGCCATATTGGCTAGTTCAGCTTTAATGTTTACATGAGTTTACTACTCTGATAAAAAGATGTAGTGTGGTATTTTTCTAAAAGTCGAGATATAACCATATGTATAACCTTAATGAACAATGTAAAATGTATTTGGAATTGCCCTGGTTATCTAGTTGTGTATGTGATACCAAACATAAAATCAAAATTTAAAAAATCAGAATATATGAACTATATATGAACCCTGTGATTCAAGATGTACGAAATCCTCCTATGTATATGCAGATACCTGCCACCGTGTAGCTATAACCTGTTTTGAGATATTGAATACTGTCAATAAACTGATCCTACACAGTATGAAAAAGAGATTACACCTTAGGCTTAGTAATAAGACCACTTATATTTGAATCCTGTATCTGCTACTTGCTTGCCATGTAAGTGGCAAGTGATTTAACTTTTTCTTGTGCATCAGTGTACTAAATTACAAAATGGGTATAAAGATGCACATAAGATTGGTTTGTGGATTAAAGGAGTTGAATGAATACTTCGAAAGTGCCTGACACATGTTGAGCACTCAGATGAATATGCACTATTATTATTATTATTATTTTCATCTGATGGTGCAGGGAGTGTTAACTAAGAAGATGAGTAGGTAGAAGAAGATTCATTTGCTGGACAATTTTGGCAAGTTTGTTTGAGTTTTGTTTATAACAATAAATTTTCATCCTAGTGAGGATTATGGTTATTATGAGCCTTTCATTTTGAAGTAAGTGCTACTTAAGTCATAGTTTGTTGTCTTCTATCATTTCAAGTGGTTTTCTGTGTTCTTCCAGGCAGTGTTGGGAATGTAGGGAGAAAAGACAGAGTGGTTTGCTCAGAAGATAGGATCATGAGTATCTAGAGAAAAAAGAAAGTAATCATTTAGGACCAGATACGAGCCCCTTTCACTACTTACTTATGAAATCTTGTCCATCGTTTTACATTTTATTTTAACCCAGAGAGAAAAATATTTCCGTAACGAGAGGGTCAAAACGGTTTTAGCAAAATGTTGATGAATCTTTGATATTTTCATTAATCCCTAGAGTTTACTGGTATGCCATTCCACATTTGTCGATTTGCCAGTTAATACACTAATTGATCGACAAACACAATAGTCAATAGTGAACAGCACTATTTGCTATCTTATTGACACATTATTTCCATACTTAATCTAAAATACCAAAGTGAAATGTAAGTACTCAAGATTTACACTCAAGCCCTTGGAGTTTCTGACCCAGGACTCTGTGCTATCTCAACAGGAGTTTAGTAACTAAATCCTAGCTCCATGGCAGCAGCTTTGTACACAATCCAGGAATGCTGAATATTCTTTGAAAATGTCTTTAAAAACTGTAGATAGGAAAATAATGAGTTAGAGAAGTTTCTGAGAGACCAAAAGCCACTTCAGAAGTGAGACAGCCTAGTTTAAAATTTTTTTAATTAAAAAAAACCCCACAACTCTAAAAAGCATATGTCTGCTCAAATGCCATTTGTTAGCGTGAGTTCTGGCAAAGACCTAATCCTGCTTCAAGTACATGTTTGGAGTTTGTGTTAGTTTTCCAAAGGCAGAGTTTAACCACAGCAAGAGATTACATCTTGCAGTCCAATTTGCATTCATTAGAATGCAATTCTTAAAATGGTGGTAAGGGGGGATGTTTCACTGAGATCTTCTCAGTTGCCCATGATTTCATGTTCCTACAAACATAATCTGTGTCTTTCTGGGAAAATGGAAATGAAAGAGGATAGATGACTCTCAGTCAGTCCATGTGACTTCTGGATGAAGATCTGTGAAATATTGACACCTGAATTTCCCACAACTGGCCTTGCCACACCTGTCTCCCCTCCACCCAGATTGAGCATGTGTACCACCTGATGTAGCTGTTGTCATAGTGATGATCCTTGTTTGTTAAATAAATGAAATGAATAGCTACAGAAAAACTAGACAATGTAAACTGTACATGTATAGATAAGTTATTTCCTTTCAAATGCCAAATGCCCTATCTCTCCTTCTCTTGCTTTTGTGCTCTCTCTAATTATAGACATTCATGTAGTTTCCACTGAGGATTTTACTTAACAAACATTTGGACTGTGTACTGGGTGCAAAACATAATGAAAATATGACAAGCAAGTAAATAATACATATGGATAAGAAGAAAAAAGAGAGGTGATGGTGGTGGTGGTGGTCCTTGGTAAAAGTGACCACAGAATGAAGTTCTAGAAGCCAAAGTATTTTTCAACATAACACATGATAGTAAAGTCTAATTCAATAGATTCATGTCATATCCTAGAGGACAAAGTTGTAGAAAATTATATATACTGGGAATACAAAATTGAAAAGTTGGTTAAAAAATTAAATGACCTTGGTGTTTTTAAGCCAACTGCCCTGGGCCACTTCTGTGATGAGAGTGAATTAAATACTTGAAACAGCACTAATTTTGTAAAATAACTACACTCTCTCAGATTCCTCACTGCCATTACTGTAGGTCAGTCACAGTCATCTCTTGTCTGGGCAAAACAGTTTCCTAAAATGCCTCCTTGACCACAGTTTGGTCACCTCCATTGAGAAGGTCCATTACACAAAGCATGATTTTTCTAAGATGTTAATCTGATGAGGTGGCTTCCCTGATCAATATTCTTAGTGGTGCTCAACAATCTTAAAGTCTACATTCTCTAATATGGCTTATATGTTTTAACACTGTTAACTTGTGACTGCTGTGTTTTGTCATGATTGAAGTCTGAAAAAGAGTCTTTTGACCTGATATCATGGCAAAACTCAAGGATCACCTTTCATTCTGCAATGAAACCTTCCCTAATTCACTTTTATAATTGTCTAAAGCCTATTTTCACTCTCACCCTTATGCTGCATAGATTTCAGTCTTAGCACCTGTTAACATCTTATTGCACCCAAATTCTTGTTTTTATGTCTGTCTCCCACAAGAATGGGGTGTCGTTTTGGTCAAGGACCTCAAATTATTTTATTTTAGCACACAGTAAGCAGGATAAATGTTTATGAAATGAATGAGTGAGTGAATAATTGAATGGATGAATGAATGTGGCAGATCTTCAGGTTAATACTTTAGTACCTGCAGTTGAATATAGCTACAATCATGGACTACAATATGGATGCAAGCAAGGTCAGTGAAACTGTTGTTTAAAGGTGTCTGTAATATCAGGGTATGCTCAATGAAGTATAATCCACAGAAATTTTGAACTAAGACAATGGTCAACAGGAAAGAATGTGACAATTTTGTTTTAAAATCACAGATTAAGACAGATCTGGATTTAAACATATCTCCACTACTTAAAAGCTTCATTAGGCCCATTCTTTTACTTGTATTAGCTTATTTATGTGTACAGAATATTAAATAAAGTCGAGGACATGCCTAGAGTTTTATAAATAGGGGCTATGGGGCTCATACATATTCAAGTAAAGCCTATGAAAAAGTTTTGCTTCTATGTCATTGTTAACCTTGAGATAAGTTAATAGAATCTCTCATCCTAGAGCCACTTACTTAAACATTTCCATTTAAAATAATATGTTTTGGGCAGTTATTCATATAACAGTACTTAAGAACTATATTCAAAGGCAAGAAAACATTTTTGTGGGTGAACACATTTACACTCCAAATTATTATAGTCATTGGTACCTCCCTGTGGGATTTGCATACATGTGGATACTGGGGAAGTGGTGAAGTTCCTTAATACCTACGGCTTGATATTTGAGGATTTTAATGTTCTTGTCAGCCTTTCTTTAAAGGGAGGTGATGTGGGACTCACCACACTCAAAAAGTCAGTTCTAGTCATTGGTACTGGGAGGGAACAAAAGAAAAAGAGAAAAGGCTCTTTAAACAGGTCTGGCTGTCATAATATCATCCTTGGGGCTTCTTGTTGTCTGAGAGCAGCTGTTGGCAGCTTTCAACCAAAGCAATGAACTCAAGACCTTCTACCTAGATTTTGCCAAGCTCTGTGATTTGATGACAGTTCCAAAATAAGGCAATGGCATCCCAATTCTTTAGAAAAGGTAACTTCTTAATTCATGAGAATCCTGTTCTCCTTCAGAATGCTACCTAAGAAGGAGGAAATACTTACTCACTAACACCAAAAGGGAGAGTTGAGAGATAAGATGTCTCTATTTCCATACTAATTTTTCCTGATTATTTTCCCTGAAAAAGTATTATGATCATATCCATAAAGAATCATAAAATCATGGTCAACTCAAGTAGAGAAATAAACAAACCTCTCAAAATGCCTTTTGCAACAATGGGCAGGGATGTCAGTCTTCTCAGCCATTTAATATCCTCCCAGCTGATAGATGGGTCTATTGCTTTAGCCACATATGCAGCAAGTCCACTGTTGTCTCCAAAATTTTCCTTGGGAGAAAATGCTAAATCATTGGTTTCAAAATTTTTCATTCTGAAATAAAGAATTACATAAAATGAGATATTTCCCAAAGTTAAAGATATCTTTACAATGACTCATTCAATGAAAAAAAAAAAAAAAACAGGGTTCCCTTTTCAAATCAATGGGCTGTTCACTCTTCAACCATCTACAGATTGACTGCATTTACATTTTCCATGTTTTGGTGGAGGATTCCAGGCTAAATGTGACAATCGAGTGGACTTAATTGGTCACTTAAAGTTTATTTTACATCTTAGGTTTTTTACATAAATAAATCAGTTTAAAGGAGAAACGTTTGGTCAAGTTTAAATATCTCTACCTTTTTAATTAGGTTATGAATATAAACAATAAATTTGATGCTATTTTCAGCCAGCAATGCATACTAATCATAAAGATGAACACTTGCTTGGCGCATTACAATTTACAAAGGGCATTCATATAGCCACAATTTTAAAAGCTTTTGGAAAATAAAATTAATACTCTATAATTCCTATTTTACGTAGAAAATAAAACCAAAGCTGCAGAATGAGATGCCCCCAAGTATAAAACTAGCTAAGGCAGCATTTGAGTTCCAAACTGGGTCTCTTGACTCCTAATTACATTTTCTTCACTCAGATCTCAATTGCATTCTGGTAATTGCATTTGACTTCAGAAATCTTTCAAAGTCCTTGTGGAAAATTCTAGAGGAGACTGGAACTGCAGTAACATGTGTTAACAACTTCTGTCTGTTGTCGCTGTAGACTCTTTTCCCTGTCCTACTATTAGTGTGGTGGTGGTGGTGTTGGGCATAGGGAGAATTGGGAAGTGTTTCCCAGCAAATGAGTTGTCAGCTCTTGCTTTTCCCTCTGCCATTTAGTTGCTTTCTGTGAGGCTCTCTGCCTGCTGACTAAGACTCCCCAATCTTCCAGACAATCCTGACCAAGACATGAGTTTTCCAATTATCAAGACCTTCCTTACTTTGCCTGTGATGTGATGGTTAGTTTTGTCAGCTTAACTGGGCTAAGGGATGCCTAGGTAACTGGGTAGAACATTATTTCTGGGTGTTTCTGTGAGATTAGCATGTAAATCAGTAGATTGAGGAAAGATGTGGGTGGGCATCTTCCAATCTGTTGAGGCCCCAAGTAGAACAAAAAGGTGGAGGAAGGACAAATTCATTCTCTCAGTTTGAGCTGGGATGTCCATCATCTCCTGCTCTTGCACATTGGAGCTATTGGTTGTTAAACCTTCTGGCTTGACCAGGACTTACACTATGGGCTCCCAGTTCTTGGGCCTTCACACTCAGACTGGGACTTACACTATTGGCTCCCCTGGTTCTCAGGCCTTTGGATTTGGACTTGTACTACTCTGGCTTTCCTGGGCCTCCAGCTTGTAGATAGTAGATTGTTGGATTTCTTAGCCTCCATAATTGTGTGAGCCAATCCCTCATACTAAATCTTTCTATAGATATAGATACTGATATATAGATATGGATATCCCATTGGTTCTGTTTCTCTGGAGAACCTGACTAATACATATGACTTTTTCTTGCTCTTGGAGCCTGAGTCACCATCTAGGCAGAGGACTCAACTTGTCAAGGGTGTTGATATATAAATACCCCAGCTCCTTCACACATAGGCAGACTAACTCTGAGAAGTATTCTACAAGATCTCCCAGAGTTTCCCAGCAGTGTTAAACTTTAGTTGCCCATAGCTGTAGCTGTCTTGAAAACATGTCCATTGTTCACTACCTCCCCTCCCTTGCACCTCTTCCCTACTCCTTTCATTTTCCAGAAGAACTACTTGTACTCAAAACAGTGCCTCTCACTCTGCTCCTAAAGGAACCCAAACTGAGTCACATCCCATTGAGTTGCTGCCTTCTCCTATGTCTAATTTTGTTAACCCAGCTTAGAACAGTATTTTTCTAATTCATCTGTAAGACTCTGCTACTGGCTTACTCTATACCTGACGTCTTTTCTCTTAGTCTAATATCCTGATATCTTGACTAGATTTTGGCAGTTCTCCAAGCTAGGGATAAAATCTTTCCTGCCTGCACCTCTGACCACTAACTGGATTGATGGCTATCTGGATACACAATGGCACCATCCATGTGACTTACCTGCCCTACAGACCCAAATCCAATTACCTACTTCATTTCTCTAAAAGGCTGACTTTGAATGATGAAAATGATCTGGACTCACCTTGTTGTTCTGCACATTATAAATTACCATGCTAGCCAATGTCTTCTTTGCATAAAAGTACAGCTGTATCTCTCACTTAGTCATAGGTTTTTATTCCCTTCCACTGGCTCTGCCACTGAACACAGAAAGGATCTTGGAGCCAAGGCTATAACAATTTTTATATAAACTTAGAAGCACATAGGCACACTATTTTTATTTTTTTTTAAGAGAATCATAAGACTTCAGGACTTCCCTGGCGGTCCCGCGGTTAAGACTCCATGCTTCCACTGCAGGAGGCATGGGTTCAATCCCTGGTTGGGAAATTAAGATCCCGCATGCTGCACTGTGCAGCCAAAAAAAAAAAAAAAAAAAGAGAGAGAGTGAATCATAAGACTTCAATACAAAATTAGGTTTAATGCTTTTAGTGTGCTTTCAGCTAAAATAGCTGGTTGTGTAGCTTGGGTGGCATCTATTAACATAAGGACATGAACATTCACATCCCAAGTAACTCTTTTCAACCACTGGCAAAGTTTTCTCAATAAGGATTGAATAGTTAGTCTAATAATTTCATTGACTCAGGTGGCCATTAAAAATCACAGAAAATTCCAACTCCATGAGAGTCATACTGGTATCCATCTATTTGCTGAGTTTTGGTTTGGATTTTAGCTGAAATACTTGGGATTTTTTTTTTTTAATCAAACCACTTAGGGTTTTACATTTTATCACAGACTTTGGCCTTCTGTGGTCCTCCTAACTTTAATTAAGCTAACCTTCTGATCAATAAACATACCCTTACTATGGAGAGCTATTCCATTACTTAGAAATGATATTAAGTGATATTAAATGACAAACTTCTAAATAATATTGTTAATAAGAAAAAGGTCCAGTCTGTCTATCCTATAGCAAAACCAAGGGAAAAAATAAAAGAATAATATCTGTATGTGTATATTCTCTGCATAGCACCCTACCCCCATCCCAAACAAGCTACAGTGTTTCAGCAGGGGTGGGGTGAAAGGGTGAAATGGATAGGAAAAAACAGAAACATGGATAAAATTATATAAATAACTGTTGTTATTCTTGGATGGTGAAATGCAGATCAACACTTGAATGAATGTTGCCTTACAGAAATTTCAGGGCACAATGAAGCCTTGTTGTTACTCTAAAACGTTGTTCAAAGCCAGAAGCCAAGAAAAAGTTTTCAGATATCTTGACAGAGACCCACGATGGAGTGTTTTACCCATGGCTCTGAAGGAAACCTCCATGAATGCTATTTTTATTAGAATTATGACATATACACAGAAAAACACTTAAAGCGGCTTCTGATAACCAAAGTACTCCATTTCATAAGGAAGGAAAAGAGCAACATCAAAATAATAACATGATTACTTGGGACTTAATTCTCCAAATCCCAATCTTTTTAATGACCCAAAGGCAAGGGATAGGATTTCTTCTTTGTAAGAGACTCATTGTGCCTTGAATGGCCCCCAAATATGCTTTTTAATCTAATATAAAAATGATCTTAGTTTTTAGTAAGTTAGTATTATACAAAGGTAACAACTACTAAAGAAAGCTAACTTTATTAAATAACCAGTTGTAACGTTGATAAAGATGACTATTACTGAGAAATATACAATATTTTGCATTATAAGTATTGATAACGTGACATTAAAGATATAAAGATAAAGCCATATGTCTCCACTCTGGGAAACAAACTATAAAATAACAAACGGTATAACACATGGTATCAACACAACATGAGAGAGAGACATTCATAATACATTATAGAAATTGGTGCATGGAACACTAGCATTTAATTCTGTGGTTAGGAAAACATTTCTATTGATTGCGTAGCCCTGCTAATTTCTTCTTCAGTGTGGCTGGGCAATTGGCAGAAAGGTTCAGGGCAAGGATTTTAAGTATGAGCCCAGACCCTCGTTCAACTTCTTACTGATCTTGTTTTATTGGGTAAATCTCTTATGATTTAGCACATTTTTATTGACTGATTCAACATTACTTATTTAGCACCTACTGTGTGCCAGTGTTTTAGTAAAATGGTCAAAAATGCCTGCCACCTAGGGTTGATATTCTAGCAAAGGAGACAGAAACTAAACAGGAACATAATAAGTAATTTATGAAGCATGTTAGAATATAAGTGCTATACAAAATAAAGAAAAAAGAAGAGCAGAATAAGAGGAATGCGATCTGGTAGATGCTTAACTTGAAAGTTTAAATATGGTAAACATGGTCTCAATGAGAAGATACCTTGTAGAGGAAATTGGCAGATCTGTGCTATTGTAGTTGTGTCCTGTTGCTGCTATAACACACACACACACCTAGAGGCTTTAAAGTGACACAAATTTATCATATTACAGTTCTGGAGGTCAGAAGCCCAAAATGTATCTCATTGGACTAAACTCAAGGTGTCGATAGGGCTGTTTTCCTTCCAGAAGCTGTAGGGAAGAATCCGTTTCCTTTCTTTGTCTAGCTTCTAGAAACCACCTACAGTCCCTGATTCCCCACGCTATCACTCATATCCCTGCTTCTCTCATTGCATCTTTTTCTCTGACTCTGACCCTCCTGCTTTGCTCTTATAAGAATGCTTTCCATTACTGTGATAATCCAGAACAATTATCCCATCTTGAGATCCTTAACTTAATCACATCTGCAAAGTCCATTTTACCAGGTAAAGTATTAATAACATATTCACAGTTTCCAGGGATCAAAACATGGACATCTTTGGGAGGTCATTATTCTGTTTAATATTATGTGAATTATGCTGTGAACGTTTTCCTAACCAATCATTTAGAGGCTGTTGGGTCATGTACAAAGTCCTCCTTCAAATCCTTTTCTTCCCTCCACCTCCACAACCCAAGATCCTCACACATATTGTGTCTCTATTCTGATCTCTACTGTTTATTTTTTTATTTTTGTTTCCCAACATAAAGACATGTAGAGTCACCCCTGATGTCAAAATGTAAAGGAAGTGAAGTTAGTCATCACTGATTTGAGGAAAGAACTTTACAGGCAGAGGGAAGAGTCAATTTTGAGGCTCTAAGGGGCAGGTATGTTTGGCATGTTGAAAGAACAGTAGGAAAGCCAGAGGTTCTAGGAAGAGTGAATGAAGTTGAGGGTGCTGGGCAGTGAGGTCAGAGAAGCAAGGGGGACACTCACTGGCCACTTTTATCCAGAGAGACCGGGGAAGACAGTGCAGTCTGGTCTCTTTTTGTGGGCTGTGCTCTGGCTGTTGTGATGAATACATCATTTCAGGGCATAAGGAAGCATGTCCCTGGGCAAATCATCAAAAGTGTAGGTGTTATGATTTACCTTGATCTTAGTCGATGATTGGAAATTTCTTTTCTTTTAACTGCCTTGGTGCTGCACTGAAGAGCCAAATCTTAACCCGGGGTAAATGAGCCACCTCTGTGGGGCATGGAGATGGATGAAGGTCCCTGTCTCAGAGCCTCAGGAACCAGTCTGGTGAATTGGCTTCAATCCTCTCCTCTGCCAAGAGCAGATGAGAATTCGCTTTACTCCCCCTGAGTTTCGGGGACCTCTGGGCCACTTATACTGCACACATACGTGTGTTTTGCATATGGACCAAGCAGAGATTACCAAACTCCTGAACTCTGGCTGGTCCCAGACGCCAGGAGTCAGGTCCCGCCCCCTCCCCTCCAGGCAGAGGAAGCCGTGAGGGTTGGAAGGAGCCGCCGCTTTACAGACTCATTCTCCTCTGGATTTCCTGCCTCCCTTGCCTGCCAAACCTCATTCTGAACAGCCCGGCTTCACCTTCTATGAGTCAGGTCAGTTGAGGAAAGAAACCTGATTTCATATCAGGCTGTAACAGATGAGCTTTTTGGTAGCATGTGGCTTCCAGCGGAAGCCTGGGCCTCCCATCATGTGCTCTGCCTTCACTGCTGAATGTGGGCCCTAGGGTGCTGCCCCCCTCAAGCCCACAGGGACAAACAGGGCCAGTGTATGCACTGGGGGCCAGGACACCAGCAAGGGGTGTTTCCTGTGTTCCCCGTAGCCTGGATGTGTGGCTCATTATTTGATCATCTTCAGACGGGAGATGTGACAAGCTGGGGAGCCGTGGCCACTCCTGTGCACATCGACAGCTGAAAAGGGCCTTTGTCTCCCAGTCCCTCACGTCATCTGGGCAGGAGCCTGGGAGCAAAAAGGGGGAAAAAGCAAAACAGCCTTCCCATTCCTGGCTAAATGGCCCTGGCACCCAGGAGCAAGAGATACTGGCCAGAATTAACACGTGTCATCCCCCATCTAAGTAGATACTGCTCTGAAACACTTTTTTATTATCCAGAGCAAGAAACTGTTTCCTAATCTTAAAGAAAACTTACTGTATTATTTATTATTGTTGTTGTTGCTAGTAGAAGTGGTAAGAGGAGGAGGAAAAGGAATAGTAAATTCCTTTTTAAATGGCCGAAGCGAAACAATGAGGGACACTTCCTGTCAGAAGCCGAAATACTCGGAAACTAATTATTTCAGAAAGTCTACAAATGAAGGCAACCAAAATAGAGAAATAATGTGAATAGAGGTTTCATATTAAGGAAATTTGAAACCATCTACTTTCTGACGAATTTGGCAAGAAGTAGGAATATGTCAGGGACGTTTGTTTTTGTTTTTGTTCTCTTAGAAAGACAGGATGTTTGGGCAACTCAGTGTTGGGATGCGTGGAGCGGGGTGATTGACAGCTGTCAGGGGGAGCACTTTACCATTGGGTCATTGACGGTATCCCATACAGAAATAATATCTTAAACTTACCTGGAAGTGTCACGGAGATAACATCACACAGCTCATTTACATATGGTTTAACAGCAAGATTTTATGCATAGTAGCTTATACTTAAATAAGTATACACACAGCAGAGCTATATGACAGTTATGTGACACTTACATAAGACTATGGACTTATGTGATGCATGAGAGACATCCCATTCTCTAATACATATGGAGTTCCTGGCTTCCAACAATCTTATTGTCCTTATGTGGAATGCTGATTTGATTTTGAATCTTTTAGATTTTGGATCTTTCAAAAGGATTAACTTTATATGTAGACAAAATAAGCAACAGTCCGTGTGAAGTGAGGTCTAGGATTCCAAAGAAGGCATCCCTCATTTCCTGTACTCTGATGGATGCTTTGAAATCCCATCATCAAAATGTCCTCCATGAAAACTAAGATTTGGGTTCCTGGTCAAATAGTTTTAGCCCTATGAAAAACATAAGGGCAGATTTTGGTGGGAACTGAGGGAAGGTAAAAATGAAGGGGAGGGGAGATCTGTAGCTTAAGGAGGTTGGGGGTCTTTCTCAGTAAACTCCATTGAGTTTCTAGCTTTAACTCAAGATGATTCTAATCTTTTACAGGGAAAAGGACAACAATTCCCTGCTGATGGATGGGCTCACAGTTTAGTTTTAGATTACTAGATACATTGTTTTAGCTAAGATGAATGAATGAGTAAATGGATGAAAGAATGAATGAACCAGTGAATAAGTTAATGCATCTTGATCCATGGGTGAACCACAACAAAAGAGGGATATTGCTGAAAGAAGGAGTAGTAGATGAAGGAGCAAGTGTGTGGCTTCTTTTGTCTCCATTCTTTTAGCTTTCTTCAATCTTCCTTGCCAGAGTTGTTCCAAATACAATAAAAATAAAATTAAAAGGGGGCTTTTTTATTTCAGCAGACAAAGAAATAGGGTATTAGGATCACAATAACAAGCTGTTGTTTAGGTTAAATTAAATATCTTCTGTCTATATGGCAATTCATCTTACTCAAAGCCCTTAATGCACTCTGAGACATAATTTTTTTTTTGACTTTTACAAGTATACAGCAATTCCTGTCTCTGTTTTTATAGCTCAAGTACGTGACACCCATATAAGGGGTGTGATTTGCTGAGGATTATGTGGATATTTGACAATGGCACCATCTCTAGAACCCAGACTTTATCATCCCTAGACAAATCGCAGTCAACCATACTTTGGGACCAACATTTTGTGAAGATCTAATTCCCCAGGGCACCCACATAGAAACTGGAGAAAGTCTTTGGAGCTGGATCATGACAAGAGCAGAGAGAATTAGAAAACCAGCTCAGGGACCCAGTGATCAGAGGCCCATGGTTACCTGAGTTGGGGTGGCAGTTTGAACCTGTTACGCACATCATCGAAGCGGTTGCCCAAGTAAGGTGTGTCCACCGTCACAAATATGGCCTTGTATCCCATCCACTCAGCCCGCCGCACCAGCTTCTTGGTAACCTCACGGTCCTTGTAGATGTACAGCTGCAGCCAGCGAAGTGCCTCAGGACCAGCTTCTGCCACTTCTTCAATTGAGGAGGTAGCCCAGGAGCTCAGCATCATGCCTGTTCCCAGTGATCTGCAAGCTTAGGAAGAAAGAAGATCAAAGTCAGTCTGGCATTTTCCCTACTCCAAAGTCTTCAAGTTATGGTTCCAGGGGTAAAGCCATCTCCAAGGGCAATTTGGAAATCAGAAGTTAAGTCTTTAAAAGTAAGAAATATGCATTCCATTCCACACTCTGTGAACTGATCTTGAAGACAAAAATGACTCAAATAGCCAAAGATGTGCTATGTATTCGGATAAAAAAATTGGGAGCATCTTGAATCTCCAACTTTAGGGGATTAGATAATCTATAGTTCATAAATAAAATGAAATATACACACCCATGAAAAGTAATATTTTTTGTGATGGTTAATTTTATGTGTCAGCTTGGCTAAGCAATTGTTCCCAGATATTTGCTCAAATATGTCCAGGATGTTGCTATGAAGATATATTTTTAAAGGAGGTTAGCATTTAAATCAGTGGACTTTAACTAAAGCAGATTACTCTCCATAATGTGAATGGGCCTCATCTAATAAGTTGAAGGCCTTAAGAAAAAGACTGACTGTTCTTGAGGAAGAGGGAATTCTGTCAGCAGGCTGCCTGCAGACTCAACACCAACTCTGCTCTTCCTGGGTCTCTAACATGCCAGCCATAGATTTTGTACTTACCAGTCTGCACAGTTGTATGAGCCAATTCCTTAAATCTCTCTCTCTCTCTCTCTCTCTCTCTCTCTGTCTCACAATCCCTCTTTCATTCCACCCCTCTTCTTTTTCTGACTATGACAGTTACAAAAGAATGACATTGACAGACATAGACAGTTTTTCAAGGTATATTAAGAAAGCAAGGAATTCCCTGGCAGTCCAGTGGTTAGTACTCTGTGCTCTCACTGCTGGGGCCCAGGTTCAATCCCTGGTCGGAGAACTAAGATCCACATGGCACAGCCCCCACCCCCCCAAAAAAAGAAGAAAGAAAGAAAAAAGCCTCCAAAATAACATATATAACATGATTTGTACAAATGTGATTATTGGTGTATGAACATAAACAAACTAATTGTTAATGATAGGTGGGAGAGTTTCATTTTTTTTCCATTTTAACTTCTAAAATTTTATCTTTTAAACTTTTGTTAAAGGTGCATCTACCATTTACATTGTCTTTTAAAATTTATACAATTCATATGTTAGACATTGCAAATAGACATCAGTTACCTCACAAACTTTTAAACAAGATATCAAAAAATGAGCAAATAAAAGAAAAATTAGATAAAATCATGTAACTTATTGTCTTAGAGAACTTGAAAGAACATGGGTGATAGGCTTTTTTCCAAAAATAGGTAGTCAAATTGGGGTCAGCTTTAGTGCAGGAGAAACTGATAAAATGTTTGTATGCCAAATGCCAAACATACCAAGAGATAAATAATAAATATATAAAACTGACTGTGTGACCCTGGGTCATTCAACTTACCTGTGTCCCTGCCATATATCAAATGTGAGTAAAAGTCATCCAAGTGACACTTACAGGGTGATGATAAGAATCAGGTGACATGCTGTTTACAAAGCTACTCTGAGAGGTGAAAATGCTTTCATGCTTCTCGAACTTTAGCAGGCAACCAAATCCCCTGGAGTATTTGTGAAAACACAGGTTGTGAAAAACACCCCCAGAGTTTCAGATTCAGTCGGTCTGAAATGGGGCCCAAGAAATTGCCTTTCTAACCAGCTTCCAGGCGGTACTGATGCTGCCAGTCCCTGAACCACACTTTGACATTTAAATAGCATTGTCATTTGATAGTAAAACTCTAAGTTCACCTGGTAATAAAGTGGATTTTGTTTTTGATAAATGTTACTTTTCCTATGTCATTGAAGCTGTTTTTCATCCCTATTTTTCAAGTCACAGGTCAGATAAAGAAGACTTAAGCTGGAGATTATATTATCTATGGGTCACTAATCTGTTTCCTCCAAGTGTTCCTTTGAGAATTTCTCTCAAAAGTACTCATGATTTGCAAAATATTGTCCAAAAAAACCACATTTTAAGTAAGTAATAATAAGTAGTGATATGTATGAACATCCTGAACCATAGTGTTATTTTCATTGAGTTGTAAATATGGAAAATAGCTCTAGGTCATCCAGTGCTGTTTGGAACAAACACCAGAGGACACTGATTGCTGGGATCAGAATCTCCCAACCATCAATTTACCACAAAGAAAATGTGTCCTGAAGAGGATGTGGCCTAAGTAAGGTCACAGAGAGATGAGAAGCTGAGTGGAACAAGAACGCAGCATGTCTGACCACTCCCACAGGGCAATGATTTTCCTAGAATTCCCAGATGCTCAGAAGACTCCCCTGGTATCAAATATGGATAAATGTACTCCCCCAATCCTTCAGGGCCATGACACCCAAGGGACACCCACAGTTTTCCATATCCCTGAGGGACAATACCATGGCCAGAGTTCTGTGAAAGCATGGAAATTTGGAAACCAGTGGGTAAGGCCTGCCATTAGTTTCCAGGTGCAGACTGTGGCTGCACAAAGTGGTCCAGCTAAGAGGACTAGCACATGATAAGGCACCTTTTTGTAGTTTATGCAAAGGCGTCATGCAGGCAGCAGCAGCTCTGCTAGTAAGGATTATTATCAAACAGATCTCCTTGAATTCATAAGAAATATCTACAGACATTCCACACAGATTGTTAAAATGCTACAAACCAATGCACCAATAATATTTACTTTACTTAAACTGTCAAACTAGCAGGAGGCTTCAGCCTTAACAAGCATTTTGTCCATTTCCCTTGGGTAAGCATGTCTGGAGTAAGGTAAGGCCAGACTGTGCCATCTGGTTCCTGAGTCTTCCAGCTTTGATACTAAAGGTTCCTGATGCTATTGGTGCTTGAGGTTCATTTTCCAAGATTAAATCATACAGGACTGAAATTTTGAATCAGGGTACCCCCAAATTCTAAGTTACCATTCTTTCCAGGTACAGGCATACAATAAATGTATGGTAAATTAACAGGTTTACTCCAAGACAGTCTCCTGGATGCAGGGGGAATATCAGAGTCTGTGTTGACATATTATGAGTTGAGGCTAAGGTGCTACTCCCAAGAGAGAACAGGAGCAAAACTGAGATGACTCCATGTTTCTTGGAACATATATTACCAATGTGCTATGATCCCCAATAGCCTGTGATTATTTGCTGGAATAAAGAAAAACATTACTCCGAATAGCCAAAGCAATTCTGAGAAAGAAAAATAGAGCTGGAGGAATCAGGCTCCCTGACTTCAGACTATACTACAAAGCTACAGTAATCAAGACATTATGGTACTGGCACAAAAACAGAAATATAGAACAATGGAACAGGATAGAAAGCTCAGAGATAAACCCATGCACATATGGTTACCTTATCTTTGACAAAGGAGGCAAGACTATACAATGGAGAAAAGACAGCCTTTTCAGTAAGTGGTGCTGGGAATACTGGACAGCTACATGTAAAAGAATGAAATTAGAACACTTCCTAACACCATACACAAAAATAAACTCAAAATGGATTAAAGACCTAAATGTAAGGTCAGACACTATCAAACTCTTAGAGGAAAACATAGGCAGAACACTCTATGACATAAATCACGGCAAGATACTTTTTGACCCACCTCCAAGAGAAATAGAAATAAAAACAAAAATAAACAAAAGGGACCTAATGAAACTTAAAAGCTTTTGCACAGAAAAGGAAACCATAAACAAGACAACCCTCAGAATGGGAGAAAATATTTGCAAATGAAGGAACTGACAAAGATTAATCTCCCAAACATACAAGCAACTCATGTAGCTCAATATCAAAAAAACAAACAACCCAATCCAAAATTGGGCAGAAGACCTAAATAGACATTTCTCCAAAGAAGATATACAGATTGCCAACAAGCACATGAAAGGATGCTCAACATCACTAATCATTAGAGAAATGCAAATCAAAACTACAATGAGGTATTACCTCACACCAGTCAGAATGGCCATCAACAAAAATTCTACAAACAATAAATGCTGGAGAGGGTGTGGAGAAAAGGGAACTCTCTTGCACTGTTGGTGGGAATGTAAATTAATATAGCCACTATGAAGAACAGTATGGAGTTCCTTAAAAAACTAAAAATAGAACTACTATATGACCCAGCAATCCCACTACTGGGCATATACCCTGAGAAAACCATAATTCAAAGAGTCATGTATACCAATGTTCATAGCAGCACTAATTACAATAGCCAGGACATGGAAGCAACCTAAGTGTCCAACAACAGATGAATGGTTAAAGAAGATGTGGCACATATATACAATGGAATATTACTCAGTCATAAAAAGAAATGAAATTGAGTTATTTGTAGTGAGGTGGTTGGACCTAGAGTCTGTCATAGAGAGTGAAGTAAGTCAGAAAGAGAAAAACAAATACCGAATGCTAACACATATATACGGAATCTAAAAAATAAAGGTACTGAAGAACCTAGGGGCAGGATAGGAATAAAGATGCAGACGTAGAGAATGGACTTGAGGACATGGGGAGGGGGAAATGTAAGCTGGGACGAAGTGAGAGAGTGACATGTACATATATACACTACCAAATGTAAAACAGATAGCTAGTAGGAAGAAGCTGCATAGCACAAGGAGATCAGCTCAGTGCTTTGTGACCACCTAGAGGGGTGGGATAGGGAGGGTGGGAGGGAGACGCAAGAGGGAGGGGATATGGGATATATGTATACATATAGCTGATTCACTTTGTTGTACAGCAGAAACTAAGACAACATTGTAAAGCAACTATACTCCATTAAACATGTTAAAAAAAAAAAAAGAAAAAGCATTGATGAATTACATCCACTGTTTTAAACACAGTTTTATGTTTGAAGGAGATAAGGGAGCCTGAGATTTGCAAGGACCACTCATAAAGACAGTCGAAAATTTTCCTACCTCCACTAAGGACAGATCTAAAATTCCGTTTGTACATACCAGCATGACAATTCAGCTTGTTAAAATATTGAAATACTTCCATTCCTGTTTGTAAATAACCATGGCTCCGAAGTAAATGACCCCTTTTCCTGAGTCCCTTCAATGTGACACCTCTCTTTTCTCTCACTAAGGAGTCTCTGGATTCCCCAAACCCCACACACCCACACAATCCAGCAATTTAAAGGCTGGTGCCTGGCAGAGCTGGGTACATCCAGACCACCATTAGAGAACTAGAGAAAAGCACCTGAGCATCTCTTGCAATTGGTCAAAGTCTTTGTTCTACTGGTTGCTAAATATTTCAAATATCACCTTGGCCTCAGAGATAAACATGTGTCCTTCCAGCTCATATTGTTCTTTGGAGGTCAAAAATTACAAACTTTTAAATTTTGTAAACCACCTAGTGTAGCCAGATTTTGTTGAGAAATTCTAATTCGAATTATCCGTCTAGCGTCAAAAGCATAAAATTGTTGAAGTCCTTTTTCTCTCCCTATTCATTTTCCACAATGAAACTCTCACGTGTTCTCAAAAGTAGCAACTGTCAGATTTCATTTTACAAAGGGCAGGGGTCAACTTTCATAGACCTCCATTCCCAAAATGTGGTGCAGCAACAGAAAACTCCAATGCATGTCGCCTTTTCCCAACTCCTGGCAAAATGGAGATCATCTCTGAGGCGATATTACTGTAAAGGCAAGGCCTGGCTCTTGACCATGATGAGGGACCGCAGTATTTATCCAAGTCTAAAAATCTTGGCTTTCATAATAGTGAGGGTATTTTAGAAACAACATACCCAGGAGGCTACACCATTAAGTAAACATTGATCTCATATGACTATTTCCTTACTTCCACAAGCTCTTTGGTTCATCACCCCTAAGATATATCTTCAAGGATAAACACCTAAACTTTATATGCTCTAGATATATTCAGACTTTGTTTATATTTGGCATTTCTTTTTCTTCTTTATTTAGAGGCAACAGTAATACATTATGCCATTGCTATTAAAAAATTCATATCACTCACACACACACACACACACACACACACACACCACTAAAAGAGACACTAGTAAGGTTTTGAACCTTGAAGCATCAAAGATAAAACCCTATAAATGACCTAGGTGATAACATCTATCTCTCAGAAAGACAAGATACAATGGATTCAGTGTCAGAAGTCCTGGGCTACAGTCCCAGCCTTGCCAACGATGAGGCACATTTCATCTGCAAAGTTTGTCTAACCACAGCTGCTGACCTGCCCACTTCATAGTGTTGTCAGATGGTCCACTGAGACAATGTTTGTGGATGTTTTCTGGTAAACTCTAAAGCTAAACAATTGTAAAGGGTTAAGTGAGAGAATGCCTAATACTATTTGGGAAAAAAAGTTCTAGATAGCTTTTTAAATTTTCAGAATTTTGCTGAGGACCTGGATTTCTCCTCATTATTGACAATCTTGTCAACACACAGATTTCCTCTGCAATGGTTTTGATGCGTAAGACACCCATTTCTCCTTGCAAATATACGGGCAAATTCTCACTACCTGAAGCAAGAAAGCACTTAAGGGAGAGAGGAAACTTCTCCAGGCCAAGGAATTCTGGGCTAGGGCTGATAATTTCCATTAATACATTTCGAGGGTGTACATCTTTTTGGAAAGTCAGGGACAAAACAAAAGGAAATAATCTAGGAGGTGTAACAAAAACATGCATTTCCACACTCCTCACGCCTACCCTTTATTTGCCTACAGATTTCCATGTGGAGAGAACTGTGTAGTAAATCTATGCAGCTGCCAGCTTTTGCTAAGTCCAGCCATCAAGCAGTAATACCTAGAAGCAATGGTTTCAAATTCTCCCTACACTTTTTGGTTTCTCTCCTCTTTTATTTGCAATACAACTGCAAGTATAATGATATGGAAATAATGAGATCAGTATCATTGTTTATTATCAGCTATAACCCCTCCCCCAACCCCAAAGTGGGCTATGGGATGGTGGAAAATGTTGGTGTATTGTGTTTAACAGAATAAAAGTTATACTCAGACCTATCCAAATGAAGATTGATTCTTATTAGAATTAAATCACATTCCCTAGGCTGGGGCAATGCTTCAGGGTTTGCAATAATATGGCAGAAGATCAAGTTAATTCTTCCTCCCCAGACCACCATTCAATAGAACTAACTCAGTTTCCTACACTATGAAACCTGTAATCAGCTACCAAGGTTTATATCACTTCATATTAGATATGAATTCAGCCACCCCTGGGGTTGATGCAAATGCTAAACTCCGATGTTTAGCGGATTTGGCTGAGATAGCACAGGTAAATAGCTTTGCAAAGCAGCATGAGCCCATTCTCAAGTAGGTCTGTGTCTTTATTCCCGTTTTACCCCTAGGTTCTTCATGACATTTTTTTTTTTTAATTCCATATATATGTGTTAGCATACGGTATTTGTCTTTCTCTTTCTGACTTACTTCACTCTGTATGACAGACGGGGAGGGGGAAGGGTAAGCTGTGACAAAGCGAAAGAGAGGCATGGACATATATACACTACCAAACGTAAGGTAGATAGATAGTGGGAAGCAGCCGCAGAGCACAGGGAGATCAGCTCGGTGCTTTGTGACCGCCTGGAGGGGTGGGATGGGGAGGGTGGGAGGGAGGGAGATGCATGAGGGAAGGGATGTGGGAACAGATGTATATGTATGACTGATTCACTTTGTTATAAAGCAGAAAAAAAAAAAGAGACGTCTATGTTAAAAAAAACAGTTTAATATTCATTTAATTATTCAAATAAAAAATGACCAACAATAGAGGAATGATAAAAATTCAGAATTATATCAAATTCATATGTGAGTGCCTGTCCAAAGAAACAGTTTAATACTCATTTAATTATTCAAATAAAAAATGACCAACAATAGAGAAACAATAAAAATTCAGAATTATATCAAAAAAAAAAAAAAAAAAAAAGCAGCATGAGCTGGCAAAATCCTCCCTGTGGCTAAGGAATGCAATTGTACTTCTAAATTTTGCCAGGGTTTCATTTTACATCAAGCCTAATGACAACATTTATTTCTAATCCAGGTAATCTGGATGTGAAGTAGAGAAGACAGGAAACCTATTGTGGCCTTAAATTTTAGGGGATGCTAAGTCTGCCTGTCCCAGTTCTTTAATTGAAAACTGCCTTGTACACGTCTCTCTTGTGTATCTGAGAGTCTGCTTCGCAGTTCCTGCTCATTGCAGGCAGTCATCACGAAATCAGCAGGCTCTCAGAAGGTCTTAGAGGATCTTTGGATGGAAATGATATTCATGCTACACCCAAAACTGTTTCATCTTTGAGGATTTAAGTTACGCCTTTGGCTGGGAACCACTAGAAGTTTTCATTCCAAGTCTTTGTCCAGTGCTTCTCAAGCTTCGACATGCATAGGAATCACATGGGGATGTTGATAAAATTCAGATTCTGACTCAGTAGGTCTGGGATAGGACTTAGATTCTATATTTCTAACAAGCTCCCAAGTGATGCTGATGCTTGTTTCATGGACTATACTTTAAGAAGAATGAAGTAGATATCTTCTTTCACAAGGACTCATGCAAGTTAATTGGATATATCTGATGGCCTGAATAATGATAAGACCTTATAGGAAACAGAAGGGAGAAACTGACCAGTGGTCTTACAGGGGTAGCAGCTGGCTCCTGTCTTGTCGGTTGCCAGCCACATACTGCTGAATCTTTCTTCTCCATTGTTGTCCCTCTGGAGAGGGGCACAGGTACCTTTGCAACATTTTCTTATGCATTCATCTTCTGCTAGATTTAAAGTCAAGGAACTAAATTGCATCACAGTAACAACCTCTCAGCACACTTAACCATTATCAGACATATTTTATAACCTTGCTTATCCAGGATTTGCCTAGCTTCCTAGATTTCAAATTCAAGGCAAAAATAAGCAACAGAATAAAAATAAAATGACAGAAGATGAGGAAAAAGGAGATGTTTCTCAAAGTTCAGAAGGCACAATTTACCAATATAAAATAGCTTCCAAATATTTAATGTCAGGACCAACAACCTTACACATATAAATAAGTTGCTGAATCATCAAATAAAACTAAAGTTCATCATGCTAGGCTTGACAAGGGAGAGAATTATAATACATTTGAGAATGATGTTTATTCACTACCACAAAAAAAAAAACAGAGAAAATGTAAACTATTAGTTATCAATGGGAGTCAATATCTGTTATTTGGAACATTAATTCATGTGGGATAAATCATATATCCAGATTAGAGCAGATCAACTAAGCAATGTGCTACTTTGGGTACAAATTATTTCCTTGAAAATAACTTTCCTATATGGGAAAAGTGAGCTAAGCTTCCAAAATTATGTATTTAAAGGAAAGGGGGTAATATGATGAAAGGGCCCAAAGGGGTTTTTTTTAGGTCCATTTGATTAAAAAGCTCCTGCAAAACTTAGTCACCAAAAGAGCCGTGCTGAAAATTTTGCTGAGAAAGCGCATTTTGTCCTCTGCACAGGAAGTCATTATGTAATGGGGAAAATATGCAATGACAAAGTACCAAACACTTGTGTGGTTCTAAACTCAGGGTCTGACACACTGAAGTGTTCTCATCCTACCAGTGTACCCTACCAGCCAGTGAGTGGGTCAGCCTTTCTTTGCACAGGAACCATTATTACACAGGTGTGTTAAAGACACAGTTAACATTATTGTCTTAATGTCTAAAGTTATCATTGAGATTACCTAGAAAAAGAATGTTCTGAAGTCAGTCATCTAAGGGAAGAACAAAACTTCTACTATAATTATGAGTGAAATACTTAGAAGTGGTCAAACAAGTATTCATGTATGATTTAGAAAATTTAACCAATTTAAGTACTGCCCCAAAAGGCCAAGAAACCAGTGTTTTCATGGTGGTTCATTGTCTGAATTTGGAACAGTAACCTTGAGCAGTCATAATGTCAATACACCTCAAGAACTCTTTTTCATTGGATGGAAATATCTTCAAGGAACAGTTAGTCCAATGACATCTTAGCCCTCCCTTCCTTGCTCCTACTTCATCTCTGGGGCAGAATTCTGCAATAGACAAAAACATTAACTTTACTATACTGATCCCCAGGTTATTATTCTGTCATTTTATTGAGTCGTCAGGTCCGGTCATAACTGGCTGATGGCATGGAGATGACACCACAGTGAGATGCCTTTTAATGATGGTTTCAAGGAGTATCAGGTTTGCACATGGTGACTTCAATCAACCTCTCTCAATTTAACAACCTCAGTATTGGAATATATAAGTCAGCCTCTGACTTCTCACTGTCACATCTTTAAGGTCATCAGGCACACTAATAATTTGAGAAGAAGCAATCTCATGCTCTTGAGAAAGCTGATCAATAGCTGAAATTCTGGTGCAAAATACTAGAAATTATTTCACTTGATGTTGGTCTTTAAGATAGCTGGAGTCTAATGTTTTAATAGCTGTTTTGGATTAATGAAGTTTGTCTCATTGCAAAGTGATTTTAACACTGAATCTATCACTTTTTGAAAAATTTCATATATGAATTATACATTTATATATATGCATATATAAAATGTCCATAATCATTAATATATATGTATATATGCATGTGTATGTAGACGTAACATGTGTGAGTGTATGTACAGAAAGAGCATGTCCACTGACTTTTGATTATTGAAAAAGAAGGTCCAGAACACAAAACTGAGATAAAAGTTTGAAAATAAAAGCAAGAAAAGGCACGAGTTGATTTTTTTTTACTACAATGATGCAAAGAGATATTCCCTTTCAAATGTTTAACTAATGTAATTTGGACAAAGTTTTAGTGAACTATCCTTTCTCTTTATTCCTCCCTACTTTTGTTTCTTCTCTGTAAAAGTGATAAAATAATGGATGAAGACAAATAACTGGGTCAAACTCTAGAGTGAAACAGATCAACAAACCTCATCTTAACCACTCACCAACACTAGACATTGGTCAAAGGTGTCCTTCTCCTCCACTGTCAACTGAGGAGAATGATAAATAATAATGACCTCACAGGTCTATTGTGAGGATTAATAATAGGGATGAAAAGTCCAAGCACCTGGTGCATGCATAAAAGGCACTCACCTCAGAAAGAGTAAAATGTCATTTAAAGCAAATCTGGTGCTTTTCCTGGATTTAGATAAAATTAAGAATAATGGTGATATTTTCCTTGTAGGTATGCTGAAATGTATATCTACTTGATCACCTAGTACAACACATAAATATATCAATAAAGCTTTCAAAAATACATCATTTGGGTCTGGAGCAAAGGAAATGACCATTTTTCCTGCTGAATGGTCTTGCAATCAGTGTTAAGGTTGATCACTTAATCTCAGAAAATCCAGAAAATTCAACAGCTAAAGCTCTCACCTACACCCTAATTCAGTTCTTTGGGGTCTTTGTGTTACTCTGCAATCTCTTCCACCTGCACCTTAATAGGTGGCCAAGTCATAGCTGAGTCCCAAAACTTCACTTTGGAATGTTCTGGCCTTTTAGGCTCAAAAAGAAAGTGTTTAGATGTAATGGTTTTATGACCCATCAAATCCTGTGTGGTAGCCTCTAAGTGCATCCAGGGGCAGGAATTTCTTTTTTAAATCTTTTTTTTTTTTGACAGTTTAATAAGAATTTACTAATATGCCGAGCATTCCTGGAATGCATTAGGTGGGTTTTAATTTTTCTCTATTTGAGGTCCCAGCACTCCCTCATGTGGCATTTGTCCACATAACAAGTCAGAAGCAAAAGGATAAGTAAATATTTAATCTCTTTTTTTCTCTTTCTTTTTGATTTCCCATGATTAAATGGAGCAAAAGAGCTAATGCGTACCTCCATGGAGTACAAAATAAAATTTTATTACAGCTACCGTGCATAAAACCAGAGAGATTTTCACCATAATGTCCTAAAAGCCTCAATACTATAGTAAGCATTTTGTTAATTCGTTCTTTGAAAAATCAGAAATGTTCTACTTGTTTTGTAAGATGGAAATTTAACCTAATGAGACCACCTCCCTTATGTGCTACTAGCATTTATGTTTATTATTGCTATTTTCTTCAATATGTTAAATATTTTGGAGAAATGATTCTGTATTCATCCCTGAGGCTTATGTGAAGGATAAAACTTAAAAAAACAAAAATCAATATAGTAGAGTTTCAAACGGTATGCCATTATAAGTAGAGGCATTTATATGACTGCTTAAATATTATAATAATGGTCAATTATTAAAATGTTGACTAAATCATCCACTGCAATAAATATCTTATTCATAAAACAATGCATAGTAAACTGCTCTCCACTGAGTGTTTTCTGGTTATTTTCCTTCCATCTTAAAAGAGTTTTAATTTTCATTTGTTTAAAATTCAAGCCCCTTTATTTATGCTCCTGAATTTTTCACAAGTCTCTTATTTCCTAATAAGTTTCATATTCTGTGGCTTATTCCATAGTCTCAAAACTAAAAGGATAAAACTGTAAAAACATAGAACATTTATAGTAAATATTCCAGGACTATAGCATACAGCTTACCTTAGGGGTCTTGCTGCAGTTAATGACATTTGGAAATATCAGTAACTGACCAGGGTATTATAGACAGCATTGTGTAAGTGATTAATAACCTTGAGCAAGGTATTTAATCTCTCCAAGCCTCAGTTTCCACATGCACAGGAGTCAGAGAAAGATCCTCAGGGCTTTGGGCTCACACATTTTAAGACAGTGGTCAGGGATAGATGAGTTAATAAATTCAAATTGCCTGGCACACATTAATTGCTAAGTAAATGTTCGCTATCATCATTTTCCACAAGACTTTGAAGTATCACTTTTAAAATTTATGTAAGCATTTATTAAACACCTATTTGTTTTCAGCAAGACCTAGAGATTAGTAATTATCTGATCATTCTCTTCTATCCCAAGAATGCAGTTTTCAGAAATGAAAATCCAATGTAGGCAGATGCTCACTCCACAGTCTATATCCTCCAGGGCTGGCAGAGAGTAGAAAGTAAGGGAGAGAGGGGGGATTTCAGCAATGTCAGGAGGGGCAGGTCTTGACTTTGGTCTCTTTTTTTGTATTTGATGACACCTTATAAGGGCACAAAACCAGTTATTTGTATGCTGAGAAAAATTGTAAAGATCAGCTACTCCTGTTGGGAGTCTTATGTTTTTGAGTATTCTCTTTGTTTTTGTCTTAGTAGCAGAACGTTTTCTATAAAGCGCTGTTCTTTTCAGTCCCAACAAGCAACACAAGTAGCTGCGTGCTCAGTGACACACTTAACTTCCTTGAGATCCTTGGAAACAATTCCAGCCTCCTTGGGACACCGGAAGTGAACCACTAATCACATGTAAGCAGCTCACTTTACCAGTGAGGAAACATAATCCTAGAGAGTGAAACGAGTTAGTGGTGAATTTCCACATAAATCAGATGCCCCAGCTGGACAGCCCAGGGGACAGTTGTAGCCCACAAAAGTATTTGCCTTGGCCCACACATTGTTGCTCCAAACAGTGTTTTAAAGAATTTTGATTTATTTGCCAACATTTAAAAACCAGGACATTGCACATAAAAATCAAGATTTCTGGCTTCTCTTAAAATTTTTGAAGATTTGGCAACCACCCCTCATCCTCACTCCCATGGGGCATCACTTAGCTAGTGCCAAGATGTGGCTGCCCTCCTTTGATGGAACCTTCAATCTAGGTTTGGTACCCTCTCCACCACTGAGCTTGCATTATTGTTTTCTTAACTTCATCCCTCCTTGGACATTTACATTACCAGCCTGGGCCTTAAAGTCATCTTTTGAGGTTCCTGCATAAAGCTTAAAACAAAAACATCTTTAACAAAGTAAAAAGAGCAATTTTTTACTCCCCCTAAGATATTATAAACAGAGTATACTTTTCTGAAAGTGAGTTTTTAATGTATGGGAGAGAAATATTTTAGGGACTTGGAATCTCAGGGGCAAATAAAAATTGAGCCCCATTTTGGGAAGTATTTCCTAGTATTTATCTCATGTGACCTTCACAAGAGCCTCTAGAGGTAAGATCTCTCATTTAACTAGGGTTGCCAGCTGTAGCGAATAAACATAGGATACCAGTTACAAATGATTTAGTTTTTATCTGAAATGCAACTATAACTAGTTCCCTGTATTTTATTTGACAACCCTATACTCGTTGTCATTTAGAAAACGAAGAAAGAGTAGCTCCATTAGTCACTCTACGACCACACAGTCATGTAAAGAAGAAAGCTCTGTTCTTGGGCTTAGTTCAAAATGGGGACATGTCCTACAGTGGTGAGGAGAAAGGCCAAAGGACCCCTGAAGAAAGGCTCTGTGAAGAAGTCTGGAGAACCAGCTGGGAAGGCAAGACCATGGTACCGTGGCAACTTCCAGAACTTTCTAGATGCTCATTCTAATTATTCAGGCCAGAGCATTCCCTGGGGATTTGATTTCACCTACTCTTACTGACCAGGCTAACAGGAACACTTTCTCCAGAGACGGCTTCTAACTAACCCCTATCCTCTGAACTTGGCCCCAATTTCTCCTTCTAGCTAAGGACCAAGACCCTGGAAAAAAGAAAACTTGATTAGGGGTCAGATAATTAGGAGGGTGGGAAAAAAATCCTCCACAACAACATCCATCCATAGATCTCACAGTTTCCCCAAGGATCAGGCTAGCTTGAGAGAGTTTCCATATTTGGAAATGGTAGAGTAAATCAAATATCAGCTGTTAATTTTCTGAGTTTTGAGAAAGAAAGCAGTGTCTACCAAATACATATATTCCTCCACTCTTTCTTAAATTTTCCTGTGGCTGTACAAATATTCAGTTAGTCACTGTCTTGGTTTGCGTTCTTCCAGAAGCTGACAATGAGACAATGCTATGAGCCTGAGTCTTTATTTGGGAATGATGGCAAGGTGAGCTGATGGAGTAGGAAAGTGAAAGAGGGATGGGAGGCAGCCAGTGAAGGCTGTGCTAATGGGCAGGTAACTTCTGAAGGCAACTGGGGCTCAGTCTTATTAGGGAAACCCTGGATGATGGCATTAGAAGATGCTTCAGTTACCCTGATCAAAGAGAGCTGAGGTATTTATCCACCAGCCAGAGGGATGCCCTTCCACTCACCCGCTTCCAACCACCACCCCCATTCATCAGCTCCTGCTGCCAGAGAAAATGTTAGGCAAAAAGTTGCAGGTTCTGATAGAAATTAGAAATAGGAAGTAATAAGGGAATATATCCTGGGCACCAATAGCATCTGTTCCAGGCACACATTCTTTCCTTCCAAGTAACCTATCCATCCCACCATCAACATGTACCAGCCAAGGAATACACTTTGTTATGAGCTGATCACCACCTGTTTGGGGGATTAATCTTAATATTAAAAAGACCATCAATCCATAGGCAGTAATTGGAAGGTCGAAGAAAACCTTAAGAATGTTGAAATCCTTGAGGGATGATTCTACCACAAATCTGGAATATAAACTGTCATGTCACTGCCCTGACAGGAATGTGTTCAGGATCTTGGCTCCTCCAAGTTGGTGTGTATAACCTTTCATTGCCAGCTCCTCTGCATCCTCAGTGTCACCACATCCTCTTTGTCCTGCCTGTTCTATCTTACGCTAATGTCTATCAAGTATTTCAGTCTCCAGCACTACCCCAGGTGGGGTCTGCTCTGCATGCACCTTAAGTGACAAATTAATTACTTTTAGGGAATGTGATTTACAGATACATTGGCTTCCCCTCGTGATACTTATGGGATTTTCTGGAAATTAAAAGCAGCACAAGGCAGTTAAGAGCCCAGACTCTGGAGCCAGACTGCGTAGGTCTGAATCCCATCTCTATCATTTATGAACTGTGTGACCCTGGGCATCTGCCTTGTGTCTCTGTTTCACCTGTATAAAATGGGCTTAATAATAGTACCTACTTCTTTGGGCTGCTCAGAGGATGTGATGTTTTAATACTTGTAATGTGCTTAGAAAAGTGCCTGGAACATGGTAATCATTTTATAAATAAATAAATCTAAAGGGATAAGACTCCAATAGGCATTTAATAATGTTTCATCGTTAGTGCTAGAATGAAATAATGTTAGATAAAACCGTACTGCATAGACTGTCAAATTATAGTTTCTAAGTAAGCTTTCTTCTCATTTTTCTTTCCACCCCACCCCCAGCAAAAGTAAGGAGCAGTGACCTTGGAACCATCAGAGGTGATTTGGAGAGTAAGTCCTATCAATTACTATGAAAACCTGCTTTCTGTGGAACTAGTTATTTGACCATAAAATGGGGACAGTGACAACTGTCAAATAGCAAATAAAATGATATATGTAAAAATACTTTACAGGCTCCAGGGTGTTTTACCAAGTGAGCTTTGCTTATTGCCTTCTTCACTTCCTTTCGTTCACTTCCACTCCATGTTTCCTTCTCCAGTTTTCTCTCTTCTTTTAAATTTAGCTTTTATTGGTCTCTTCTTGCAAAATAATTCAAAGAAAATTGTATACATATGGACCAAAAATAAGAAGACTATAGAGTCAGCAATAGTCCCATCACTCATAAATAAAAATTTGTAAAATGTAGTCTACGTTCTTGGTCTTCAAAAATAAATATATCATATGACCTTATTATTGTTTGTAACTGCTTTTTAAAAATTATTATATTGTGGGCTTCCCTGGTGGCGCAGTGGTTGTGAGTCCGCCTGCCGATGCAGGGGACATGGGTTCGTGCCCCGGTCGGGGAAGATCCCACATGCCACGGAGCGGCTGGGCCCGTGAGCCATGGCCACTGAGCCTGCGCGTCCGGAGCCTGTGCTCCACAATGGGAGAGGCCACAACAGTAAGAGGCCCGCGTACCACAAAAAAAAATAATAATAATAATATTATATTGTAACATATTTCCATGCCACTCAACTCTTTCTATAATATGATTTTTAAGTGTTTAGCCCATATTTATTCATCCTATTTTTTTGCAACCAATCTCCAAATATGGGACATTCGAGTGTTTTTCCTGACTTTTTCTTATTTAAAATAACAGGCGTGAAAATCCCTGCAAAGATGTCATTCCTCAAAATCATAATTATTTCCTTGGCATTCCTAGAAGATAATTCATAGCATCACTTGGAATTCATATTTTCAAAGCTTTGATGCACAGTGCCAAGTTATTTTCTAAAAGATTATTCTATTTTTCACTCTTCCTACCAGTATTTGAAAATGCACATTTTCAACATGCATATAACCTAATCACCCTATCTAATCTTAAAATAATAATTTGATATTCAGAAAATAAAATAATCATAATTTTATATTTGATAATTATGGATGGGATAAAAATTGAATACTTTTCATACGTTTATTTGTTATTTTTATGCCTCCATTTGTGAATGTCTTATTTGTCTTTTTTCAATTACATCTTTTCCTACATTTTTGGGTTATATGTTATTTTATTATTCAAATAAAAGAGTTCTTTACACAGGAAGGACATTAACTCTTTGCAGTCTCATTTTTCAATTCTTTTTAGTTGGCCATTTGTTTTAAATTTTTATAGATATTTGAGAGCGTGGAAATTTCCTTTTTTGTGTGTGTGCTGATTTGTTTGCTTTTGTTTCACTGGTTGTTGTCTATAACATTCTTGGAAAGTCCTCTCTTATCCTAACTTTAAATAGACTGATACATTTCCCTTTTTTCCCTTCTCCTTCTCCATATTTCAGGATTACTGTAGACAAATGGCTGGGGCCACACTTACCTGTGTGTGGTCCTAGAGTTAAAGGGACTCCAGACTCTAACGTGAGTCTCTCTAGCACAACCTCACTGTGTCATGCTGACAGTCCAGGCAGTATTTTGTGAAAGACATTTCAGGGAGGGAATTGAATCCACAAGATCCTTAATTCTTAAAATTAAAATGTTTTAAAATAGTATTTAGTTCCTGCTCTTTAGTCCTGAATTTCCTGCCTTGTTCAGCATTAAAAAAAAAAAAAAATCAGATAGACTTCATTACCAACTTTTATATGTGTTTCTGAAGCAGAATGTGGGGAGATTTATCACTGCATATATTCTTTCAAATGTTCATAGTTGCTAGGAGACTGGGAAGTTAATAAATTAGCCCTAATTAGGAATTTCTGCATATCATATTTGAATTTCTCATTATTCCCTCCTAAGACAGTTGGAAATGCTCTACTGGGAATATAACCTATCAGTAAATGAATCATGGTCCAAAACCATGGCAGAAAACACAGCCAACCAAGTCACTGCATTTACTCTTTGATGGTGAGAATCATGTGGTTTGGAGGAAGCAGCAAGGGCTTTGAAATTAGGTAGCCATGAAGTTGAGTCCATCTCTGTACTGCCTAGCTGTATGACCATGGGTGAGTCCATTTCTCAGACCTCAATATTTTGAGTTATTGATATTGATACTCATAATACGACTATAAGTCACTGAGCCACTACTCTGTGCCAGGCACTGTTTTAGATACTTTATATATGTGAACTCAGTTAATCCTCACAGTAACCCTAGGAGGTAGGTACTATTTTTATCTCCATTTTACAGCTGATAAAACTGAGTATCTTGCTAGAGTTGTACAGCTAGAAGGTAGAAGAGCAGGACGTGCGAGAACAGGCATTTTGATGCCAGTCAATGAGCTTAACTTTTGTGAGTATAAAGACATCCAGGGAAGTGTTTGCTTGATGCATACAGATAAGGGAGTCGCTAAATGTTAACCCATTTCTGTCCCTTTGAGTGAGAACCTTGTTCCTACCTCGCACAGTTGCAAGCTCGCCATCCACGTGAGCCATGCACTGCATGGCAGTAGCCCCAACGCAGATTGGCATGCTGATTCTCTGCCCTAAAACAGAAGTCGACAGGTCTATTTCAGCAACGTTCCGGAGCATTCGTGGATAAAGCTTCCACCTAGAATTTTTGAAAAAGAAAAAAAGATTTTAGAATTTCAAAAGCATAACCAAAGCTTTGACATTATATTTGAGTTAGAAAGAGAAAATATTCTTCTATTTTTCCGAGCAAGCAACCACTGATCATTTTTATTTTGTCCCTATAGTTTTACTTTGCAAGAATATCATACAAATGGAGTCATATATAGTCGACTCTTGAACAAGGCGGGGGTCGGGGTGGGTGGAGGGGGTCAGCCCTTTGCACAGTGAAAAATCTGGGTATAACTTTACAGTCGAACCCTCCAGATCTCCAGTTTCACATTCACGGATTCAAGCAATCCTGTATCGTGTAACACCTATTCAGTGAAAAAAAATCTGTGTATAAGTGCACCTGCTCAGTTCAAACCCACTTTCAGAGGTCGGCTCTAGTATGTAGACTTTTGAGTCTGGCTTCTTTCACTTAGCCTAATTCTTCTGAGATTCACTCACATTGTTGCATGCATCAATAATTGTTCTCTTTGGTTGATGACTAGTATTCCACTGTAAGAAGGTAGCACAGTTTATTTATCCATTCTCAAGATAAGAGACATTCGGAATCTTTCAACTTGGGGTGATTATAAATAATGCCACTATAAACGTTCACTTAAAGGTTTTTGTGTGAATATAGCTTTCCTTTCACTTCTTCCAAGCCATTTTCAAGATGGTATAGAATGGCATGGAGGTTAGATTAGAGTTTAAGAAGATATCCTATGTCTACTTCAGCAGGTTTTTTTTTTTTTTTCTTACAGACAGTAGCTTCAGGGAACTACTTTTAAAATTTCATGTGGTTTCTTCAAAATCCTTGATCTGAATTCAGTATCCATTGAAGTATGATGATAAGGGAAGTTTTTATTTTAGTTTAATTGAGCATTTTCGTGAACAATGTTATTTGGCAAAGACGAGTTTTTGGCTTGAATTTTTGACCCCTGAACATTATCTTAAATTACTTTTTCTGTAACACTTTTGTGTAGCAATGAAAGTTACTAACAAACCAAGCATCAAACTAGTAAATTTTACAGGAAAACTAGTTCTATTTTCTCTCAGCAAAATTTGTATCTCTTATTTGTTCATGATTTTTTCTCCTCATTAGTAACTGATTAAAACTGAAAAAAATACAGCCCCATTTCTAATGAGCACTAAGGCAATAAACATGTGAGTACACATACATACATACCTAACTAACACTTACCTTTTAGGACCTAGATTTAACTCTGCTTCTAGATAGATCAAGATTTTTTATTAATACAGTGAAGTGTGATTTAGTAAGGGAGTCACCAAAATAAATCGAACCTCCCAAGTCTTAACTGAAGCCTACTTCCTGTAGCAGAAGAAGAA
The DNA here is from genome assembly GCF_949752795.1 of Hyperoodon ampullatus. Classification (NCBI taxonomy): domain Eukaryota; kingdom Metazoa; phylum Chordata; class Mammalia; order Artiodactyla; family Ziphiidae; genus Hyperoodon; species Hyperoodon ampullatus. The sequence goes on along the minus strand of NC_136927.1, from coordinate 14,161,705 downwards.
ATTCTGTCTTCGTGTTGCCTTGGGCAATAGCTAAGGGTCTGTAATATAACCCTTCCTCACATAATAAAGTACAAACATCCAGCCCTTGCAAGCATAATAAAGAACTTTAACTGTGATTTCTCTGCAATTCCTTTGAACATCATAATTGTCATGATTTTCTGTCACACCACATGCTCTGCTGCCGGAAGTCTTTTCTTCTCGACTGACCCTCACAGCATAATTCTTTGATCTCCATTCTAATGGGGGAGAGGCAGAAGGCTTGAAGAGAGTTTTTTACTACCAGTCATCTCTAAGTGTATTATTAGAATGAGAGAAAAAGATTTAATAGCTGCCATTGGCACGCTGGCCTTGGAAGGCATTAATATTTACTTAGAGCTGAGGAAACAATGAAAGCTTTTATGAAGCATACACACAGAGCTGCGGGGCATCAGCCGTGTGTGTGTGTGTGTGTGTGTGTGTGTGTGTGTGGCAGAAAGAACATTTTCAAATATCCAGTTCCCCTTTTTAAGGCAAGGCAAAACCTTTCCATCTCCAGGCAGTAGCTTTAGGCTTGTCCACGAGGTGGCGCAGTCACTTAAATAACGGTTCTTGCTTCCCACACACGTTATTTCCTGCCTTGAGGATGGCATTACAGACGCTCGTCAACCAATGCACAAAATGCAATTCCTAGGCCAAATTAGATGAAATCAATGGAGTGGGAAATGTATGTTCTCTAGAAAGTCCTCCATATTTTGAAATTTTCCAAAGAGCGATTACAACTAACCTTGTCAGGTAATTCCAATAGCTCTCCAAGCCCCACCCAATCCCATCCCCCAATTTAAGTGATTTTTTTCCACAGTCTTACATAAAACAGTAGCTGACTATAACCTTGGACTCTGCTCTTATGGGACCTCCACTTTGGAAAAAGTTATGAAGACTGACAAAAGAATCGAGCCAGTTGAATAATAAACCTCTTTCATAGGTTTCCTGAGTTAACATAAGTGGGGCAAAAGTTGGGATCCATTTTGTTAGGGAAACCACTGACTGAAACACCTGCCCTGGCCAGGACCAATAGTAAACACTTGCATGAGTTTTATTAAACAGGAGGGCCTGGTAAGGAACGTGAAACTAACAAGCCACCACCAACTGGCAGAATTCAGGAAAAGTCGAAAGGAGAGGAGACTCCAGTGATATGTCCTACCAACTTCCCAGAATCCTCCTCACTGGAATCCATCTTTGCTGAGTGATGCGTGTGCGACCAGGAAGGACCCTGAGTCAGAATGATTGGCCAGAGACAACCCGGAAACTAATTCCATCACCATAAAACCCAAGGCTGCGAGCCACGTGGCAGAAAAGTCCTCCTGGTATCCTTTACCCTGCATCTCTCCGTCCGGGCCCCCCTTCCGAATAAAGTCTCTTGCTTTGTTAGCATGACTGTCTCCTCAGACAATTTTTTTCCTAGTGTTAGACAAGAGCCCACTCTCGGGCCCTGGAAGGGGTCCCCATTCCTCCAACATTTTCACATCCAACAAGAACCTTGATTTTAATTTATCATAAATCAGGTGATATACACAGTCCTCAAGAGGAGGTACACTGATGAAAGAAGACACCTGCTCATCACCCAGCTTTGAAGTCCTGTGCTGTTATTGAATCCCACCAACTCAACACACTGAATTAATAAATCTGGTAAGATGATCATATTGCATCTTAATTTCTCCACATTAATTATTCTAAGCATTAAAAACACATAACAGGGCTTCCCTGGTGGCACAGTGGTTGAGCATCTGCCTGCTAATGCAGGGGACACGGGTTCAAGCCCAGGTCTGGGAGGATCCCACATCCCGCGGAGCAACTAGGCCCGTGAGTCACACTACTGAGCCTGCACGTCTGGAGCCTGTGCTCCGCAACAAGAGAGGCCGCCATAGTGAGAGGCCCACGCACCGCGATGAAGAGGGGTCCCCGCTTGCCACAACTAGAGAAAGCCCTCGCACAGAAACGAAGACCCAACACAGCAAAAATAAATTAATTAATTAATAAACTCCTATCCCCAACATCTTCTTTAAAAAAAAAAAAACACATAACATATATGTATAAACCTACAGAATGTGTGTATATATGTATATAAAATACACCACAGTATTTGTAATCATGCTTTTTACCATTCATTTGTAATATCAAGAGATCTTTAAAAAATGTAACTGAATTATTATCAACCTCTGAGGCACCCTGGTAAAGGAAGAAGGAGGGAAAGAATTTAAGTCTGAAGAAAACACAGCATGGTAAACATATTTAAATAGTCAAGCCATTTTTGGAAAACCTCCATGTATAGTGACGTTTCAGAAGGCTTGTGACTCTCCTGAAATGGTATGTGTGTGTGTGTGTGTGTGTGTGTGTGTGTGTATGCTTGTCAACACTTCTCTGGATAAAGAAGCCACAGCTTTGAGGTCCAAAGTGGGGAGGGGTGTGGTTTGCAGGGAGGAAGGGGGAAGAAAAAGAGGCGTGAAGAGAGGAGGAGAAGGAGCTGAGGTTGGAGCTGGGATAGAGACCTCTTACCATGTGGCTCTTCAAAACACAAGAGACAATTAGCTGCTTTTCATAATGCTAGAGAAAAAGCAGCTTACTTACCTGTTGTGCAAATGAGCTGAATGATTCTGTGACATTTACACCTACGAGAAGAACACTGCCAGTGCCACTGGTAAGTGTAGATTGCTTCTCAAATATTAAAGAGAGGGAATGATTTCGCTTTTACCATCTGTTATTTGAAAGAAAACTACACAATTTTCCGGGTCGCTAAGTGATCCGCGAGGGATGAGGAGAGCTTCCTTTTCTAATATTACAGGACTTCTAAATACCCAAATCAGAGAATTATATTCCGCCAATGATAATTTCACAAGAAGCCACAAAATATGTGCAGATCACGGTTTAGAAAGATACCCTGAGTTAATGTGTAAGAGAAACAAAGTACTGTTCTTTTGAAAATGAACTCCAATCAGGTCAAGCCCCACAAAACCCAGCAAGCTGACGTTTTTCTCTGTTCCTGTTATAATTGTGATAGGAAACTGTTCTTCTGGGTGGTTCTATCTACTTGACTTTATTTGTCCTTTTTTATGTGGGGAGTGGACACAGTAGTATTAGAGCCCCAAGTCTTAGCCAGAAATACCTCCAAGCAATCATTTGGTCACCTAAGTGGCTCATGTCCCCAGAACTCCAAATCATGGTTGTCAGGGCTGGGTACAGAGATAAAAATGTCATTGTGAATGACCATTTGCTACATTTGTAGCATGGGGAGGGGTATAAATGTCATAACTGTCTTTAAAATACTCTGTCATTGTGTCACAAGGGGTTATCAGAAGTTTGTTTATTTTGCCATCTTCATTTGAATCAGACTGAGACTTTTCAGACTGATTGCCTTCATCCCATCAAGCCAAAGCCACCACCACATAGGCAGAACATCTATTTTTAGTTCCACGTGATCAGCTTGATGACACAGGGTGAGGACTGAAAGGTCACCCAGCAAGTTACACAGCAAAGGAGGAACTGGGATGTTAGATAGGCAATGTGTGCTACAATAAATACTCCTCAGGTGGTTGATACTAATCCTCTCTCTTCCAGAGAAAGTTGATTAATACATTTTTCCCTTCTTTAAAGCTGAACAAAATTGAATGATCAAGGTTCATGGAAAAGGTGGCATTGAAACCTCATTCTCATTATCTGTGTCTTGACCCTAAATTACTCAGTACTTAGGCTGAGTAAGCTGAGAATACTCACTGCAGAACCATGTAATTCACAGAAGTTGTGAGGTACTTTTCCAGTCCACATCTTGGAAGTCACCACAGTCTTCTGTGTCTCACCAGGTTTCTAGAATTTCTAGGGTTGAAGAGGTGTTCTGTCTGCTTTGCTACACCCCTTTGCTTCCTCTTAAAGGCCTCCAATGGGCCAATAGTTTTGGGTCCAGTTTGCATCAATTCAATCCACCAGCACTATGGAGGCCCAAGGTCAATGTGCATACACAAGAACTTTCTTCATCTCGTTTACTGCTCTATCCTCAGCACGTAATACTGAATTGAGCCCACTGAGAGCCTTAATGTGTGAGGTAATTAATCAACTAGCATGGGGTGAAGGGTGGTAAGGGGTGAGGAAGGCTGTGTATAAGTGGAGTAGGTGGTCACCTGAGCATTGTGCCCTGAGGAATGCTGAGGGACACCAACTCCATCATCCTGTCAAGGCCCTCCTGAAATTTCCTTGGTTAAAATTACCTATTTGTGTTCAAGTGTTGCTTTCAGGAGACTACTAATAGGCAAACCACATCACCTGGTGATGAGTTGAGATGGGCCCAAGAAGGGGCATCTTCCAAGAGCAGAAAATGTTGAAGAGACCCCAAAATATTACATAACAGTTGGAAAAAGTCATGCAAAATTTTAAGCCGCTCTACTCTTGGCCAACTTTTCTCTTCCCATGGCTCCCCCGGCATTTATTAAATCTCACTTGTGTCCCAGAAAAGATCTGAGACAAAGTCAAGGCTTGAAGGAGTTTTGGGAAGCCCCCCACCCCCTTTCACCCCACTCTCAGGCTCCTGCACTGATTTGCAGATGAATCGGTGCTGCTTGCCAGGAACCACCTTGGTTAGAATGATTTCATTTCTCCTAACTTACACATAGAAAAATGATTTTGAGTGACTTTGCTCTAGGCTAAAGAAGAAATGAGGAAGGCAGGCAGATTCTTTCCCCTGGATACACTTTGCCTGTTTTCTTTAATTTTTCATCCTCCATGAGTGCCTGCAACATTTGCTGGCTTCACTAAAAGCTATTATATAAGATGAATGAGCCCCAAAGACTATAGTATATGGAGGGCGGGCCTCCCCTGCACCAGCAAATAAACCATTTCCTACTTGCTGAGAGACCAAGGGGTTTTCCTCCTTTAAAGTTATTTTGTTTCTTGTTTTTATTACAAATAGAAAACATAAACCATGACATCTACCATCTTGGGCTTTGAAATATGAAAGTCAAGGGAAAACTAATTTGGGAAGAGAGATGAAGCACTTTGAAGGAGAGATAAAACAGCAAAGTTGAAAGAGTAATGCTATATGGACAAACTGGAATCTAAGGTGAATATGTAGACAACTGTAATCAAAATGAATGATAGTGGAAAGCCAGCAGGATGGGAACATCTGAGGCAACCATCCGATCTGGTTTGACCAGATAAGATGGCTATCTTGTGTTTAATATTAACGGTTTCCTACACCATAAAATAGACCATCACTGTCATACTCAGAGGAAAAGAAAATGGAGTCATCAGAATTTGTCACCATTTCTATACACAGTTAAATGTATAAAAATGTATGTATCCACATAATTCCAAGTGAGGAAACTTAGGGTTAGCTTTTTTCAAGATCCCCAGGCTTGGAATATGTTCAAACAAGTTTAAAGCCCAACATTTCTCACAGCCCTATGAATTTCGCCTCTCTACTAAGCATAATATCTAGACAAATAATTCCACACCATCAACATTAAAGCTGAAAGATCTTGTTTTGATAGAATGTCTCTGTGTAATTTTTAAATATGATTTTAAAAGATTCTTACCTGGAAAATGCTGCAATATTATCGTCCAAGGTTTCCTGATCATTTGCCCCAGATTTATAATAGTCATATATAGACTTTGGAAGTATGGATTTAGCATGTTGTTCATAATCACTGATGCAAACAAGCCGGGTGAACATTTTCCTGTTGCGAACCCTAGGATATTTTTCTTTTTTTTCCCTGTGTTGCTTTCTACATCCTGACAATTCTGTTATTTGTCAATTATTAATAGACTTTTTCCAAAGTTCAGATTTAGTTCTCTGTTGCGTACATTAAGAGAGCAAACATATACTTAGACTTTGAAATTTTATTTGCAGCTGTCTGCCAAAGAACAGGTAGTACACCTAAGCCACAAGAAGTTGGGTTGGGGAGGCAACAGAAGGGGATTAGGTGTTTGTCACATTAAAGGGCAGAAGAGGGCTTCCCTGGTGGCCCAGTGGTTGGGAGTCCGCCTGCCGATGCAGGGGACATGGGTTCGTGCCCCGGTAGGGGAAGATCCCGCGTGCCGCAGAGCGGCTGCGCCCATGAGCCATGGCCACTGAGCCTGTGCGTCCAGAGTCTGTGCTCCACAACGGGAGAGGCCACAACAGTGAGAGGCCCACGTACCGCAAAAAAAAAAAAAAAAAAAAAAAGTCAGAAGAATGAGTAAAAATTAAAAACCTAGAGAAGTATTTGCCTAAAGCCGCTCTTAACTCAGTTCTGCCTAAGGCTGCTTCTTCCCTGGGGCATGTGCCTTTGCTGCCTAACTGGTACTGGAATGGGCTGCCCACTCATTTTCATTCCATATTTGGATCATGCACATATATGAAAAAGAGCTTATGAAATGAATGGGGCATCTATTACTGGAAGGGGGATCCCTTCCAGGGCCCAAGAGTGGACCCTTGTCTAACACTTGGAAATGAATTGTCTGAGGAGACACACTTACTGACAAAAGCAAAAGACTGTATTGGGAAGGGGCGCCCAGGCAGAAAAGCAGCAGGGGAAGGGAACCCAGGAAAACTGCTCTGCCACGTGACTCGCAGTCACGTTTTATGATGATGATAATCTCGTTAGATTTCCAGATAGTCTCTGGCCAGTCATCTTGCTTGTACCCATATTTGGTCTGACTCAGCATCCTTCTTAACTCTCCTCTTGCCTTCTTGGCTCGCATTTCTCAGCCAAGATAGATTCCAGTGCAAGGTTTCTGGGAGTTTGGCATCTCCTCCTTCTTTTTGGCTCCTCTAGAATTCTCCTGGTTAGTGTTCGGCAACAGCACTGTGTTCCTTATCAGGACCTCCTGTTGAGACAACTCATGCAAGACATTTATCATCATGCCTGGCCAAGGCAGGAGGTTTCAGTCCGTGGTTCCCTAACACATCCAGTAAATACAGGGTATCTACACAATATGAAACTCAGCTGATTATAAACATTTGGCTTTAACAAGGAACATTAAGGCCAAATTTACAGTTAATTCTTAGAATTTTATTCTTGCTCTGGAGAGGATGCAAGCAAGTGCCAGTCCAAAAGACCATGTGATATCAATCCAAATTTCACTCAGTCATGGAACAAACACCTGGGGAAGATTCATGTTAGTAAGAAATGACTCAGAAAGCAATGGCTTTGACATCAGTTAGACCTGGTTTTCAATCTGGGAGCCCCCACTTAAAACTGCTCACGTGCTGTCCAGCAGCTGAATTCCAACTGCCTACACCTCTATGAGAATGCTCTTTTAAATTTGGAGCCTGCTTTTCCATCCACGTGGCATGCTAAAGTGCTATGGAGTCAATGCCCCATGGAATAATCCTCCACCGAGGGCTTAGTGGAATTGGTATATAAATACCAAATCCCTCACTCATCTGGGGGTTAACTCATAGGTGTGTGTTCTACAGTGCAGGCTTCAGTTGCCCACAAGTGTTAGTAGGTTGCTAAGCAACCCTGCGTTGGCTGACTTCCCTTACAATCTCACTCCCCTACCCTTTAATTTAATCAAAGAGCTTTACGCTGTTAGGATTAACATTAAATTATAGATAGGTTTATTCCTAAAGTTCACAAATGCTTACTTTTTGCTTCAGTGTAGTGATAACTAAATTAACCCTAAAAATACTATTGGAATGTGAAATTCTGTTAATATGTTAAGGGAGTTCTAAAAGAAATAACTCCATCGCACAGTTAACAAAATCATTATGAAAATTGATCTATCTTACTTGCTGCGAGAACTGATTCAAAAGTTGCATATTAAAGCAACACCTTTTATTTACATATGCATTTACTTACAATTTTGACACTTATTAAAACTTTTAGCACCTTGCAATTAAAGTAATTTTGATGCAGAGGCAATTTGTCATTCTAGAATGAACCTTGAACAAGTCAAGTGCTTGAGAAACTAAAGGAGATAAGGGCCAGTACTTCCCAAAGGGTGACCCTAGAGCAGCGGTGTCAGCCTCACCTGGAAACTTTTGTTAGAAATGAAAGTTCTCCCGGGTAAGATGGCGGAAGAGTAAGACGCGGAGATTACCTTCCTCCCCACGGATACACCAGAAATACAGCTACACGTGGAACAACTCCTACAGAACACCTACCGAACGCTGGCAGAAGACCCCAGACCTCCCAAAAGGCAAGAAACTCCCCACATACCTGGGTAGGGCAAAGCGGAGAGATTCCCGCACAGAGGATCGGTTCCGAGCTGCACTCACCAGCCCGAGAGGCTTGTCTGCTCGCCCGCCGGGGCGGGCGGCGGTGGAAGCTGAGGCTCGGGCTTTGGTCAGAGCGCAGGGAGAGGACTGGGGCTGGCGGCGAGAACTCAGCCTGACGGGGGCTAGTGTGCCACAGCTAGCCGGAAGGGAGTCCGGGAAAACTCTGGAGCTGCCGAAGAGGCAAGAGACTTTTTCTTCCCCCTTGGTTTCCTGGTGCGCGAGGAGAGGGGATTAAGAGAGCTGCTTAAAGGGGCTCCACAGACAGGCGCGAGTCACGACTGAAAGCGCGGAGCCCAGTGACGGGTGTGGGACGCTGGGGCTGCTGCTGCCGCCGCCAAGAAGCCTGTGTGCGAGCGCAGGTCACTGTCCACACCGCCCTTCCAGGAGCCTGTGCAGCCCGCCACTGCCGGGGTCCAGGGATCCAGGGGCGGCTTCCCTGGGACAACACACGGCGCGCCTCGGGCTGGTGCAACGTCACGCCGACCTCTGCCGCTGCAGGCTCGCCCCGCACTCCGTGCCCCTCCCTCCCGCGCGGCCTGAGTGAGCCAGAGTCCCCGAAGAGGCTTCTCCTTTGACCCTGTCCTGTCTGAGCGAAGAACAGACGCCCTCCGGCGACCTACACGCAGAGGCGGGGCCAAATCCAAAGCTGAGACCCAGGAGCTGTGAGAACAAAGAAGAGAAAGGGAAACCTCTCCCAGCAGCCTCAGAAGCAGCGGATTAAAGCTCCATAATCAACTTGATGTACCCTGCATCTGTGGAATACATGAATAGACAAAAATCATCCCAAATTGAGGAGCCAGGAGTCAGTGCTGTGTCTCTAAGGTGGGAGAGCCAACCTCAGGACACTGGTCCACAAGAGACCTCCCAGCTCCACATAATATCAAAGAGCGAAAATCTTCCAGAGATCTCCATCTCAACACCAGCACCCAGCTTCACTCAACGACCAGCAAGCGACAGTGCTGGACACCCTATGCCAAACAACTAGCAAGACAGGAACACAACGCCACCCATTAGCAGAGAGGTGGCCTAAAATCATAAAAAGCCCGCAGACACCCCAAAACACACCACCAGACGTGGACCTGCCCACCAGAAAGACAAGATCCAGCCTCATCCACCAGAACACAGGCACTAGTCCCCTCCACCAGGAAGCCTACACAACCCACTAAACCAACCTTAGCCACTGGGGACAGACACCAAAAACAACGGGAACTACGAACCTGCAGCCTGCAAAAAGGAGACCCCAAACACAGTAACATAAGAAAAATGAGAAGACAGAAAAACACACAGCAGGAGAAGGAGCAAGATAAAAACCCACCAGACCTAACAAATGAAGAGGTAATAGGCAGTCTACCTGAAAAAGAATTCAGAATAATGATGGTAAAGATGATCCAAGATTCTATTTCCCAGATCCAAAATCTTGGCAATAGAATAGACAAAATGCAAGAAACAGTTAACAAGGACCTAGAAGAACTAAAGATGAATCAAGCATCGATTAAAAACACAATAAATGAAATGAAAAATACTCTAGATGGGATCAATAGCAGAATAAGTGAGGCAGAAGAACGGATAAGTGAGGTGGAAGATAAAATAGTGGAAATAACTGCTGCAGAGCAAAATAAAGAAAAAAGAATGAAAAGAACAGAGGACAGTCTCAGAGACCTCTGGGACAATATTAAACGCACCAACATTCGAATTATAGGGGTTCCAGAAGAAGAAGAGAAAAAGAAAGGGACTGAGAAAATATTTGAAGAGATTATAGTTGAAAACTTCCCTAATATGGGAAAGGAAATAGTTAATCAAGTCCAGGAGGCACAGAGAGTCCCATAGAGAATAAATCCAAGGAGAAATACGCCAAGACACATATTAATCAAACTGTCAAAAATTAAACACAAAGAAATCATATTAAAAGCAGCAAGGCAAAAACAACAAGTAACACACAAGGGAATCCCCATCAGGATAACAGCTGATCTCTCAGCAGAAACTCTACAAGCCAGAAGGGAGTGGCAGGACATAATTAAAGTGATGAAGGAGAAAAACCTGCAACCAAGACTACTCTACCCAGCAAGGATCTCATTCAGATTTGATGGAGAAATTAAAACCTTTACAGACAAGCAAAAGCTGAGAGAGTTCAGCACCACCAAACCAGCTTTACAACAAATGCTAAAGGAACTTCTCTAAGCAAGAAACACAACAGAAGGAAAAGACCTACAATAACGAACCCAAAACAATTAAGAAAATGGGAATAGGAACATACATATCGATAATTACCTTAAATGTAAATGGACTAAATGCTCCCACCAAAAGACACAGAGTGGCTGAATGGATACAAAAACAAGACCCATATATATGCTGTCTACAAGAGACCCACTTCAGACCTAGAGACACATACAGACTGAAAGTAAGGGGATGGAAAAAGGTATTCCATGCAAATGGAAACCAAAAGAAAGCTGGAGTAGCAATTCTCATATCAGACAAAATAGACTTTAAAATAAAGACTACTAGAAGAGACAAAGAAGGACACTACATAATGATCAAGGGGTCGAACCAAGAAGAAGATATAACAATTGTAAATATTTATGCACCCAACATAGGAGCACCTCAATACATACGGCAAATACTAACAGCCATAAAAGGAGAAATCGACAGTAACACAATCATAGTAGGGGACTTTAACACCCCACTTTCACCAATGGACAGATCATCCAAAATGAAAATAAATAAGGAAACACAAGGTTTAAATGATACATTAAACAAGATGGACTTAATTGATATTTATAGGACATTCCATCCAAAAACAACAGAATACACATTTTTCTCAAGTGCTCATGGAACATTCTCCAGGATAGATCATATCTTGGGTCACAAATCAAGCCTTGGTAAATTTAAGAAAATTGAAATTGTATCAAGTATCTATTCCGACCACAATGCTATGAGACTAGACATCAATTACAGGAAAAGATCTGTAAAAAATACAAAAACATGGAGGCTAAACAATACACTACTGAATAACGAAGTGATCACTGAAGAAATCAAAGAGGAAATTAAAAAATACCTAGAAACAAATGACAATGGAGACATGACGACCCAAAACCTATGGGATGCAGCAAAAGCAGTTCTAAGAGGGAAGTTTATAGCAATACAATCCCACCTTAAGAAACAGGAAACATCTCGAATAAACAACCTAACCTTGCACCTAAAGCAATTAGAGAAAGAAGAACAAAAACATCCCAAAGTTAGCAGAAGGAAAGAAATCATAAAAATCAGGTCAGAAATAAATGAAAAAGAAATGAAGGAAACGATAGCAAAGATCAATAAAACTAAAAGCTGGTTCTTTGAGAAGATAAACAAAATTGATAAACCATTAGCCAGACTCATCAAGAAAAAAAGGGAGAAGACTCAAATCAATAGAATTAGAAATGAAAATGGAGAAGTAACAACTGACACTGCAGAAATACAAAAGATCATGAGAGATTACTATAAGCAACACTATGCCAATAAAATGGACAACCTGGAAGAAATGGATAAATTCTTAGAAATGCACAACCTGCCAAGACTGAATCAGGAAGAAATAGAAAATATGAACAGACCAATCACAAGCACTGAAATTGAAACTGTGATAAAAAATCTTCCAACAAACAAAAGCCCAGGACCAGATGGCTTCACAGGCGAATTCTATCAAGCATTTAGAGAAGAGCTAACACCTATCCTTCTCAAACTCTTCCAAAAGATAGCAGAGGGAGGAACACTCCCAAACTCATTCTATGAGGCCACCATCACCTTGATACCAAAACCAGACAAGGATGTCACAAAGAAAGAAAACTACAGGCCAATATCACTGATGAACATAGATGCAAAAATCCTCAACAAAATACTAGCAAACAGAATTCAACAGCACATTAAAAGGATCATACACCATGATCAAGTGGGGTTTATTCCAGGAATGCAAGGATTCTTCAATATACGCAAATCAATCAACGTGATACACCATATTAACAAATTGAAGGAGAAAAACCATATGATCATCTCAATAGATGCAGAGAAAGCTTTCGACAAAATTCAACACCCATTTATGATAAAAACCCTGCAGAAAGTAGGCATAGAGGGAACTTTCCTCAACATAATAAAGGCCATATATGACAAACCCACAGCCAGCATCGTCCTCAATGGTGGAAAACTGAAACCATTTCCACTGAGATCAGGAACAAGACAAGGTTGCCCACTCTCACCACTCTTATTCAACATAGTTTTGGAAGTTTTAGCCACAGCAATCAGAGAAGAAAAGGAAATAAAAGGAATCCAAATCGGAAAAGAAGAAGTAAAGCTGTCACTGTTTGCAGATGACATGATACTATACATAGAGAATCCTAAAGATGCTACCAGAAAACTACTAGAGCTAATCAATGAATTTGGTAAAGTTGCAGGATACAAAATTAATGCACAGAAATCTCTGGCATTCCTATATACTAATGATGAAAAATCTGAAAGTGAAATCAAGGAAACACTCCCATTTACCATTGCAACAAAAAGAATAAAATATCTAGGAATAAACCTACCTAAGGAGACAAAAGACCTGTATGCAGAAAATTATAAGACACTGATGAAAGAAATTAAAGATGATACAAATAGATGGAGAGATGTACCATGTTCTTGGATTGGAAGAATCAACATTGTGAAAATGACTCTACTACCCAAAGCAATCTACAGATTCAATGCAATCCCTATCAAACTACCACTGGCATTTTTCACAGAACTAGAGCAAAAAATTTCACAATTTGTATGGAAACACAAAAGACCCCGAATAGCCAAAGCAATCTTGAGAATGAAAAATGGAGCTGGAGGAATCAGGCTCCCTGACTTCAGACTATACTACAAAGCTACAGTAATCAAGACAGTGTGGTACTGGCACAAAAACAGAAAGATAGATCAATGGAACAGGATAGAAAGCCCAGAGATAAACCCACGGACACATGGTCACCTTATCTTTGATAAAGGAGGCAGGAATGTACAGTGGAGAAAGGACAGTCTCTTCAATAAGTGGTGCTGGGAAAACTGGATAGGGACATGTAAAAGTATGAGATTAGATCATTCCCTAACACCATACACAAAAATAAGCTCAAAATGGATTAAAGACCTAAATGTAAGGCCAGACACTATCAAACTCTTAGAGGAAAACATAGGCAGAACACTCTATGACATAAATCACAGCAAGATCCTTTTTGACCCACCTCCTAGAGAAATGGAAATAAAGACAAAAATAAACACATGGGACCTAATGAAACTTCAAAGCTTTTGCACAGCAAAGGAAACCATAAACAAGACCAAAAGACAACCCTCAGAATGGGAGAAAATATTTGCAAATGAAGCAACTGACAAAGGATTAATGTCCAAAATTTATAAGCAGCTCATGCAGCTCAATAACAAAAAAACAAACAGCCCAATCCAAAAATGGGCAGAAGACCTAAATAGACATTTCTCCACAGAAGATATACAGACTGCCAACAAACACATGAAAGGATGCTCAACATCTTTACTCATTAGAGAAATGCAAATCAAAACTACAATGAGATATCATCTCACACCAGTCAGAATGGCCATCATCAAAAACTCTAGAAACAATAAATGCTGGAGAGGGTGTGGAGAAAAGGGAACACTCTTGCACTGCTGGTGGGAATGTGAATTGGTACAGCCACTGTGGAGAACGGTATGGAGGTTCCTTAAGAAACTACAAATAGAACTACCATATGACCCAGCAATCCCACTACTGGGCATATACCCTGAGAAAACCATAATTCAAAAAGAGACATGTACCAAAATGTTCATTGCAGCTCTATTCACAATAGCACGGAGATAGAAACAACCTAAGTGTCCATCATCGGATGAATGGATAAAGAAGATATGGCACATATATACAATGGAATATTACTCAGCCATAAAAAGAAATGAAACTGAGCTATTTGTAATGAGGTGGATAGACCTAGAGTCTGTCATACAGAGTGAAGTAAGTCAGAAAGAGAAAGACAAATACCGTATGCTGACACATATATATGGAATTTAAGAAAAAAAAAAGTCATGAAGAACATAGGGGTAAGACAGGAATAAAGACACAGACCTACTAGAGAATGGACTTGAGGATATGGGGAGGGGGAAGGGTAAGCTGTGACAAAGTGAAAGAGTGGCATGGACATATATACAGTACCAAACGTAAGGTAGATAACTAGTGGGAAGCAGCCGCATAGCACAGGGAGATCAGCTCGGTGCTTTGTGACCGCCTGGAGGGGTGGGATAGGGAGGGTGGGAGGGAGACGCAAAAGGGAGGGGATATGGGAACATATGTATATGTATACCTGATTAAATTTGTTATAAAGCAAAAAATAATAATAATAAAAAAAAAAAGAAATGAAAGTTCTCAGGCCCCACCCTTGTCCTGCTGAATCAGAAGCTCTACAGCCTTTTGTGATGTAACAAACTTTCCAGGTGACTCTGATGTACAGTATGGTTTGAGAACCACTGCTCTGGCTTTATTGAGAGTAAAGGAGGATTTATTTTAAGAAGCTCGAATTAAAAGAAAAAGAAAAAATTCCACTCTCATCTGTACTATTGGAGCTGGCAGCTGACTTGGTGTACAAACCATCTTTGCGGATAAACTAAATATAATCCCCAAATCGTTTCATGAATCTCTTGGTGGAGAGAACTAAAAGAAGTGGGTGGAGTTTAGAACCGCCTCTGTTAATTTGTGATAATTACATTGTTTAAATATCTCACATTTTTTCAGAGACAATACATTCTGTAAAACTCTGCTCTAGGTCTCTGTGAAGTGAGAAGCTGAGGACAAAACAGGACAAGTTCAGGCTTTGTTCAAGCTGCTAAAGCTTGCACTTGCCCACCGCTGCTGACCGCCAAATTTGGGAATCAGAATGGTAAATGGCCAGGAGATGGCCTCTGCTGCTGGATTTGAGCTAAAAGATAGAGGGGTTTTTTGCTTTTTTTTTTTTTTTTTTTACACTGGACTTTCTTTATTCATGTCAACCCTTCTTAACATCCCAATAAAATGTTCAGCAGAATAATGCCTCGCTGTCTCCGCAGCTCTTGGGTATTTTCCAAACCATGGGGAACTCTCCTCTTGCCTTCATCAGAAGGAAAACTCAAGCAGGAGCTCTAAGAGAACTCCACATCCTCAGTTGGATCTTCCCTCACTTGTCTCAGGTGTGATGGAGACTATTGCTTGAAGGATGTCTTATTTCCGGCTTTTAGCCTTTCAGAGGCTTTTCATTTTCAATGAGATGTAGCGTAGGTAGAATCTTAGTCATCTTCACTGTTCTAAGCACTAGAAGGGGCTAGAAGGGGCTGTTCACAATGTCACAATCACCAGTACCTAGCGAGACACCAGGCCATCCAGGATAGCTGAAGGGATTGACTCTTACAAGGGTAAAAAATATTTCATTGTGAGTTTGTTAGCGGGAAACTGGGTTTGCCTCTTGGTGGGTGTTGAGACAATAGACAAAATCAAGCCAACGATTGGGAGAAGGAAGGATTTATTATTACTTGCAGAAAGTAAAGGAAGATGTATTATTACTTGCAGAAAGTAAGGGGGTCTTTCCCAAAGCAGTGTCTCCCCTAACAGCAAAATTGGGGAAGTTTTTTTTTTTTTTTTGGAATTTTATTTTATTTTTTTATACAGCAGGTTCTTCTCAGTTATCCATTTTATACATATTGGTGTATATGTGTCAACCCCAGTCTCCCAAAAATTGGGGAAGTTTTAAGCAAAGGGTCAATGTATATTCATGAAGGAGCTGGAGCAGAGGAGAATTCAGCATAGAATTAGGTCAAAGGTCGACAGAGTCCAAGTTTTAGTTGATTGCAGTTAGGAGGGTCAACTTAATCATTCCATCCTCCACCTGGGGCGGGGAGGTGGGGGGGCTTAGTTCCTACAGAACTCTAAGATACATTATTACATATATCCCTTGAGGAGGAACTAGGACTCTGCTGTATCACTGCACTATTGTTTGACTGTCTTTTCTCTGTTCCTGCATTCCTTTGTTCCCTTGAGATCATTAATTACCGAGACCTTTTCAAGGGCAAGCATTGCAGCCATGCTTAGATCACTAAATGGCTCAGGCCAAAATGGCTTCCTTTATGTCAGAAAAAGAGAAGCCAAATGTAGTCTTTTCCTCTGGGGACCCTCCTACCCTATCTGCCTACAGTTTTACTTTGCATTTTCCTGAATATTAATGAGTTTGATAATCCTTTTTATGTTTGTTTATTGGCTTTTTATGTTTTCCAACTTGTGAAATGCTTGCTCATGTCTTTGGTGAATTTTTATATTAGATTTGTTGTTGTTGATAGGTAGAATTTCTTTATATACTTTGGATACACCTTTTGTGGTTATACATATATAAGGTACATTTTTACTAAGTTCTTGACGTTTTTCCCACACACAAGATGCCAATGTCAGTCTCAAAGCTGTTTGATTGAGGGCAAGTGGTTAGATAGTCCCCATTTTCTTTCTCTTCCTTCCTTCCTCCTTTTCTTTCTTCCTCTCCCCTTCCTTCTCTTTGACTTCATCTTTAACTTCATTTTCTTTCTCTTCTTTTTCTTCCCTTTCCTCTTCTTCCTCCCCCTCATTCTCTTAATTTTGTTCCTCTTTTATCCCTCTCCTTATTCTAATTAGAGTCAAGTTCTAAATGGGCAAGGTGCCTCTAGCCAGGTGACTTTTTTTTTTTTTTTCTGGTTCATCCACTAAATGTGTTGCCCTTTGAGGTCCTGGCTTTGAGCTGTGATGAAAGTGTGCACAACTGTTGCAAGCTTCTGGAAAGGTCCCCTCTTTCATTCTGTGCAAAAAGGCAGGACTTTGCAACAGTCCCTGTCAGTGGTCTGAAGATGGAGATGAGGTGCAAAGAGTTTTCTTGTGCTTCTCCACTACACTAGTTAACATCTCTTTGAGTATCCACCTTGAAAGTGATATGGTTTGTCTTCTGTTCCCCAAGGTCCATGAAGCAATTAAAATAGAAATCCAATTCAAGGGTTCAGCACATGCCCTTGGAGGAAAAGTGGCTCTGCTTACCTCTCTGGGCTCTTGCTCTCATTCAACTTTGGTCTGTTTATTCCTTACTATTTTATGAAGATGCCGATGCCTTGTACACTGTGCTACTCATTATTGCTCTTCAGCAAATTGATCTCTTTTCTTCCAGGCTCATCCTAGGATTGCATGTCCTGATTTACATGTGGTATGGTAGGGTCATAAAACCTGTTGGCCAAAGAATCATGGGTGGAAGTGTAGTGTGTCAATTCTGGGACAGAGAATTTAATTGGAACTGAAACCCTCTGGGCCTAATGTTTCCTCTGCCATGATAACTAACAGTATTAATACCGGACAGGGCCCTGTGGGGCTCCTGGGCACAAAGGTTTTCTGTGTCCCCCCTTTCTTTGATTACAGGAAATAGCCTTCATTCAGCCTCTGTGACCTTCCCTGAATTCCAAGGGGCAAATTCAAGCAGTTGTTAATTAGGGAAGGGAAGGGATGCAAGACAAGGGAGAAATAAACAGTCAAGAGAAACAATAGTGCAGCCTTGGGGCAAGGTCCTTGTTCCCCATCAAAGGATATACACAACAACATCTTTGAGCTGTTTTGCAGATACTGAAACCCCCTCCAGGTGGGAAAAGTTAACGATTAACAACGGTATGCTGCCCACAAGAAAACAGACCCCAGACCAGTTGGAACCTGAAGGTTGATGATGCTGACTCCTACTTATCTCACCATCAACCCATCAGAAGAATGTCCATGAGCTGATCACACCCTCTTTGAACCATTACTATAAAACTTCTCACTATCCTCTCCAAGTGGGGACACATAGTTTTTTGAGGCAGGAGGTCACTGTGTCCCCCTTTGCCTGGCAAAGTAATAAAGTTACCCTTTTCTTCTTCACCCAGAACTCTGTTTCCAAGATTCAATTTGGCACTGATGTACAGAGAAGCTTTCGGCATCAATTTTCCAAATAGTGGCTGTTCCAGCAGCCTGAGTTCCCAAATGTGGGCATCATGGAGCATAGCCTCTAGCCAGTACAAAATGGTTATGGAGTGTGAGCAAGAATAAACTTTTGTTGTTTTAAGACACTGACATTTTGAAGTTTTTTACTACTGCAGTACACCCTGACTGACTTAAAAAATAGTATTAGAGAAAGAGTAACAAAGAAGAAAAAATGTTGGGTATTTGGTTAGGGGGTGAGTCATCGTAGGAAAACTATTAAAGTTAAGAAGCATTAAAATTCATGTCATGCAGTGGCAAAACCATTATTATTCATATCACTAGCAATAACTTGGAAGGCATATCACCTACTTAATGAACCCCTTAAGGGAAAAAGTTGGAAAGCAAATATATAGCATGTGTTGGCTACTATTTAGCTGCGTTGGGTGCATTACTACAAGAAAAAGTAAACAAGCTCACAAAAACTTGGCTGATTTATACACAAGGAAAAAAAGAGATTCCCCAAAAAGAGAGTCCAGAAATGTGGAGATTTGAAAGGCTTGCAGATGCTACTTGTTCCCAAACCTTGTCAATAAAATAAAAATTTAAAAGTTGTTTGGGTGATAAAGGTCATTTCAAACTCAGTTCTGTGCAAGCATCAAATCTAGGGCACATCCCTCACACTCCTTGTTAACACAACTGAATGAAGTAAGCCATCTCAGAGCAAGACCCAGATAAGAATATGGTGCTCAATAAATCCTTTCAACAGGACAGCATGACAGGGAAAAGAGTAAAAAGGAGTGGCTGAGATATCCAAGTTATGACCCAGTCCTGCATCATCCAAAATTTAGTGACACAAAGCAAGATCTGTTTTGATATGCTCATAGATTCTGTACACCAGGAATCTGGACAAGGCAAACAGGGATGGCTTTATGCTCTTCCATGATGTGTTATCTCAGATGATATGACATGAATATATGGGGGCTAGAATCATCAAGGGTCCAATCACTCACATATCTGGCACCTTGGCTGGGATGTCTTAAAGGCTAGAGTCAGCTGGGACAATCAATCAGAGATCCTACAACATTAAGCTTCTTCATGTCACTAGGATTTCTTCACCGCAAGGTAGCTCAGGTAATTGAACTTCGTACATGATGGTTTAGCACTCAAAGAGTGAATGTTCTAACAAACAATGCATAAGCTACATGGCTCTTTACAACCCAGACTCAGAAGTCACACAGCACCACTTCCTCTGTTTTTGGTCAAAGCCATCTCAAATTCAAAGGAAAGGAGACACAGACTTCAACTCTGTTTTTTTTTTTTTTTAATGGACCTACAATTATATTTCAGGTGTGCAAGATAGTGATTCAATATATTTTTCTTTTTAACATCACTAACAGTTATTTATTTATTTATTTAAATTGAAGTATAGTTGGCATACAAAATTGGTTTCAGATGTATAACATAGTGGTTCCACATTTATGTACATTATGAAATGATCTCCATAATAAGTCCAGTAACCATCTGTCACAATAGTTATTACAATATTATTGATTGTATTCCCTATGATGTACATTACATTGTCATGACTTATTTATTATATGGCTGAAAGTTTGTACCTTTTAAATCCCCTTTACTTATTTTGTCCATTTCCCTACCCCCCCTTACCTTTAGTACCACCAGTTTTTCTATATCTATGAGTCTGTCTCTGTTTTCTTCTGTTGGTATATGTGTTTGTTTTTCTAGATTCCACAAATGAGTGAAATCATGTAGTAGATGTCTTTCTGTCTGACTTATTTCACTTAGCATAATACCTTCTAGGTCTATTTATGTTCTCCCAAAGGCAAGATTTCATTCATTTTTTTAATGACTGAGTAGTATTCCATGGTGTGTTTGTACACACACACACACACACACACACACACACACACACACACACCACATCTTCCTTCCTTATCCATCCATTGATGGGTACTCAGGTTGCTTCCGTACCTTGGCTATTGTAAGTCATGTTGCAATGAACATAGAGGTGCACATATCTTTTTGAATTAGCATTTTCATTCTCTTTGGATAAATACCCAGCTGTGGAATTGCTGGACCTTCTGGTAGTTCTATTTTTAATTTTTTGAAGAACCGCCATATTGTTTTCTATAATGGCTGTAGCAATTTGCATTCCTACGAACAGTGCACAAGTGTTCCCTTTTCTTCATATCCTCACCAACACTTGTTATTTGTTGTCTTTTTGATAACAGGTATTCTGACAGGTGTGAGGTGATATCTCATTGTGATTTTGATTTGCATTTCCCCATGATTAGTGATGTTGAGCATCTTTTCATGTGCCTGTTGGCCATCTGCATGTCTTCTTTGGAAAAATGTCCATCCAGGTCCTTTGCCTATTTTTCAATCAGATTTTTTTGATACTGAGTTATATGAGTTCCTTGTATATTTTTGAATATCAATGTCTTATTAGATATATGATTTGTAAATATTTTCTCCCATTCAATAGGTTGCCATTTTGTTTTGTTGATGGTCTCCTTCACTGTGCAAAAGCTTTTTAGTTTGACATGGTCCCATCTGTTTATTTTTCTTTTGTTTTTCTTGCCTGAGGAGATATAACCAAAAAAATTGCTAAGACTGATGTCACAGAGCTTACTTCCCATGTTTCCTTCTAGGAGTTTAATGGTTTTAAGCTTACATTTAAGTCTTCAATTCATTTTGAGTTCATTGTTTTATTTTATTATTATTTTTTTTTTGGCTGCCTTGGGTCTTAGTTGCGGCACGCCGTATCTTCATTGAGGCATGCATAATCTTTCATTGCAGCACATGGGCTTCTCTCTAGTTGTGGCATGCAGGTTTTCTCTTTCTAGTTGTGGCACACAGTCTCCAGGTCATGGAGGCTCTGTAGTTGTGGTACGCGGGATCCAGAGTGTGTGGGCTCTGAAGTTTTGTGGCACACAGGCTCTCTCATTGAGGCATGTGAGCTCAGTAGTTGTGGCATATGAACTTAGTTGCCCTGTAAGGTGTAAGATCTTGGCTCCCTGGCCAGGGATCAAATCCATGTCCCCTGCATTGGAAGGCAGATTCTTTACCACTGTACCACCAGGGAAGTTGCTGGGTTCATTTTTTTATATATGGTATAAGACAGAGACTCAAACTTTCTTGTTGTAGTTGTTGTTTATTGCTTTATTTTCTATTTTTAAAAAACACCTTTATTGGAGTATAATTGCTTTACACTGCTGTGCTAGTTTCTGCTGTATAAAAAAGTGAATCAGTTACATGTATACATATATCTCCATATCCCCTCCCTCTTGCACCTGCCTCACACCCTCCCTATCCTACCCCTCTAGGTGGTCACAAACCACCAAGCTGATCTCCCTGTGTTATGCAGCTGCTTCCCACTAACTATCTATTTTACATATGGTAGTGTATATATGTAAATGCTACACTTTCACTTCATCCCAGCTTATCCTTTCACATCCCCGTGTCCTCAAGTCCATTCTCTACCTCTGTGTCGTTATTCCTATCTTGACCCTAGGTTCATCAGAACCATTTTTTTTTTTAGATTCCATATATATGTGTTAGCATATGGTATTTATTTTTCTCTTTCTGACTTACTTCATTCTGTATGACAGACTCTAGGTCTACTCACCTCAAAACAAATAGGCCAATTTCGTTTCTTTTTATAGCCAAGTAATATTCCATTGTATATATGTGCCACATCTTCTTTATCCATTCACCTGTTGATGGACACTTTGGATACGTCCAAGTCCTGGCTATTGTAAATAGTGCTGCAATAAATATTGTGGTACATGTCTCATTTTGAATTATGGTTTCCTTATGGTATATGACCAGTAGTGGGATTGCTGGGTCATACAGTAGTTTTCTTTGTAGTTTTTTTAAGGAACCTCCATATTGTTCTCCATGGTGGCTGTATCAGTCTACATTCCCACCAACAGTGCAAGAGGGTTCCCTTTTCTCCACACTCTCCAGCATTTATTGTTTGTAGATCTTTTGATGATGGTCATTCTGACTGGTGTGAGGTGATACCTCATTATAGTTTTGATTTGCATTTTTCTAATGATTTGTGATGTTGGGCATCCTTTCATGTGTTTGTTGGCAATCTGTATATCTTCTTTGGAGAAATGTCTATTTAGGTCTTCTTCCCATTTTTGGATTGGGTTGTTTGTTTTTTTAACATTGAGCTGCATGAGCTGCTTGTAAATTTTGAAGATTAATCCTTTGTCAGTTGCTTCATTTGCAAATATTTTCTCCCATTCTGAGGGTTGTCTTTTTGTCTTGTTTATGGTTTCCTTTGCTGTGCAAAAGCTTTTAAGTTTCATTAGGTACCATTTTTTTATATTTCTATTTCTCTAGGAGGTGGGTCAAAAAGGACATAGCTGTGATTTATGTCATAGAGTGTTCTGCCTATGTTTTCCTCTAAGAGTCTGATAGTGCCTGTCCTTACATTTAGGTCTTTAATCCATTTTGAGTTTATTTTTGTGTATGGTGTTAAGCGTTCTAACTTCATTCTTTTGCATTTAGCTGTTCAGTGTTCCCAGCACCACTTATTGAAGAGGCTGTCTTTTCTCCATTGTATATTCTTGCCTCCTTTGTCAAAGATAAGGTGACCATATATGTGTGGGTTTATCTCTCAGCTTTCTATCCCGTTCAATTGATCTAAATTTCTGTTTTTGTACCAATACCATACTGTCTTGATTACTGTAGCTTTGTAGTATAGTCCAAAAGTCAGGAAGCCTCATTCCTCCATCTCCGTTTTTTATTTCTCAAGTTTGCTTTGGCTACTCAGAGTCTTTTTTGTTTACATAAAAATTGTAAAACTTTTTGTTCTAGTTCTGTGAAAAATGCCATTGGGAGCTTGATAGGCATTGCATTGAATGTGCAGATTGCTTTGCATAGTATAATCATTTTCAAAATGTTGATTTGTCCAATCCAAGAACATGGTATATCTCTCCATCTGTTTGTATCACCTTTAATTTCTTTCTTCAGTGTCTTACAGTTTTCTGCATACAGGTCTTTTGTCTCCTTAGGTAGGTTTATTACTAGGTATTTTATTCTTTTTGTTGCAATGGTGAATGGGATTGTTTCCTTAATTTCTCTTTCAGATATTTAGTCATTAGTGTATAGGAATGCAAAACATTTCTGTGCATTAATTTTGCATCCTGCTACTTTACCAAATTCATTAATTAGCTCTAGTAATTTTCTGGTGGCATCTTTAGGATTATCTATGTATAGTACCATGTCATCTGCAAACAGTGACAGTGTTATTTCTTCTTTTCTAATTTGGATTCCTTTATTTCTTTTTCTTCTCTGATTGCTGTGAGTAAAATTTCCAAAACTAGGTTGAATAATAGCAGTAAGAGTGGGCAACCTTGACTTGTTCTTGATCTTAGAGGAAATGGTTTCAGTTTTTCACCATTGAGAATGATGTTGGCTGTCAGTTTGTCATCTATGGCCTTCATTATGTTGAGGTAGGTTCCCACTATGCCCACTTTCTGGAGAGTTTTTATCATAAATGGGTGTTGAATTTTGTCGAAAGTTTTTTCTGCATCTATTGAGATTATTATATGGTTTTTATCCTTCCGTTTGCTAATATGGGGTATCACATTGATTGATTTGCATATATTGAAGAATCCTTGCATTCCTGGGATAAACTCCACTTCATCATGGTGTATGATCCTTTTAATGTGTTGTTAGATTCTGTTTGCTAGTATTTTGTTGAGGATTTTTGCATGTATGTTCATCAGTGATATTGGTTTGTAGTTTTCGTTTGTTGTGGCATCTTTGTCTGGTTTTGGTATCAGGGTGATTGTGGCCTCATAGAATGAGTTTAAGAGTGTTCCTCCATCTGCTATATTTTGGAAGAGCTTGAGAACGATCGGTCTTAGCTCTTCTCTAAATATTTGGTAGAATTCACCTGTGAAGCCATCTGGTCCTAGGCTTTTGTTTGTTGGAAGATTTTTAATTACAGTTTCAATTTCAGTGCTTGTGATTTGTCTGTTCATTTTTTTCTTTTTCTTCCTGGTTCAGTCTTGGAAGTTTGTACTTTTCTAAGAATTTGTCTATTTCTTCCAGGTTGTCCATTTTACTGGCATATAATTGCTTGTAGTAGTCTCTCATGATCCTTTGAATTTCTGCAGTGTCAGTTGTTACTTCTCCATTTTCATTTCTAATTCTGTTGATTTGAGTCTTCTCCCTCTTTTTCTTGATGAGTCTGGCTAATGGTTTATCAATTTTGTTTATCTCCTCAAAGAACCACCTTTTAGTTTTATTGATCTGTGCTATTTTTTTCCTTTATTTCTTATTCATTTATTTCTGATCTGATCTTTTTTATTTCTTTCCTTCTGCTAACTTTGGGGTTTTTTTGCTCTTCTTTCTGTAATTGCTTTAGGTGTAAGGTTAGGTTGTTTATTTGAGATATTTCTTGTTTCTGGAGGTAAGATTGTATTGCTATAAACTTCCCTCTTAGAACTGCTTTTGCTGCATCCCATTGGTTTTGGGCTGTCGTGTTTTCATTGTCATTTGTCTCTAGGTATTTTTTGATTTCTACAGTGATCTCTTGGTTATTTAGTAGCATATTGTTTAGCCCCCATGTGTTTGTATTTCTTACAGGTTTTTCCTGTAATTGATATCTAGTCTAATAGCATTGTAGTCAGAAAAGATACTTGATATGATTTCAATTTTCTTAAATTTACTGAGGCTTTACTTGTGATGCAAGATATGATCTACCCTGGAGAATGTTCCATGAGCATTTGAGAAGAAAGTATTATGTTGTTTTTGGATGGAATGTCATATAAATATCAAATAAGTTTATCTGGTCTAATGAGTCTTTTAAAACTTGTGTTTCCTTATTTATTTTCATTTTGGATGATCTGTCCATTGGTGAAAGTGGGGTGTTAACATCCCCTACTATGATTGTGTTACTGTCAGTTTCCACTTTTATGGCTGTTAGCATTTGCCTTATGTATTGAGATGTTCCTATGTTGGGTGCATAAATATTTACAGTTGTTCCATCTTCTTCTTGGATTGATCCCTTGATCATTATGTAGTGTCCTTCTTTGTCTCTTGTAATAGTCTTTATTTTAAAGTCTATTTTATCTGATATGAGTATTGCTACTCCAGCTTTCTTTTGATTTCCATTTTCATTGAATATCTTTTTCCATCCCCTCACTTTCAGTCTGTATGTGTCCTGAGGTCTGAAGTGTGTATCTTGTAGACAGGATATATATGGGTCTTGTTTTCATTTCCATTCAGCCAGTCTATGTCTTTTTGTTGGAGAATTTATTCCATTTACTTTTAAGGTAGTTATTCATATGTATGTTCTTATTATCATTCTCTTAATTGTTTTTGGGTTTGTTACTGTAGGTCTTTTCCTTCTCTTGTATTTCCTGCCTAGAGAATTTCCTTTAGCATTTGTTGTAAGGATGGTTTGGTGGTGCTGAATTCTCTTAACTTTTGCTTGTGTGTAAAGCTTTTAATTTCTCCATGGAATCTGAATGAGATCCTTTCTGGGTAGAGTAACCTTGGTTGTGGTTTTTCCCTGTCATAACTTTAACTATGTCTTGCCACTACTCTTTGGCTTGCAGAGTTTCTGCTGAAAGATTAGTTGTTAACCTTATGGCATTTCCATTTTATGTTATTTGCTGCCTTTCCCTTGCTGCTTTAATATTTGTTCTTTGTATTTAATTTTTGATAGTTTGATAAATATGTGTTTTGGAATGTTTCTCCTTGGATTTATCCTGTATGGGCCTCTCTGTTCTTCCTAAAGTTGACTATTTCCTTTCCCATGTTAGTGAAGTTTTCAACTATAATCACTTCAAATATTTTCTCAGAGACTTTCTTTTTCTCTTATTCTTCTGGGTCCCCTGTAATTCATATGTTGGTGCATTTAACGTTTTCCCAGTGGTGTCTGAGACTGTCCTCAATTCTGTTCATTCTTTTTTCTTTATTCTGCTGTTTGGCAGATATTTCCACTATTTTGTCTTCCAGGTCACTTATCCATTCTTCTGACTCAGTTATTCTGCTCTTGATTCCTTCTAGAGTATTTTTAATTTTATTTACTGTGTTGTTCCTCATTGTTTGTTTGCTCTTTAGTTCTTCTAGGACTTCGTTAAACATTTCTTGTATTTCCTCCATTCTATTTCTGAGATTTTTGATCATCTTTATCATCATTACTCTGAATTATTTTTCAGGTAGACTGCCTATTACCTCTTCATTTTTTTTTTTTTTTTTTGGTCTGGTGGGTTTTTACCTTGCTCCTTCATCTGCTGCATATTTCTCTGTTTTCTCATTTTGTTTAACTTACTGTGTTTGGACTCTCCTTTTCACAGGCTGCTGGTTCGTGTTTCCTGTTTTTTTGTGTGTGTGTCTGACCCCGGTAGGTGAGGTTGGTTCAGCGGCTTGTATAGGTTTCCTGGTGGAGAGGACTGGTGCCTGTGGTCTGGTGAGTGGGGCTGTATCTTGTCCTTCTGCTGGGCAGAGCCATATCCAGTGGTGTGTTTTGGAGCGTCTGTGAACTTAATATGACTTTAGGCAGTCTCTCTGACAATGGGTGGGTTTGTGGTCCTGAGTTGCTAGTTGTTTGGCATGAGGTGTCTTGCACTGGAGCTTGCTGGCCGTAGGGTGGAGCTAGGTCTTAGTGTTGAGACGAAGATCTCTGGGAGAGCTCATGCCGATTGATATTACGTGGGACTGAGAGGTTTCTGGTGGTCCAATGTCCTGGACTCAGCCCTCCCATCTCGGAGGCTCAGGCCCGACAGGAGTACCAAGACCCTGCCAGCCACACAGCTCAGAAGAAATGGAAGACAGATTTAAGTCATAGAGTGATCTGCCTATGTTTTCCTCTAAGAGTTTTACAGTGTCTGGCCTTACATTTAGGTCTTTATTCCATTTTGATTTACTTTTAAGTATGGTGTTAAGTGTTCTAATTTCATTTTTCTACATGTAGCTGTCCAGTTTTCCCAGCACCACCTATTGAATAGGCTGTATTTTCTCCACTGTATATTCTTGCATCTTTTGTTGTAGATAATTGACCATATAAGTGTGGATTCATTTCGGGCTCTCTATTCTATTCCATTGATATATGGGTCTATTTTTGTGCCAGAACCATACTGTTTTGATGACTGTAGCTTTGTATTCTGGGTTGATTTCAGGGAGCATGATGCCTTCAGATATGTTCTTCTTCCTCAAGATTGTTTTGGCTATAAGGAATCTTTTGTGTTTCCATACATATTTTAGAATTATTTGTTCTTATTCTGAAAAAAAATGTCAGTGGTATTTTGATAGGAATTTCATTGAATCTGTAAATTGCCTTGGGTAGTATGGTCATTTTAGCGATATTAATTCTTCCAATCCATGAAAACAGGATATTGTTCCATCTGTTTGTGTCATCTTCAATTTCTTTCATCAGTGTTTTATAGTTTTCTGAGTACAGGATTTGTACCCCCTTAGTTAGATTTATTCCTAGGTATTTTATTCTTTTTTTTTTTTTTTTGGTGTGTTTGTAAATGGGATTGTTTTCTTAATTTCTCTTACTGATAGTTCATTTTTAGTGTATAGCAATAGATTTATCTATATTAATTTTTATTGTGCAACTTTACCAATTCACTGATAAGCTCTAGTATTTTGCTGATGGCATCTTTAGGATTTTCTATATATAGCGTCATGTCATCTGCAAACATGACTTCCTTTCTAATTTGGATTTCTTCTATTTCTTTTTCTTATCTGATTTGGGCTAGGATTTCCAATACCATGCTGAATAAAAAAGTATTGAGAGTAGACATGCTTGTTTTTTTCCTGATCTTAGAAGAAAGGCTACAGTTGAGTATGATGTTAGATGTGAGCTTTTCATATACAACTTTTATTATGTTAAGTTATATTCCTTCTATACCCAGTTTTCTGAGACTTTTTATCATAAATGGAGGTTGGATTTTGTCAAAAGCTTTTTCCACATTTATGAGATGATCATATGATGTTTATTCTTCAATTTGTTAATGTGTTGTATCATACTGATTGATTTTTAGATATTGAACCATCCACCTTGCATCCCTGGGATAAGTCCATGGTGTATGATCCTTTTAATGTGTTGTTGAATTCGGTTTACTAGTATTTTAAGGTTTTATGCATCTATGTTTATCAGTGATATTACCCTATAATTTATTTTTTGTGTGATATCATTGTCTGATTTTGGTATCAGGGTGATACTGGCCTCATAGAATGAATTTGGAAGCGTTTCTTCCTCTTCAATTTTTTGGAAAGATTTGAAAAGGAAAGGTGTTAACTCTCCTGTAAATGTTTGGTAGAATTTACTTGTGATTTACTTGCCATCTGGTCCTAGACTTTTGTTTGCTGAGAGTTATTTATTACTGATTCAATATCATTATTGGTAATTGGCCTCTTCATATTTTGTATCTAATTCAGTTTTGGGAAATTGAATGTTTCTAGGAATTTATCCATTTTCTCTGCATTGTCCATTTTATTGGCATATAATTTTTGTAGTAATTTTTATGATTTTTTTTTATTTATGTGTTGTTTGTGAGTTTTCCTTTTTCATTTCTGATTTTATTTATTTGTATTATCTGTCTTTTTTTTTCCTTGATGATTCTAGCTAAAGGTTTATAAAATTTATCTTTTCAAAGAACCAGCTCTTAGTTTCGTGATGTTTTCTAATATTTTAGCCTATTTCATAATTTCTGCTTTGATCTTTATTGTTTCTTTCCTCCTACTAACTTTGGGTTTGTTTGTCTTTTTTTAGTTACTTCAGGCATAGCTTTAGGTTATTTATTTGAGATTTTTCTTGTTTCCTGAGGTAGTCTTGTATCTCTATAAACTTTCCTCTTAGAACTGTTTTTGCCATGTCCCATCGATTTTTGAATTGTTGTGGTTTCCATTTTCATTTGCCAATAGATACAGTTTTTATTTCCTTTCTTATTTCTTCAGTGACCCATTGGTTGTTTAGTAGCATACTGTTTAGCTTCCATGTGTTTTTGTTTTTTACAGACTTTTTCTTAGAGTTGATTTGTAATCTCACAGTACTGTGGTCAGAAATGAGGCTTGATATGATTTCAATCTTCCTAAATTTATTGAGATTTGTTTTGTGGCCTAGCATGTGATCTATTCTGGAGAATGTTTCTTCTGTGCTTGAAAAGAATGTGTATTCTGCTGCTTTAGAATGGAATTTTATAAATATATTCCATCTGATCTAATGTTTCATTTAAGGCCAGGGTTCCCTTATTGATTTTACTGTCTGGATTATTGGTCCATTGATGTAAGTGGAATGTTCAAATCCCCTACTATGATTGTGTTACTATCAATTTCTCCCTTTACGTTTGTTAATATTTGCTGTAGGTATTTATGTGCTTCTATGTTTGGGGCATATATATTTTAAATGGTTATATCTTCTTATTGGATTGATCCCTTTATCATTATGTAACATCCTTCTTTGTCTCTTGTTACACTCTTTGTTTTAAAGTCTATTTTGTCTGATATAAGTATTGCTACTCCAATTTTCTTTACATTTTCATTTGCATGTAATACCTTTTTCCATCTCCTTACTTTCAGTCTGTGTATGTTCTTAGACTGAAGTGACTCTATTTTAGGCAGTTTTATTTTTTAATCCATTCAGCCACTCTATGTCTTTTGATTGGAGTATTTAGGCCATTAACATTTAAAGTAATTATTGATAGATATATACTTTTTGCCATTTTGTCAATTGTTTTCATGTTGTTTTGCAGTCCTTTTTTGTTCCTTTCTTCATCATTTGCTCTTTTCCCTTGTCATTTGATGACTATCTTTAGTGTTATATTTGGATTCCTCTTTTTTTGTGTTTGTACCTATTATAGAATTTTGGCTTGTGGTTTCCATGAGGTTTATATATAGCGATATATATATTATATGTATGTATATATTATATATATATTATATATATTATATATATATAAAATATATATATTTAGGTTGATGATCTCTTAGGCTCAAACACATTCTAACAACCATGCATTTTTACTCCCCCACCAACATTTAATATTTTTGACATCATATTTCACATCTTTTTGTTTTGTGTATTCCTTAACTACTTATGGTTGATGTAGAAGATTTTAATTCTTTTGTCTTTTAACCTTTCTACTGGCTTTATAAGTGGTTGATCTACTACCATTACTACCAGTGAGAGGTTTTCAATCATAATTTTCACACATCTAGTTGTGGTCTTTTCTTCTGCACTTAGAGAAGTTCTTTTTATATTCCTTTTAAAGTTGCTTTAGTGGTGCTGAACACTTTTAACTTTTGCTTGTCTGTAATACTCTTTATCTCTCCTTCAAATCTGGGTTATAGTCTTGCTAAATAGAGTATTCTTGGTTGTAGAATTTTTCCTTCCATTAGTTAAAAAATATGACATTTCCTTCTGGTCTGCAAAATGTCTGTTGAAAAATCAGCTCATGTTCTTATGGGAGTTCTCTTTTGCATAACTAGTTGTTTTTCCCTTGCTGCTTTTAATATTCTCTCTTTAACTTTAATTTTTGCCATTTTAATTGTAATGTGTCTTGATGTGGACCTCTTGAGTTCATCTTGTTTGGGATTCTCTGTGCTTCCTGGACCTAGATATCTGTTTCATTTCCCAGGTTGGGCAAGTTTTTAACTATTATTGCTTCAAATAAGTTCTCTGCCCCTTTCTTTCTCTTTTCTCCTTCTGGAACATCTATAATACAAATGTTAGTAGGCTTGATGTTGTCCCAGAGGTCTCTTAAACTGTCCTCATTTTTTAAAATTCTTTTTTCTGTTTGGGTGATTTCACTATTCTGTCTTCCAGTTCACTGATCTGTTCCTTTGAATGATCTAATCTACTGTTGATTCCTTCTAGTGAATTTTTAATTTTAGTTATTGTATTCTTCAGCTCTGTTTGATTCTTATTTATATATTCTATCTCTGTGTTAAACTTCTCACTGTATTTATCCATTCTTCCCCTGAGTTCTTTGAGCATCTTTATGATCTTTACCTTGAACTCTTTTTGGGTACTTTGCTTAGTTCTGTGGTTTTATCTTCCTCTCTTTGGAGCATATTCTTTTGTTGCTTCATTTTGCCTAATTCTCTGGCAGGGGGCATTGTACATATCAGGTAGATTGATTACATATCTCAATCTTGGAGAAGTAGCTTTGTATAGGAGACATCATATGGGGCCCAGCAGCACACTCCCCTCTGGTCACCAGAGATATGTTATCTAGGGTTGTCCCCTGTGTTGGCTGAGTGGACCCTTCTCTTTCAATGGGGCCAAATACTGGGGGTACACTGGTTGCTGGTGCTGGGCCCTGGCCTGGTTGACTGCCAGGCCCTGCCTTGTACAGAAACTGCTGACCACTGCTGGGCAAGGCTGGGTCTTGATGTGGCTGGCTGCATGGACCAGGGGAAACTGGGGCTGGTGTCAGCCCACTAATGAGCAAGGCCTTGGCCTTGAAAGTCCTGGGCTGGTCCTGGCCTGCTGGTGGGCAGTGCCAGTGCCAGTTGAGTTGGCAGTAGGGCCCAGGGATGCTGGCCCACATGTGGGGACCATGTCCTGGTGTGGCGGGCTGCAGATGCTAGGGGAGCCCAGGACTGGTGCCAGCTGCTGGTGGGTGAAGCTATGAACCCATACAACTGGCTGCTTGGCCTAGGGTGTCCCACAGCTGATGCTGGTTCACTGCTGGTTGGTGCCAGGTCCTGGCACTGCTGAGGTCCCCTTTCTTGAATGTGTAGTGCAAAACCAGAACTACCAACCACCTTGGTCTGTACAGAAAGTGCTTCAGCAACATCTTCCACTGGTAATTTCAATACTAGTGTATTATCAAGTAGTATTTTCTAAATTGATATTAAATACAGGTACCACAGGAATCTTTCAAGTATTGTTCTCTTTATTACCAAATTTTACATGGTCAGGTCATAGGAAAAAGAAACAGTGCTTAAATTTCATGTTGGCACTCTATGCTGCCAAAATGGTATGTTTTATGTGTTAAAAGAAAAACTTTACCCTTCACCTCTCACCTTTCCCATGGCCCTCCCCTCTAAATACCCTTCTATGGAGGATGACTCAGCCGACAGGCCCATTCTTTGCCTTTCCCAAC
Organism: Hyperoodon ampullatus; assembly: GCF_949752795.1. Classification (NCBI taxonomy): domain Eukaryota; kingdom Metazoa; phylum Chordata; class Mammalia; order Artiodactyla; family Ziphiidae; genus Hyperoodon; species Hyperoodon ampullatus. The sequence continues at coordinate 14,129,409 of NC_136927.1, read as the reverse complement.
CTTTTCCCTCTTTCTTCCTGGCATGCAGAAAGCTCTAGCAATTATAAGACAAGGATGGGAGTCAGAGCTAAAGATGGTGAGACAAAGAGACAAAGAGCCTGGGTCCTGAGGCTCACAAAACCACCTTACCAACTCCAAACCACCTGCCTCCCAACTTCTTTCATATAATGGAGCATAACACTTTATCTAATTTAAGTTCTTTATATTTGGGGCATCTTTCACTAGCATCCAAACACAGTTCCTAATTGACCCAGACCTCAATTCATTGGAATGCCCAGAAAAGAATGTAATAAGGTAATAAGGTATATAGCATATTATATATATACATATACATACCTATGTTACATATGTACATACAATTTTTTATGTTTATACAGATAGATTAAATTGCAGTTATAATTAACTGAGAGTTAAATGTAGCTTAATAAAAAATCTATAGAATAGAGATAATTAGAATTCATTGAGATTAGTCTCAGTACAATCCCAGAAGCATTCATTAAAATATTACTTCTGGTTGTTTTGTTTTCTTCCTACAGATTTATTGGGATGAATATGGTGGTGTGTATGGGTGTGTGTGTTCTGTGATTTTGACACTGAACATTAAAAAATAATTTCCATTTGGAAATTCTGTCTTGATTCTTATCAACTGAAATTCCCCAGTCTATTCAAACACCATCAATGAGGGCAGGACAGAAACTACAAGAATATTCATAGTGCCTAACTGTAGTTTCTGATGCCACAAGAGTAGAATGATTAATTCCTCTCCAGTTTCTTTATAAACTATCAATACTGTTTTTAAGCTATATGCCCCCAAACTGGAGGACCTCATAGTTTCTTAGATTGCAACCAGATAAAATATGTAATCAATGACTAAGCCAGTCACTCTGCTTATTGAAATCTCAACAGAAGAAAAGTTCTGCTCTGTATAAGAAAATATATAAAATACATATATTCTGGTCATGAACACCATCACCCCAGATAGACATTACCCCTCACTGCTGAGGCAGGGTAGCACTAATGGGATTTTGGCCTGAGTGATGGCTCTTCTCTCTTAATGAACCCATCCAGCAGCTGTCAGGCTCAAAGAAAGGCTCTCAATCTATTAAATGAGACCTTTACTATCCCAGATCTCTCCTCAATAATAAACAACAGCAGAATGTTCCCAAGCTTCTGTAAGTTATTATAAATTTACCTCCTGCCAGTAACCTCATTATAATTGGGAAAACAAAGGCTGCTTTCAACTTCTGTGCAGCACCTGAGTGAAGTTTACCAGTCGTCTCATTACAGAAAATAAAAGCAGATGATTTTTCAGGTGTTCAATTCTTTGCATCTCTGTTAAGCCCCAGCACCTTGAGTGAAAAGACAAATCAGAGTATTTTGTTCATGGCTGTCCTTCTTTCTAAGCTAGAATGAGATAATGTTGTAATGAAGCATTGTAGCCCTTTTCTTTTCTAAGCCATGCTTTACCCACTGTGAATTAACTCCTAAAAATTAAATACACATGTGTTTAAAAAGCCTATTGTATGTAGGCCTTGTCTAACAGGGAGAAAATTACAAAAAAAAAAAAAAGATAGGAATTGTTGAAAAAAACATGGTGAATTTGCAGCAGAATGACAATTAGAAAAATCATCTTACCCTTCTCCATATCAAGTGGCTTTCAAAAATTGTCCCCTTTGAGCTCTTAGATCACTTCTGAAAAAATAATAAATTAGCCTCTGATGCTTTTCCACAAGTCCTCAGCACATCCTCATCTACCTTTTTCTTCTCTTAGTATCCACATTCATCTCTTCAGTTCAGTTAGAGAATATTGGGAACCAGGCCAGCTCTATAATTCTCAGCCCTTTTATCTTAATAGGATTTTCCAGAAATCATGTGGCTATGAAGCATACAAATTAGTCTGCCCCTTCAGCTTTCAGTACCAGGAAAGTGTCTGGTAATGAGATTTCAGTATTGATAGACATCTACATTTTCCAGAAAAGAGATGGCATCATTTTCAACATGCAGGAAACAATTTTTCAAAGGATAGCCAAGTTCAAAAAACACAGGAAATATAAAATGATACACTTAAAATTATGGTCATGTGGGCAGGTTATTTATTTTGGGCCAGTATTTCTCAGCAGAAATAAAATCTGTTTGTTTTTTTTTTTTTCCCCAGTCTGGAGTCATTACCTATTGCTCCAAAAATCAATATTTGATAATGTTAAATAATTCCTGCCCACAGAGGACATGTAAGCTCTCAAAATGTTTGGATAAATATAAAAGAGTGGTACCTGGAATTCAAGTTCAACTAATGAGACACATAATCTATTTTATATCTGCCTTTTTTCATTTCCTGTGATTGGCACACTCACAGAAAGACAGCTGATTCTAAAGGCATTTCCCAAAGTGGGTTCCATGGATCACTAATAAATATTCCTTGATAGAAATATATATGGAAAAAATATTGCTTCAATGAAAAATTATGATCGTTTAGATGACAACCTTCCAGGCTATCTGATTATAGTGCCTCACCATCATTGAACAATTTTACAACCATGTAGGTTGTAAACAACTGAAGGAAATGCAAAATAATTCTTGACTATAGATAGCCAGCAAATTCAGTCCTGTCCATAGGAAATCAATAGACTTCCCTCACCATCTTGTAGAAACACCAGTATTACTTCCGTTTGCACATTCATCTCATGCTCCTGATCTAGAAATATGTCTGTCAACGTTTTCTGTCTGGTTCTCTCACTGATTATGAGTTAAATGAAATTGTTAATGTATATTCATTTTTATATCTGTGTGAGAGTCATTTTACCCCCGTATAAAAATGATCTTTTAACATGTATATATATTTTTTAATAATACAAGTTTGGGGAAAGTTTGGGTATAGAGGACAGGGCACTGCGCTGAGACTTGGTGGCCTGAGTCTTTTCCAGACTGCTATTAACAATAGAATGACTATTGCTTAACTCTGTATTATGGAAAATTTCAAGCAGATTCCAAAGCAGAAAGAACAGTAAAATGAGCTTCCCTCCATTTAACCATGAGCCAGCTTTTGCATTTGCCAACTCATGGTCAAGATTATTTCTTCTATCCTCTCCCCACAGCTTCCTGTGGGGTTATGTTGAAGTAAATTGTAGATATAATATCATTTTGCATATCTCTAAAAGATAAAGTCTCTTTTAAAATATATATAGACATAATACCATTATCACACCTGAAATTTAACAAAAAATCGTTTAAATCATGAAATAATTCAGTTACTTTTCAAACTGTAATCTATTGACAAGTCATCTGCTGGCTCTGAATGGCACTTCTTTGGCAAAGAGAGGCCAAATACCTGAGACCCCATCCATCTCTGCTTCACTGTTTGAAAATATCTCTTTGGGGATAGCTTGCTTTTATGCAGTGGCTACACTTCTGAAACACTGAACTTGGTCTGAAATTTTAGAAACCAAATCCTTGTTCAAATGTGCCACAATGAACTACTACTTTAAGAAAATGAGCAGTAAATAATTTTGACTGAGCACCTCCCATTAATGTGTTCGTGTTTCTAGATTTTTAGGTGTCAGCTTTCCTAAGATGAGCTACTGCTTCACTATTGATCTACTTCAAGAAGTCCTATAAAATGACTATACCTCAAATGCACAAGCAATTACTGAAATAGAGTCTGAATGTTTCTACAATGTCATGAACATAAGAGACATTCATTTCAAATCTTTAGAGGTGCCTCTAACATACAAGCCATTAGGAAGCACTGTGGAATCAAAAGCTGGAATTGTCTTCACTGTTAGTGGTTGGAAGCCCTCTTAGTTCAGGCTGCTATAACAAAATACCACAGATGGGTGGATTAAACAATAGAGTTTAATTTTTTCCCAGTTCTGGAGGTTGGGGATTCCAAGATCAAGGTGCCAGCCGCTTTGGTCCCTGAGGAGAGTTCACTTCCTGGCTTTGAAATGACCACTTCTTTACTGTGTCCTCACACGAAAGAGAGAGAGAGGGAGAGAGAGGAACACGTTCTGATATCTCTTCATCTTATAAAGGCAACCAGACCTATCAGGTTGGTGCCCCACCCTTATGACTTCATTTAACTTTATCACATTACAGGCCTTATCTCCAAACACTTTGGGGGTTATGGCTTCAACATATGAGTCTTAGGGTGGACACAATCGGTCCAGAACAATAGCTTAATCCAATAATTTTACCTTTCGTGTATCATTCACCCAGGTGCTCAGGCCCAAACCTAGGAAACATTACTAAATCTTCTCTTTCCCTTTGACCTCCACACCCAATCCAGTAGCAATTCCTACTGGTTTAATACTAAATTATATCCCAATTCTCCTCACTAATCAACACCTTTATTTCAACACTGTGGTCTAAGCCACCATCCTCATTCACTTGAACTGATGATCACAAGATGAACTTTAAAACAAGTCAGATCATGTGAGTCCACTGCTTTCAACCCTCTAGTGACTTGCCGCCATGTTTCCAATAAAATCTGTGCTTCTTACCAGGTGGCTTTCAAGGTGTTACTAATGTGCTCATCCTACCACACACACTCTGTGCTTCATCTCCAACAATTCTCTTATTTTTGCTTGAAGATATCAGATTTATTCTAGCCCCAGAGACTTTATAATTGCTCTTTCTTCTCCAAGAAACCCTTATCTTCTAGATTTTTCTATAGCTGAATCCTTATGCAAAAAACAGTTCAAATGACATCTTTTCAGAGAGGGCTCCCTTGACAGCCCTACTGCACCCTCCTTCCCTAACCCTGCCCCTTATCCTGCTTTATTTTCTTCACAAAACTTATGAAAATCTGAAACTAAACTTTTTACCATTTTTTTCAAAGTATTGGTGCCCCCTACTAGAATGTAAACTACCTGAAATCACAGTTTCATCTCTCTTTTTCACAGTTGAATCTCCAGTGTCCAGAACTGGACACTGGAGTGTGTCCTATAGGATGCTATGTTAGGCTCAATAACCTCCCCCCTCATCCCTCAAGATGTCCACATTCTATTCTCTGGAACCTGTGAATATATTACCTTGAACAGCAAAGGGACTTTACAGATGTGGTTAAATTAAGGATCTTAAAATAGAGGAGACAATCCCAGATTATCCTGGTGGGCCCTAAATGTAATCACAAAGGTTTTTATGAGAGGTCAATAGGGGAGAAGGTGGTGAGGTGAGGACAAAAGTAGAGATTGGAGTGATATGGCCAGAAGCCAAAGAATGCTGGCAACTTCTTGAAGCTGGAAGAGGCAGGGAAACTGATGCTCCCCTGGAGCCTCCAGATGGAAACAGCCCTGCACCTTGATTTTAGCCCCCTGAAACCCATCTTAAGCTTCTGATCTCTGGAACTGTAAGAGAACACATTGCATTCTTTTAAGCCCTACATTTGTAGTAATTTGTTACAGCAGCAATAGGAAACCAATATAGATGGATTTAACAGATATGTGCTTAATGAATAAATTCCTTATAGAGGCAATATAGTCAATGATTGAGAGCACAGCTATAAACTAAGACTTTCTTTTTTTTTTTTTTGTGGTACGCGGGCCTCTCACTGTTGTGGCCTCTCCCATTGCGGAGCACAGGCTCCGATGCGCAGGCTCAGCGGCCATGGCTCACGGGCCTAGCTGCTCCACGGCACGTGGGATCTTCCCGGACTGGGGCACGAACCTGTGTCCCCTGCATCGGCAGGTGGACTCTCAACCACTGCGCCATCAGGGAAGCCCTAAACTAAGACTTTCTTGAATTCATATCTAATCTGTTAGATTAATGAGATAGTATTTGCAAAGCACTCAATACAATCACTCAGTAAATGTCAATTATTATTATTGTGGTTTTAGTCCAAAGATAAGTCCTAGTCTTATGTTCCTTAACCCATGGTTGTATACTAAAATCGCTTGAAGAGGTTTAAAATGCTCATGTTTATCTCCCAAAGACAGGGTCAGCTACATAATATATGGAGCCCCTTATTCATAAGTTATTAAGAATTTCAAAATAGCAACAGCATAGCATTTAAACTGAGCTTTCAGCCCTTCTAAGTATGGGGCCCTGTACCACTGCACAAGTTGCATCCCCATGCAACCTACCTTGTACAAAGGTTCTGAAAATTTATCTAGGGTGGTGTTCTGGTATCTATAATATTTAAGTCAAGTTATCCTAGTATAAAGCCATAGTTGAGAACCTCTGATATAGTCCAAAATTATCATTTAATAAGTCAAAAATGCTGAGACCTTTGTCCTTTGCTGGCTCTCCAGAGCATCACTAAAACAGCCTGTTGTTAAGACAAAGTTGAGTTTATTACTCACTCTGGTAAGGCAGAGAGATGAGCAGTACCTCAACACTCCAGAAACATCTCAGAGAGGGAGAGACAAAATTGTGATATAGATTGAAATTTGCAAGTCTCCTTTAAGGTTTATGTTTTTTTTTTTTTTAATTTTTGCTTGTTTTGCTTTTCTCACAAGTAAGGACAGGCTTGGTTAGGACTGGGTAAGAATCAGGAAACAGTAGTTTAAGATCATTGAACACAGTAAGCGAAAAAGACTTCTAAACTACCATTTAATGCCTTCTGTTGAAGAGTGTGCTGGGCCTTTTAGAAAGCTTCTGGAAATACCTTATTTAAAAGTTATCTGTGGGGGCTTCCCTGGTGGCGCAGTGGTTGAGAGTCTACCTGCCGATGCAGGGGACACGGGTTCGTGCCCCGGTCCGGGAAGATCCCACGTGCCGCGGAGTGGCTAGGTCCGTGAGCCATGGCCGCTGAGCCTGCGTGTCCGGAGCCTGTGCTCTGCAACGGGAGAGGCCACAGCAGTGAGAGGGCCGCAAAAAGTTATCTGTAACTTTTAAAGTCCTGTGTAATTGTTTCCAGGAATAGTAAAGTTAAATTGATGAAGACAATGGGATAATACAATAATGTTAATATATATAATAAGTTGTGCAGACAGTCTGGATTCTCCTCCAGAAATGTTAAGTGATTGGCACAGTATCACTCAAGTAGTGGGTGAATCAGGTCAGACACTAAAGTTTCTGATTCTGAAGATAGTGTTTATACCACCTCGCAGGCTGCTTCTATAGAACCATAGGTTTTATAGCCATCTAACTAAAATCTCTCAGGTTACTCTCAGAATTCTTACAAATCATATTTCAAAGACAGTACTCATAATAGGTATTAAACATCCAGAAAATTGTAAGATAGTAAAATATAATTGGATTTTATAACAGAAAAGTTCAAAGGATTACTTTTCATCATTAAAAAGATAATTGTTTCAAATCCAAAGTAAATTATGAGAACAATTTTGAGGATTTTAAAATTGTTATGCCACATATGTAATATAACTGTGCATCTTATACTTAAGTTTGTTTCTGAAAATACTTGAGTTGGTTCAGTAATCAGATTTGAGAAGGCTTCACAAATTACTATTTCATGGCTGTTACTGTAAATTGAAACACATCTCAATCTTTCAGTCTAAGTGTTTTCCTTTTTTCAAATAATGCAGCAATGTATGTTTTAGAAACTTTTACAAGAAATCCCCATCTTTCTGGGTTTACTGAGTTACACCAAGAAAAGAAGTCTTTATTGAATTTTTCCTAAACTAGGTAAGTTGTTTTTCTGAAAAATAAGCCCATATTTTTGCAGACTTTTATAATAAATTCTGTCAATTTCCTACTGGCATTAGCTATTTTTCTAAAGAGAACTAATTAATGATGCTTTCTTTGATGAAGAGACTGTTTCCTTGAGTTGTCAATGGTGTAATGCTGAGAGGACTTGTATAACCCTCTGGAGACAGTTTTACATATAAAATTAAATTCCATACAGAAAAGCAAACAAACAAGCATCATCAGTCATTGCACACTCTTTTTTTAAAATTATTTTATTTTATTATTTTTTTTTAAATTTTTAACATCTTTATTAGAGTATAATTGCTTTACAATGGTGTGTCAGTTTCTCCTTTATAACAAAATGAATCAGTTATACATATATATATATGTCCCCATATCTCTTCCCTCTTGCATCTCCCTCCCTGCCTCCCTCCCTATCCCACCCCTCTAAGTGGTCACAAAGCACCTAGCTGATCTCCCTGTGCTATGTGGCTGCTTCTCACTAGCTATCTATGTTATGTTTGGTAGTGTATATATGTCTATGCCACTCTCTTACTTTGTCCCAGCTTACCCTTCCCCCTCCCCATATCCTCAAGTCCATTCTCTAGTAGGTCTGCATCTTTATTCCCGTCTTGCCCCTATGTTCTTCTGACCATTTTCTTTTTTTTTCAGATTCCATATATATATGTATTAGCATATGGTATTTGTTTTTCTGACTTACTTCACTCTGTATGACACTCTCTAGGCCCATCCACCTCATTACAAATAACTCAGTTTCATTCCTTTTTATGGCTGAGTAATATTCCATTGTACATATGTGCCACATCTTCTTTATCCATTCATCTGTTGATGGACACTTAGGGTGGTTCCATATCCTGGCTATTGTAAATAGTGCTGCAATGAACATTTTGGCACATGACTCTTTTTGAATTATGGTTTTCTCAGGGTATATGCCCAGTAGTGAGATTGCTGGGTCATATGGTAGTTCTATTTTTAGTTTTTTTAGGAACCTCCATACTGTTCTCCATAGTGGCTGTATCAATTTACATTCCCACCAACAGTGCAAGAGGGTTCCCTTTTCTCCACACCCTCTCCAGCATTTATTGTTTCTAGATTTTTTGATGATGGCCATTCTGACTGGTGTGAGATGATATCTCATTGTAGTTTTGAATTGCATTTCTCTAATGATTAATGATGTTGAGCATTCTTTCATGCGTTTGTTGGCAATCTGTATATCTTCTTTGGAGAAATGTCTATTTAGGTCTTCTGCCCATTTTTGGATTGGGCTTTTTGTTTTTTTGATACTGACCTGCATGAGTTGCTTGTATGTTTTGGAGATTAATCCTTTGTCAGTTGTTTCATTTGCAAATATTTTCTCCCATTATGAGGGTTGTCATTTCATCTTGTTTATGGCTTCCTTTGCTGTGCAAAAGCTTTTAAGTTTCATTAGGTCCCATTGTTTTTATTTTTGTTTTTATTTCCATTTCTCTAGGAGGTGGGTCAAAAAGGTCTTGCTGTGATCACTGCACACTCTTTGTTGGGAACTTATGGTGGAGCCATGGAAGGAAGGAAAGACAGAGGGAATATTCTTCTTATGCTGGAGCAGCAGGTATGAGATTTTCTTTTTCTACACCCTCAAGACTAATTTACTTCCAGGCAAACAGAAAACACTGACTGGAATTAATATCACTAACTTGGGAACTTGGGAACTCACTGTAACATCTTTCACTCAGATGTGAAATTTGCTATACATAAATGTTGGGGAAGGAAGAACTGTTGTTTTATTTCTAGCTTTAGGCTGATTGCTCAAGGTGTCAAAGAGAGAGAAAAACGATGGGACCGGGGAGGAAGGTGATGGGCAAAAATATGGTCCCGAGGGGCAACAATTTATATCAGCTGTAATTTATTGTTATTTCCTTGTAATGTGACAGGGATAGTATGTTAACCTATGAGTATTTGATGATTTCCCCCAGAAGGCAATAGCATAGGTGTCTCTCATTTCTTCCTTTGTCCTTCTTCTATCCCCTAGACTTTATTACACGTATTCAGAGCAATCAGTGGAAGGGGGGGGAACAAAATAAAATAAAAGATTAAAAGATTTTTAGAAGAAAAGGGTGAGGTTTATTTATGAAATCAGGAAAAAATGAGACATGGAAAGCAGATAGAAAATCAAGAGCTTATGCAAAAAGAGTCCAGGGGAACTTTGTGGGGAAAAGAATGGTACATGAGAAAGAGTTTAAGGTTGGAGGGTAGCCCATGCACCCTCATATGAGATGGTAGAAGAATAAAAGAAATGAATTGGAGCTTTTGAGAACTGTTAGTCTGGATAATGAATTGGACTCTCCTTAGTACTTTTCCAGAGATAAAATTAATTATTTATGTTCCTGGGTTGAGCTGTGTTGGCTGGAAATACTGAACCATGTAGACTCACTAAATTTATATGGGTTACACTTTGGGAGTGAATCTCCAAGTCTTTGGATTTGTGATGTGACATCCAACTGTGCTTTGAATTAAATTATCACCTGAGTCAACAGTGCATTTTGGTATGAAGGCCAGACTCTTGGAACAATGAAACAAAGTGGGAACTGAGGAGTGGGTTCTTGAAATAATTCTAGAAAGCCAGAGCAATGTGTTTGAGGCTTTGCTGCAATGGAAACTGTAATTGGGAGAGGAAGAAGGAAAAGTAGTTCCAATTTGGAAATCAGATTTATGAAGCAAATATAATGAATGAAATTGAGATTGTCTTTAAAAGGAAAACTTCTCTTGTGAAATTGCAAACTGGACATTTGATTTAAGACAGCTTCAATGGCCACTTAACCTTTTAAGGAATTGTATTCCCTTCTCAACAGAGAAAGAAGGCCTATGTCAATCCTTCTTGGAGCACACAAAATATGCTGCCTTGCTCCACTGGTGGTGAACATATTTATTCCAGAGGGATATGGCTGCTGCCGTGGAAGTCGACTTCAAGCAGACTTTGGAACCACCGAAACAAAATAATAGCTCCCAGAAACTTGAGAAATCTGTGGGAAATACCATGCCAAGGAAGGGCCAAATAAAAAAAACTTGAATTGTGATTTGACCATTCCACCAAAACAATACAAAGATGCACAGACACAGAAATAATGAGATGCTGGCATCTAACATCCTCCACCAGGGGTGATTTATGAAGTCAAAGCTAGAAACTCTGCCATTAATGTTATGGATGGTTTTGAGAGGATGTGCCCATGAGAAGTAAGTGACAGAAATAATTCCCAAGGTGGACCATCTGCCAGGGGTGATGGAATGAGGCTTGGCAAACCTACTTGTTGGTGCAATTAGTTGAGGTGGTCACGATTTGCTGGATGTTAATCCTGAAGCAAGAGCCTCATGAATTCCCACTATTAGTGAAGTAGACCTAGGCTGAGGAGGATAAAGAATGGATATTAATGGCCTTCAGGATCATCACCTAATGGGGTTCATGTCAGAGGCCTTGAGCACATCTGGGGAACTGGAAATTACAGCAGGGATATTCCCTCTTATTGAAGTCTCCACAGGGAGTCATAAATAGGACCCAAATCCCAATCCGGGACCCCAAAAGACAGCTCTTCTTGCAAGTTGGCCACTAATTTGCTTCCAGTGCAGGTGGTTTTCTTATGATGAGTGGAGATTTGAAAAAAACCTGCAGGGGTGAGTCCATGCAGGGCTCACCCTCGGCTTGTGTGGTTGGACTTAGAAGGCTGGGCATGGCCCGTGTCCCCATCTGACTTGGAGAAGAGGGGAGCCTAGTGTTGCCCTCCACCTCGAGGGGGCTTTTCAGATCAATCATCTTTCCTTATTTGAGGAACAGGGACTGGAGCAGAGGGCTTGAGATTCTCTGGGGAGGCATAGATATTATTTACTAAATCTGATATATTTCTAGAAACTCCATTAGTGAATTTTCCCATTCTCTGCTTCCAAAGTTTCTGGAAAGGACAATAGTGAATTTTGGCAGAAGCTGCTGAGCCTGATAGTTTCTCCTGACAGAGACCCCTGACAGGGATTTTTATCTGCCTGGAATAAACTAGAGAATTTGGGGGGTAGCAGATGGAAATTGTAATAGGTGCAGTTACTTTTGATATATGGGCATTTATGCCCTCTCCCCCATCTCCCCTCTCAATCAAAGAGAATTCTGGCAATGTCATTTTTGTATTTACTACTTTCCTGGAGCTCTGTGGCTTAATTGTACAGTGAAGGAAACTTAGGAGCTGAGATAAGGTATCTATATCAGAAAGGATCTGTGGAGAAAGGGTCTTTCTCCAGAAAGGGTAAAAATGGAGAAGTAGTAGGTGAGAGGAAAATGGAGGTGAAGAGAGACCAGTGAATGTTCACACTGGGGACACCAGAGAGAATTTTTCAGGAATAGATTAGAGAATAAAAGGAGGGAATATTGTTGGCTCGGAGAAGGAGTTTGACAGCTTTGGGGACTAAAGGAGGCAGAAAAGGAAAGGAATATAAGAAAATCAATATTTACTTTTGATTGCTAGATTATGGTCCTTTGAATTTAATAATCCACAAAGACAGGGCTATATTAGCCCCAGGATTTATTTAAACCATGAAATCCTACCTCATAGCAAAGTGAAAAATGTAAGAGAATCCACCACTCAACTTAAGAACCCAGTTATTACCAACTTCTTCCTCCCAGCATCTGTATTTACTTCCAGGATCACCTCATCCTGCTTTCAGGAACTGGATAGACCAAGGTTGTGCCTACTTCTGGTTCATCCTCATTCCTAGCATGAGCCCTTTCAGAGATCTAATCCAAACCAGGGGGTTTCACAGGCCATCCCATCCTTAGCCAATCCTTGTCTCCTCAATGAGACAAAGGTCTCAAAAACATCACTCAGCCTTTCACTACATTCACCACCTCCACTTCTAGAAATAGCAAGTGCCCTCAGTAGAAAAGCTGACCCTAACGCCAGGATCACATCCCTGACCTTTCCATCTCCCCTGACCTGGTAATCCTTCATTATCTTATAAACTCTGATGCCCTTAAGCAAGATGTGTGTGTGTGTGTGTGTGTGTGTGTGTGTAAAATTTATAATATATTACTATTTTAACATTTATATACATAAATATCTATCTATATATATATATATATATATATATATACCTGTATATATATAAAGCAGCTTTTCTAGCTGTCCTCATTAGGAGGGTTGGTTAGAATTGTCTAGAATGTCATTAATGGATGTGGAAGTCCCTTACTATGCCCACTGTAAAGATGAGGCACAGAGAAGTTAGATAACTTGCTCAAGTTCACACCGCTGGCAAATGGTTCACCCCCAGGAAGACTTGCTCCAGTATCTGTTTTCTCAAGCATCTGCTCCCTGCAAGGATGAAATGCATTGCTTTTTGGTGATGTAAGAACAAATCTTGGAAAATCCTTAGGAATATATTTCTAACATTCATTCCAATATTTCTACCACAGATTATTAGTAAAGTAGTTCAGGAATGTGTCATACTCAGAAGATAACATGGACCAGCCAAGAACTAGAAATATTCTGCATGTCTATTAAGAGGAAAATAAACAATGTGTTGTATATTCACACAATGAAGTCTACACACCAAAAAAAAGGATTGAACTGCTGATACATGCAGCATTGATGGATCTAAAACATTATTCTAAGGGGAAAAAATGCCCTCCTTTTGTGTTTTATATTCCTTCTATCTTTTTAATATTTTTTAAAAGTTTGAAGTTTTTATCTGATATTATTATCTCAAGGATTAGGGAAAATCTAATCCTGCTGTCTGATGAATAGTTTTCTTGTGTATTTTCTAATTTTGTGAGTGCATCTTAAGTGGGCTTTATCTATGGGATTCTTTATGCCAGGTTGATGGTGTTTTCAATAGTACTTAGTTTTGTGCTCACTTTTTCTAGTATACCCTCCTGACCCATTTTTTTATGAGAATTTATTGATTTGGGGCCTTTTGAGACTATGAAGCTTGTGTAAATTCAAACTTCAGTTTGTAAAGGTCAGGCCTGTGGTTATGATTTCCCAGGGAAGACTACTGTTTTCAACACACAGACCAGGCCAAGACAGATAAGCTTTCCCCACGTGCTAGTGAGCAGATTTTTCATTTCACTGAGGACGTGGCTGGGAATTTTATGCAGTTTTGATCCCAACTTCCCACTCAATGTCAAGACATTGTACCCTGTAACTATGTGGTCAAAAAAACACACACCCTCTGGTTACCTAGGACAGCAGCTTCCACCACCACCATCACCCCCACCACCATCACTCCCACTGGGGCAGTCCCAGTACCAGGTCATGTTTATTTACTTCATGATTTTGGGCCCCTGTGAATTTTTCTTTCTTTTGTACTTAGCTTTGCCTTTAAAAGATGTCAGTTGTATTTTAGTCAACATTTCTAGTTTTTGTGGTGGGTTTTCAAATTTTCTGTTCCCTCAATATCACTTATCAAATAAGTTTCAGAAATGCTAAACTCAACTCTTCCTTGGAGATTCACATCATTAGCCTGCTAAATGACAATTTAAATTTAACCCTTTTAGGAACAATGTACCCTAAAGTCTCTCTTAACTTGGGCTTGCCCTTAAATCACTATTTTGTTTGCATATTATGAATGAGGCAGTTTCCCTCATGGGAGAACTCAGGAATAATCATGGGCTTACTGTTTCTCGAGGCCACTACTTTAATCTGTCACTAGGATTGTGTTGTACTCACAGGATAGAGGGGGTGAGGGGGTTGTCCTGCTATAGCATGAGAGCAGGCATGCACTTTTAAAACAAATGCCAATACTATTTATATGTGTTTAAAAGCATAGAAGAAAAAATTACCCTATTTTATGCCAATTAATAGGGCAGTTTGCTCTGTTAGGAGGTAACACTTTCCCAGAGTTAGTAGAATAAAGGCTCTGAAGGAGGGTTAAAGGATTTGATGCCACAGTATAACCATGTGGCTTTGCCCACAGCTGGCTCCCATCTATGGAGGAGTCAAGGGTATGAAAAGTCTTAGAATACTCTGTACAATATTGTTATTAGTTGGAATAGTTAAAAGTCAATGGTTAACCCATAACCTGCTGGTTTCTAATGCTATTTATTAGATCGAGACTCATGCTCAGAATTTATTGCACAGAGAACGATTGAGGGACAATCCTATAGAGTGACAGCTCTGTAATTTTGTCAACCTGGCAGGTTGTCCCTTAGAGTCTGGGTCTATCCTATGGACTCTACAGTGTAACTAGTTATAATTTTAGGAATTATATGCCCCACCAGGGACAACAGAACACAAAGAATTCTGATGGTATAAACCTTTCTAAAGTATAATTTTTAAGGTTAACATGATTAATCAGATGTCTATTAACTAGAAACCATTTAGGGAGATTTATGGAGCTTATAAATTACTGATTGGATATCAAAGACATTGAAATGGTAGAAAAAGCTCATACAAAGATTAATAACTGTTCCTCTCTCATTCCCTAAAAGGAAAATGAGGTCTAGAACTCACTCTGGATGCTCAGCAAAGAACCTCCCACTGAAATAAATATTAGTCCTATTTTTCCATACGTGCATCTTTAAGGTTTCTTGCGTGCATCAGAGGGGTTCCAAATCCATCTCTGCCTCAGAAACCCCTAATCCTGCCCTCCTGGTCACATGTACCATCCAAACCCTCAGCCTAGATCAGCTTCCTCTCTTATAAACTCACATAGCATCTCTTAACTCTTCTATTTGTCATTCTTTTTTTTTTCTTTAAGATTACTCTTTGTTTAAAATTTTTATTGGAGTATAGTTGCTTTACAATGTTATTTTCGACTGTACAGCACAGTGAATCAGCTATACGTATACGTATACCCCCCCCCCACCCCGTCCTTCTTATTGCACTTATTAATGTCCATCTTTCCAAACAATACACGAACTCTATGAGAATGCACGACTCACAGTTTGAAAACTCTGGTATCTTGAAGACCAATTATAGGAAAGTGCAGAAGGAAGACAACCAGCACTGGGCTCGTATGTATTCTTCCCTCTCTTGTGACGTGTGCATTCGTACGACTAATCTTCGTGAGGCACTCAGGTTACAAAGGCAGGTAAGATAAAGTCACTGTGGTAGAGACACTAGCTCTCAATCCCCCTTTTTCTTCAGGACACGGCAAGATTACACAGCCCAGTCCCCCTTGAGGTTAGGCGTGACCTCTCTCCCAGTGAACGTTAAGTGACACGGCCCAGCTATAACACCTCCCAGGAACACTCCTCGTGCTCTCTCCATTTCCCAGTGACCGGGGTGAAATGAACACAGTCACCTCAGAAGCCACAAGTTAGACAGCAGAGCCTCTCTTGACCTGGATCCCAGAAAAACTTGCATGAAGCAGGGCCTCTGTTCTCTGGGATGCCTGAACTCAGTGAAACAATAATAAATTTCTCGTTCTCAAAGTTCCTGAGATTTGGGAGTTTGTTAACACAGCCTAGACTAGCCTAATCCAGTTCTCAGTCTCAAGAGGATCACATGTCCTAAGAAAGATGTGTACTATTATTGTGGAACAGGTTCCAAAGAGCCTCCGAGATTGAAGCAAAGCAGGGGATTGCATTTTGCACCTGAAGTATTGTTGGCTTCAAAAGATGCAGGTTTTGCTCCCAAGATGTATGACCAAGTTCAAGTAGGCTGAGATACCACATAATGGATATTTTTCCATTATCATTCTGAGACAGTTTCTCAGAGGGGAAGGATTTGGTAGTATGGAAGTTTAACCATTATTTTTTTTTTACTACACCCCCCCACCTTCTTTCCAAAGTGAAAAACCCAATATCCATTATTTCAGTCCCTGAGGATGTTTAATAAAAGAATCGCCTCATGCCCTTTGTGCTTTTCCACTGCTATACTGATAGGAAGGGTCAGGTGTAGGTCAGAATCTTCTGAATGCCCTAGGAGACCAGGTCGACTCACAGTGTCTTGAAGGGTTAGCAACATCCCTTGCCATCCACTCCAGCCCTGGTCACCTCCAGACCTCAGGACAGAGGAGACCTGAGGGCAGTGAGTTTCTATAGGCAACACAACGACTGTGACAAGGAGGAAGCCTTGTTTCTCTGCACTCATTCTTGGTTTCGTGAACCTTCCAGAGCAGCTAAAGGGAAGGGTTCAGGTTTCATGAAGTCAAGGAAAAGAGGGAGAAAGAAAGAGGGAAAATGAACAGACAGGATGGAGGATGGACACACGAAAATTATTTTTTTAAGGAAGTAATATTGTTCACTGCCTAGGCAAATGACTTCTGTGAAATTCTTATATGAAAAGCAATACACTGTTTCGTTCTTACTTAGTTATCACTATCATTAGGTTTTGATGCAAGTGGAAATTTACAATAAAATGAAAATAGCATCAAGGATGATATACAATTCTGTGATAAGGTGAGTTGTAATTCAGGCAATGCCCTGCTTGAGACTCATATCCTGATTTCCCACTCCAGTTGCTGCAGAAGCAAAAAATACAGAGACGAAGAAAAAAATAATTATCACTAGGCTTAAAGATTAAGACCATTACAAGAATATAAATAACGAAGTTATAATGTATTACAATACAAATAAACGGTATTTTTAATATAAAAGCTGCATTTGCACGAAGAAGCTATTTAGTAACAAATATGATTAAAATACATCAGAAACATTTTAAAGTTGTATGAGTCACATATGTCACAGTTCACACGAAACTTCACTGAAAATAAGCCATCTGAAGGCCACATGTCCTGGTCTGAAACTATCAAAAGCCTTTCAACCAAACCTCCTGGTTCAGGAAAGATGCTCAAAAAACTGCCCCATCTGGGTTCATCAGACTTGATGACTCCATGTTTGGTTTTCAAAACAAGTTATAAGGGATCAGAACGTAGGACTGAGGTCAACAGATACTAAACAAGAAGGAACTTTTCTATTAGCACAAAAGATTTACATGAATACTTCCCAAAATATTATATTGAAAGAATGGGTCCACCACACATTTAGAATACTGGCAGAAATAACACTTTAACACTGAGATGAAGGACGTATCCAAACTACTGAGACACATTAGCAAAAGCACCATTCTTCCCCTTCTTTCTCTCACTTCATGCCAATTTAAGGTTTTATGCTAAAAGCTCAGGCACACCCTATCATTTCTACCCTTTTTTGTACTCTTTAATGTTTCCCATTCTGTAAAACAGGCTCCACTCTTAAAGGACTTGGTAATAAAAAGTCACATGCCAAGTACTTGTCTTAAAAGACACTTTTATCATCTAGGCAAATTACACATACCCAAATCCTGGAAAAACACCATAGTTATCAACAAGGATTTGGGCCATAAGAGAGTCAAAATTTGGCTTTCTCCACCATCAAAATCAACCTGACCAAAGTTTGTTTGCTTTTTGTCACATTGGTAATTTTGTATTTCTTTTTGAAGTCAGAGAGGCCTGTGGCTAACAGGGATTGTGTTCCCAAGATCAGTCTGGGGGTGCGTGCCCATGTGGTGCCAGGCCCTGTAAGCTGAATGAGCAGGGCTTTGCCCCATTCATGCTTATATTTCAAAGGGAAAGAAGGAAGTGGGATTGCCTATATGTTGCTTCAGCATGATATCTCTAAGCAAGTTGGGGTAGTTTGGCAAGAGATGAATAATAAAAGAAAGAAACTAAGGAAAAGGTAGTTAGAAGTTTCAGATTTTCCCTCTAATCAATGAACAGGCACCCCATTCCCACTACTCACACATAAAGCACTGCACCCCCATTCCCAAATGAAGTTTTATTTAATTTGCCTAATTTTGATATATATAAAATACTATTCTGTAACTAAATAACTGATGTTGTTAATATAAGGAGGCATAATTATTTTTTATTTTTTCAATCAAAATCATGTTTCCATGCACTTGACTTCTGGATTAAATATATTATTTACAGGAAAAGTCTATCAATCCTATTGAAATGTTAATCTAATTTTAAATTATTTGGGGTTGACTTTTTTCCTTTAATTTTATGTTAAGTATTGAAAATGAACCTAAAGGCTAGAAGTGGAAAGAAATTAAATTAGATGTGTACATCTTTCATCAGAATATTTAAAAAAAAAAAACAAAGACAAAACAGGAAAAATGGTCCCTGTAGCCAGATACTTCAACTTTTAATGGATCTGTTTCTCCAAACTGTTTTATTCCTCTTCCTCCAATTTTTTTTTTAAGTATTGCTGAGAAAGAAAATACATTTGTCTCATATGTCTCATATAATCAGATACTATTTGGAGTCCAACTGGGAATTGGCCTTACATTTATAAAAAGCCAAAGTAGACTTTACTTCTTCATTCCTTCCCCTTTAGTGAAATACTCCAAAAAAAAAAAAAAAAAAAAAAAAGATTTCAACATTGCGGGGGAGAAGGTATTGTACAGAAAAGCCAAACCATGAAACCCTTCTTTTTCCATACCCTTGAACTTGAACTCAATGATCTTTGAAAACTTTGTTTCAGCTGATTAGAAAAGAAAGAAAATCCAGTGACAGGAGGGCAGATCCAGCTCAGCTCTGATCCAGAAAGGCTTCCTGGTATCAGGGAGATGCAGCTGCCTCCCTCAGAACCATGGTGCTTTGGGTGAGGAGGTATCAGAGCCCCAGATGGTGGGAGGGGCACGAAATGAGCACAAGTCAAGGTTTTCCCAGTCTGTCAGTTCTGTGATAGCCTCAAACTTGAGGTTGCGTTGCTGTTTGAAGAAAAAAATTATTGGCAACTCTTAATGAATGTCACCGCACTGGGGGATGAGACGGTCAGGTCACTGAGTTGGGAAGATGAAAAACAACTCTAAAAACTGGATTCCGTCAGAATAAAAACTCCCTTTGTATAAGGCCTGCAACAGATTCCTTCAGCCACACCAGGGTAGAGTTTCAGAACCTCCCCTTACTCCAGTGAGCCCGAGTTCAAAGTTAGTACAACGTAAAGGTTATTGAAATAGCCAGATAGGCATATACTGCATTTTTCTTTTTAAAGATGACAGAAGCTTTTTGAATTTCATAAACCTGTACTACTTATTATTCCGTCTGGACCCAAAGGGGTGTAGGATCAACTTTAGACATCTTTCATAAGCTTGGAATCTAATATTATGAATTTATTCTAAGACGCAAATCAGGTAGATGGATGGATTTTTTAAAAGACATTGGGCCCCCTGGGTACTTTTAGCAGATTGAGTATTGAGAGATTTACAGGGATAACATTCTTTACAAGACTAAGGAAGAAGGAAACGAAACCAAATCTTTCATTTCCAGATATACACTTTCATTAATTCTTTCACCAAAAGCACATCATTGAAGGAAAACCAGAAATGGTTTTTCAGTTATTATTAAAGTGGTTCAAGAGCCAGGGAACCCCTTGAGATGGAAACAAAACAACACAGTATTCAAGTTTTCTTCATAAGACTACCTTGTACTGGCAAGACTTAGGAGACTTCTGGCTTCAAAAAGAATATTGCTAACGGAACTTTTTGAAAAAAAAAAAAAAAGACTACATTTTGGCTAAAAACAACAAGAAAAATCTCTCTTGTAAAACCCCTACTTCCTTTTGAATCTCCAAAGGTTACAACATTTGAGATGCTTGGCAGTCATGGCTTCATGGGCTGTGCTTCTTGATTATCTAAACCCTTAAGGTGGAATAAACACAGCTGATGTCAAGCAGACTGCTGTCTGAGTCCTCTCACTAAGGACGGATTGTGAAGAGTCTGCAGGCCCATGGTGAGAAAGTTGGAAATGCTAAAGGTAAGAAATAAAACATAAGAAGGGAGATTTAGAGAGTTAGGAAGATTTCCAAGCTCTTTACTACAATAATATCCAAGGCCCTCTCAATTTCTATCTCTAAAAAGTACCCTTGTACTATGGTACCTGATGTTTCTTACAGTTTGACAAAAATAAATATTCAATACAAGAAGAGGAAGCAAGATATCAGCTACACCCTGAGGACGTTCATTCACCCTGCTTTCATGTTAGGGGCCTGCAGCCCTGTCTACTGCCCATGAACAGTGCTCATGATGGCTGGGGATTGCTTCCTCTGGTCAAAACTCTGGAGCCCCAAGGAAATGAATTTGTTCTCATCACAGGTCCCAAACAGACCCTAACAGCATGTTTGTTTTTCTGTATCCTGCCTGTCATGCCTGAAAGATTCTCCTTAACATATATGAGACTTAATGCCATGAGACTACATGGCTAGAGATCATTTTTTAATAGAAGCTTGCTCATTCAAGAAACAATAAGGAGTTGGTTTAAACTGCAGACCAGAAGGAAGCTGACATATTATTTTGGTCTGTATCCTTGGAAACACTGTCATCAGGCTGATGGTCCCTTGTCGGCATGCTGACTTCTGCGCTGTCTCACTGTGTCTTCTGCTGCCTCTGCGCCAGCTGGACAGGGCTGCTCTAGGGCATTGTCTTCAGTCCCACCAGGTCCTTCATCCTCCTGGACCTCCCTCAGGGGCCCCGGGTCCCGGGCATCACTCCTCTTCTCGTCCATGCCAGCAGCCGGGCTGTCCTCCTCGTCCTCCTCTGCTTCTTCCTCATAACCAAGGTCTTCTTTCTCTTCTTCGTCATCTACAAGGCTGTCCTTGTTTTCTTCTTCATTTGAATCATCCTTTTCTTCCTCTGCATCCTGCAACTGTTCAGTTGTATGAGCCTCCTCTGACCTAAGATTCTGCTCTGTGGAGGGAAGAGAGGGGAACATCCTCTGAATAAACAATGGGCATTCACGAATACTGTATGTTTTCACTAGTATGTGGAATCTAAAAAAATAAAACAAATGAATATAACTAAACAGAAACAGACTCATACAGAGAACAAACTAGTGGTTACCAACAGTGGGGGGCAAGAGAGGGGAAGGGGGTAAGAGGTACAAGCTACTAGGTACAAAAACAGTAAGACACAAGGATGTAATGTACAGCATAGGGATATAAGCAATATTTTATAATAACTTAAAATGGAGTATAATCTATAAAAATATCAAATCTCTCTGTTGTACACCTGAAACTAATATAACATTGCACATCAACTATACTTCAATTAAAGAAAGGTCATTCAGCAGTTGAGTACATTTAGCTGTGAAATGAAACAACGGGGCATATGACAGTGTTCTCCATCTTGGAGCTATGTTATCACACAGGACAGATCTCTGGATGGCATCCTGGCCCCACCTATGGCCTCTCCACCTCTCTCTAGAGACTTCACTAACCATGTTGACTCTGGCAGAGCCCAGGGGCATGGAGGGCAAAGGTTCCTTTGTGCTCTGTATTTTATACCTTGTAGAATGTTCAGTGACCCACTCATTGGTCATGGTGATTGGTTCAGAACTGTGACTTAAGCCAAACCAATCAGAGTACTTTCCAGGAGTTTTTGGCCAGAGTCAGGAGCAAAAGCTTTCTCTCTTTCTACAGGGACTGCTAGGCTGATAAAATGTGAGTTGGGGCTGTTGAAAGCTACTGAATTAGGTTCATGGAAGTAGAAACCTATCATCCCTTGAGCTGTGCATGAAGCCAGAACATCCCTGGATTTTTCAGTTTTGTGAACTAATAAATTTTTCTTTTTTCCCCTAAGTTGTTTTAAAATGGGATTCTGTTACTTTTAAGAATTCAAAGGAACATATTTTATAATTATATATGGAAGTTTCAAAGCCTTAAAAATGTCAAGAACTAAAAAGAAATATAAGCTTATTTAGTTGAACTCCCACATAAAATTCAACAATTATGAAATCTCATAAGAGTCTTCATGGGGACTTCCCTGGCAGTCCAGTAGCTAAGACTGCGCTTCCGCTCCAGGGGACACGGGTTCAATCTCTGGTCGTGGAACTAAGAACCCACATGCCTCACCGCACAGCCAAAAAAAAAAAAAAAAAAAAAGAGTCTTCATGCAAACAATAGGAATAAAAGCATGGAAATCCAGGGGTATTTGGTCCCAGGAACAGTGTGAAATAGTGAAAGGATTTGAGGAGATGGCTTTTAAAGGACTCAGGACAGTTACTGGCACACAGTAGACACTCAGTAAGTGTCAGTTCCCCTCCCTCCCTGCTCATTCCAGTTTCAATGAAGGAAAAGATGTCAACTGATTAATGAAGGGCAAACAATTCAAGGGAAAAAGCAATTGCCAAAATGAAATGTTCCTTAATTTACGAGAGGAGAAAAAAATAATTTTTGCTCAAATCTATCTAGAGAACATATTTCAAAGGACTTTGGTAATGGTGATGGTTTGGTCACCTAGAAAATCAGGGGAAAAATCCACTATCTATATGAGCATGAAAGGGCACACCACAGAATTCTAAAAATACTCTACCTCATGAATCTGACATACTTACCAGAACCTTCAGATAAATGCCTTGGAAGTGGCAGATAGAAACATTCTGATATGACCACCAAGACCTGGAGGGAAAAAAGTGATTTCACAGTGAGTGGATAGGACATTTGTTACCAAACAACCTCAAAGTTAGGTTCTGCTTCTATAACCAGACATTCATAGACAAATATCAATACATAGCAATTGGTCAAAAGTCCTCAAAAAAAGACAAGGGTATAATTAAGAATTTTCTATTTTTCAAATGTGATATAACAGGAAAACACTATTAACTTTAGAACAGGGGTCACAAAGTCAAATGTATACACACAGCCCACTAAAAATAGATGAATCAAGCAAGTGTAAGAAAACAGACATTATCATCCAAGTCTAAAGTGATCTTTAAAAAAGAAAACATATTCTGACAAATAAAACTAGTCTGTACAGGGGTTGTCTCTCACCAGTGGGTAAACCCCGATTGCGTGGAAGAATACTTCAGGGTGTAGAATTCTTAAGAGTCCCATAAGAAATTACTACAGGGACAAACTGTGAGAAAACACTTCAGTGATGTGAACTAAATCCTATTTTAAACAGTGATTGACTGGCTTCACACCTCTGACCTTGAATGCAGCATTGAGTCACTTGCTACTTACTATAAACATGCTGTTTCCCTTGTAAACCACAAGCTCCTAAGAGTCAGGTTCATTCTAGTCCATGTTCCAGGCCTGGATGGTGTGGGCTGTGTTGATGAAACTGACAGGACGGCGTGTGAATCGGGGCCAAGTCAGTGGGAGCCCCTCGCTCTCTCCGCCTTCCCCATGTCCTCCCCTACACAGTGCACAACACATAGAAGCCAGCACAGGAGGAAGCTGCCCACTGAGAACGGCTTCACAGCTCCTCTTGTACTTAGCTAACTCCTGGAGTTCACCTATACTTTGAACAACTGCCCAGTCTTTAAAATAGGAATAGTACTTCATAAATGTTTTTAAGGGGCTCTAAAATTTTAAAAACCCAAAGTCATCGTCCTTTTGATTCAATTTTATAAACATCAAATGAGAACCTCACTTTGATTATTACCATCCGTATATTCATTTATTACGTTACTTAATATTTGACTCGTTAGGTTCAAGACATCATGTTAACTTCTGAGGGGAAGGGCTCAAAAAGAGAAAAAAAATAGCAGTTTAATTATAAAGCAATATGGAACAGGGGTCTCATAAAAAATGAAGAAAGCTCTTTGATAGATACTTAAGAGATACAGAGATTACAACCAGTTATGGGGGTGGGGAAGACTCTAGAATGACCACTTGAAAGGCGGCATTTAGGGTCCTGGGCACGGTCAGGAGTGGAAGGGCATCAGCAGCTATCTGGCTTTTGTAAGCGACACCAAACTGGACCACAGGGGCTCTTGGATCCAGAGAAAGGCCTGAATGCCAGGCTGAGGAGACCCATATGCTGGGCAGTGTTCCTCCTTGGGAAGGAACAAGCTCCAAGCCATCAAATTGATTTGAACAGCAAAGAGGAAAACATTTCCATCTGAAAAGACTGAGGTTGAAAACCTATTTCTAATATGACAGTCACTTGCTTACAGTAGCTGTTCACTGGACATAATGTTCTTTGTGACTTTTTTTTTTTCCTTTTGGCTTCCTTAATACCAACTGGAGGGGAAATTTTTGGTCCTGACACATTGCAAGGGAAAGAAAAAACACCTGCCAGTGACAAATAATTGGCATTTACAACAAAGCCTGGGAGGGAGTAAGTCCCACCTGCGAGATACCTGGGCCATCTAGAGCGCTAGGTAAGGGGGCCTGGCAAAGACTTATGGGACACCAGCCTCAACCTTGTCAGCCGTGTGACCCTAGGCAAGTCACTTAACTGTTCTCTCACTTGCACTTTCTCTTGAAAGGACAGGCTTGGGACTAGTCTATCACTAAGGGCTGTTTTATGTCTCTAAGAGTACATAATTCCATTATACTGTCTTCCTTCCCAGAAATTGGGAGGAAAACCCTCTCATTCTATCAGTTCAGGATCTATTTTCCAGTCTCAAGAACCACTCCCTTGGGATGAGTCACTTTCTGAGCCACTAAGAATGGTTAGATTTTCAGGTTTCAGCTTAGCAGACAGCCAGGCATCTAACAGAGGAGAGTAGATGGATTTGCCATCTTTCATAGGAAAGATGAAACTTTCTTCCACTAGGAACTGGTCAGCAGCATGTAGAAAAATAGTCCACCCAAGCTGCAAAATCCAGACAGTGTCTACACATACCAACCAAAATGGAGACCAGATAACAGAGGCAAAAGATTGCTACCTGTGTTTTCCATTGTTTTTCTGCCTGTCTACAGCTTTGCTATCTTCCACCCTTCAAAGCAGAGTTGCTGATGTCAGAAAATGATGCAGCCTGAGTGATTTGATACACAGACTATGCACTTAAAGATCTTTCCCATATTGGTTTAAAATGCAAAATATATACTTGATTTCTAAAACTGAGCCCTTTGCTTACATGTGAAAAATAACATTTAGTAAAATATTTCAACCACTAGGCTCAATCAAGGCAGCAAACAAAAATCAAACTAGCAGCCTTGTTCTGACTTCCCATCTTTTAAAATTAAGGAAAAATAGGAAATGTAATAGTCAGGCTTGTGGGAAACAATGACTTGATCAGGAAATCACTTCGTATGGAAAACATCCTGCCCCTTCTGGCCACTGCATAAGTTAAACTCCATAAAGACTCACAGAGGGAAGGAGACCCTCCAAGGTCACCAAGACCAAGTTTCACATAACTGCCCACTGGGTCTTGCTTTCAGCCCCCAGTTAATGGCAAAGGTGACACAGAGCAATGAACTGCTCACCTGGAGACCTCATTGAAGGCAAAAATTCTAGCTGTTGTGTTTCTTTTAACATGTTACAGTTGTAGAAAAGGCATTTTGAGCAGAGACATGTGTTTGCTATTTTATGGAAATGTATTAACAGAAAATGTATGAGTTTATTACTGCTTTGAAATTATTATTTCCTTAAATAACATTCTCTTCCCAACTTCTTATGAAGGAACAGTAATCTCTATCACTTAGTCAATTGAATAGTCTAGAATCAACTCTCTTCTTTCTTCAGGTCAAGCCTCTAATAACCTTCCTACACTGATTATTTGACTCTAAGTTTCCAAATAACTTAGGGCTTAGGCAGGCCTGACTTCTTGGACTTATGTTGAACATTGAAAGTAAAATTCTAAAACTCTTTATGTGAGAAGAGTTTTCAATGATCTTCCAATAGGCCCACACTCAAACTACACTCTCCATAACTCCATCTCAGAATCGCCCAGGATCTCATACTGTTCCCCCTACAGAAGCCTCACACTCATGCAGCTCCAGAGTAGACAGTAGATGGGAGAAGCATATTCATATCCAAAATCAAAGTCAAAGTTATATCCAAAGTCAAATCATTTTAGGCCAGAGCATTAGGGAAATGTTAATTAGCAGTGAGATTAATGCGGCAGAATGGAACATACCTAGGACCTAATGAATGACATATATAAGTTTTATCTCCGCCTATGAAGTTAACATCAGCAATCAAATGACAAATATAAACCATAAAATGAAGTAAGCATGTTCATGGCAAAATAAAATCGAGCTTCCTTGGCTCCTTGGAATATGACTTTGTAGTACCAAGTTGTGACTTGCTATAAAGGCGACTGCTAACATTTTAAGCTTATTTTTTTAAAGACCTTGCAAAAGAGCTGAAATACATTACAAAATGTAAGGACAGACTTTAAGACAATCTTACCTAAAGGGCTGTCCTTTTTATACAAATGTTTAGTGATCATCAATTATTCCTACCATACAGTGTTTAAGGGCTATGTAATTAGTATATAGTATAGTAACTTTTGCGAACTTCTTAGACTTTAAAGCTCAAACTGATCAAGTGTAGGTAAAGAGAAAGATTTCAAAAATATATACAGCCAAGAGTAAAACACGCCCAAACATTTATAGTTGCCTATATAGTTAAGTAAATAAATGTATTATTCCATCACTTACCTAAAACTCTAGGGAGAAAATACACACATACCTAATGGATAGTAATTTTCATATCCAAAGAAGACATAGTGGCTTGCATCTTATTTTTTCACATAATAATGATTGTGTTTTTTATCCACATTATCTTACACACTCCATCTTGGGAAAACTGCAGTGTATGTATAAGCAGCTGGTGAGTTTAGAGGTTCAATTTGAGTATATGAACAGGAAAAGCCATCTTGTTCACCCAAGGAACAAATTCACAGCTTTGGCCTTATCACCACAGTGTTCTAATCAAGTAGGCAATTTGTGAATTCACAGCTGACTCAGTTGTCTTGGAAACTGACTATGAATTCAATAAGTCTCTATTTCTTTCTTCATTACTGCCTATATTTTGGGTAGCACATGACTTCAGAATATTTAAAGGAGAGGATTAGGCAATAATAATTTAATGAATTTCCCAGTATTTCTCAAATTTCCATTGAAAGCAGTATCAAACAAGCAAATATTATTTAACTGCTTAGATTACACACAAAATGATGTTTGTTTATGAGCTTTTTCTTTCTTGGCTGCTTTCCAGTTTTGCATGAAACCAACTGGCTTTAAAGACAAGAAAAAAAGATTGGCATTATCTCTTACCAGACCCATGAAAAGGCCAAAAATCAAGGTGGCTATGATGAAAAAGACATAAGAACACCAAGCAGGAACTCCAAGGGTCACTGTGAAATAGTTGTGAAGATGCTGTAATCAGAAGAAAAAAGTAAGAAAAATATATTTATAATGAGGACTAAGAATGTTCGAATCTCCCTCTTTACCTATAACTCAAGTCTGCAAATTGTTTCTACTTATATGAGCCCGCACAAAGGTCGTCCAGCAGTTTATGCATCTATATGATTCTTCAAGAACAAGCCAAATTTTACAACATTGAGATTCTGAGAGCAATAATCAAGGTCATATCTAGTAAGAGTTGTACTTCCTTGAAGTTCATGATCAAATAGAACTCTGGTAGAATTGGTTATCTAGTCCCTTCTTCCATCCTGAGATTTTTTTGGTCACTCTGCCCTAATAATTTATAACCTTAATTTTTACTCATAATATGGCATCCATAAAAAATTAAACTTCTTGGGCCTTTACCAATTTTTAAGTAGAGCTAAATTACTACTTACGGAACATCAACCATTTAAAATGTCTCCGTGCTTCCTTTTTCTAATCAGACTCTTATTCCTCTACCCTCACCCATCCTTAACAACTTTCCTAATCACCATAAAACCTGAATATAATAATAGAAGAAAATTTCCGGTTAATTCATTATGAACAAATAAGATTTCATCAGTCTTCGAACAGAGTGCACATCCCTTCTTGTTTACTGTCCCCTGGACTCTATTTGACGTCAAACACTAAAAAATAAGTGAGGAGATACAATCTTAGTTAGAAATTATTTACATGCTAAATCATACAGGAATTACAGATAGGAGCCTGCTAGTCTGGAGTCAAAGCACGTTTATATATGGACTTGCAAGAGCCATGCTGCCTCATGATGGCTTTGTGATCATCTATTTTAGGCTCTTACAGCTTCAAAAACATTCACTAAAAAACCAATAGTTTTATGATTTTGTTATGTCTATAGACAGCTTTATCTATAAAATTACTGGCCACAGGATGAAGTGGCTCCAAGCTAAATGCCACCAGCAAGCAGATATAATGACTGAATAGCTTGCCTAGAACTGATAAGGTTGATGAAAATGAGGCCAAGATTCTATTTTAATATTTCTCAAAACCTAAGTTACTCGACCATCTCCCATTGGTTTCTCAGTTTATAACTGTCAATACAATTAAATAATATATTTTATTCTGGCTTAATTCAGAATAATAAACAAAAAAGCTTGTTAACTGTTCTAGAATAATCTGAGATTTCTCCAATTTTTTACTCAGCAGTAGAGATATATCTAAAGACTCATCAAATTTTTACATACACATAATCAGTGTTCAATAAATATTTATTGAATAACGAAAAGATACTAGCAAATCCTTAAACTATTCATAAGAAATGAAAACAACTCTTGATTTGAAAAAATCTATCATCTGTCCTCTGCTGATGGCACTGGTCGTCACTCTGTTTTCAGCCAGGGCAATTATTTATTAAGAATAATCTAGTATTCTGCAGCCCAAGTAGGCAAAAGAGGTATTTGGGATACAAAAGGTTGTTTCATTCAAACTCCGTTCAGTGGAAGTTTTAAGATGCATTGCACAGTTCTCTATTTTAGGAAATTTTGTATATTGAACATAGTTTATTTATGCTTTTCTTGATTATTCAATGTCATCATCAAGATTAAACTGTGAAAAACTGTGCCAAAGAATTAGAAGACATGGAAAGCCAGTATTCCTTTGTTCTGACCCATGGATGTATGAATTCTGGAACTTGCTTTAAAGTAATATCTGCCCATATAGTTGGAATGAATAACAGCATCCAGTTATAAGTCCTTCTGGACAGTGTCTTGTGCCCTTTTGCAAAATACACGATTTAAGAAACCCTCAAGAAATTTTCTAAGTTATTTTCTAGGATTCAGTAAATTGTGTGCCTTTCAATCACTGCATTCTGAGTCATAGTCTTAGTGCTTTCAAAAACATCCTCTTATTACAATAGGTTCCACTTCAATTTTCTTGTATCAACTTACTCTTTAAAGGATTTATTTGAGCTTCTTAGAGAAACTCTGCCATCTTGTGGTCTTTTTAGGTGATTATTACTAAAGCCTTATTAATCAAGTTGTGCTCTCACACCTGCAGCCAAAAATCTTTACCTGTTTACTTTGTCTGAGTCCACGATGGTTTCAGAGTACCTTTAAGAGTATTAGGGTTCCTGGTACTAGGCACTTGAAGTTTTGCTGTATATATGTTTCCAAGTAATAACTGATTAAAACTGATCTAGTTCAAGTTTAGATTTCTGTGTTTTCTTTCGTTGCCAGGTAAAGTAACAGTTTTCACTTGTGGAAAATACTGACCTAGTTCAATATTATACGTGCTCATTACAAGGAAGCATCCTGCTGTTTACTTATGCAGGAAAATGTCGCCTGCTGGGCCCAATACCTTATACTTTTGCAATAGGTGACTGAATTAGAGCTAATTTTTGGCTACATACATTTGAATGAGATAACTAAATGCAGAATAAATGAGAAGAATATTCCAACCAGTGGTCAGATGCATTTAAGGAATGGAGCCAGGCCAAGGCGTTCAGGGGTCAGAGGTGGAGCCTCCCCTTCCCAGGGAGGCCAGCAAGCCCTCTGGGATCTGAACTACTGCAGGTCAGGTTAAATCCCACCCAAGGGCACCACTCATCCAGCCCAGCATTGCAGAGTCTCATTCAGAGCTGGGCTGGTGGCAAAGGACAGAGAGCCTTTTGAATTTAAATTCTATCTGCATCACAGGATATACCCTGAGGAGTTTGGGGATGATCCTTTTTTTTCTTTTTTTTTTTTTTTTTTTACATCTTTATTGGAGTATAATTGTTTTACAATGGTGTGTTAGTTTCTGCTTTATAACAAAGTGAATCAGTTATACATATACATATGTTCCCATATCTTTTCCCTCTTGCATCTCCCTCCCTCCCACCCTCCCTATCCCACCCCTCTAGGTGGTCACAAAGCACCGAGCTGATCTCCCTGTGCTATGCGGCTGCTTCCCACTAGCTATCTATTTTACATTTGGTAGTGTATATATGTCCATGCCACTCTCTCACTTTGTCACAGCTTACACTTCCCCCTCCCCATATCCTCAAGTCCATTCTCTAGTAGGTCTGTGTCTTTATTCCTGTCTTACCCCTAGGTTCTTCATGACATTTTTTTTCTTAAATTCCATATATATGTGTTAGCATACGATATTTGTCTTTCTCTTTCTGACTTACTTCACTCTGTATGACAGGCTCTAGGTCTATCCACCTCATTACAAATAGTTCAATTTCATTTCTTTTTATGGCTGAGTAATATTCCATTGTACATATGTGCCACATCTTCTTTATCCATTCATCTGATGATGGACACTTAGGTTGTTTCCATCTCTGGGCTATTGTAAACAGAGCTGCAATGAACATTTTGGTACATGACTCTTTTTGAATTATGGTTTTCTCAGGGTATATGCCCAGTAGTGGGATTGCTGGGTCATATGGTAGTTTTATTTTTAGTTTTTTAAGGAACCTCCATACTGTTCTCCATAGTGGCTGTACCAGTTCACATTCCCACCAACAGTGCAAGAGTGTTCCCTTTTCTCCACACCCTCTCCAGCATTTATTGTTTCTAGATTTCTTGATGATGGCCATTCTGACTGGTGTGAGATGATATCTCATTGTAGTTTTGATTTGCATTTCTCTAATGATTAATGAGGTTGAGCATCCTTTCATGTGTTTGTTGGCAGTCTGTATATCTTCTTTGGAGAAATGTCTATTTAGGTCTTCTCCCCCTTTCAGACACAGATTAGAATCCTCAAAATATCCTCCCTGTGTGGGAATAGCTCAGAAAGCCTTCTCCAGTGATCGCCAAGGGCTCACTTCCCCTTCTATGTTCTACCCTCTCAATACCTCCAACAAGACACAAACCTGCAGCCTCTTGTAGGCTCGAGGGGAGGTGACTTGTGGATGGGCACCATCTCACTGTAATATGGTTCCAGATATTTTAACAAACAACAAAAAATCCAAAAACAGTAAGAGAAGAGACACCACCATCTAAAACACAGGGGGATGTTTTAGAGTTTTAAAATTCACTCTGGTTATTCTCCAGTCTAAACATTCATGGCCTTTAATTCACATCATGAGATATTTATAAAGCATTAAATCTTCTCCATCACAGAGTGTCCTCCCAAGATTGTAGCACACCTTATTGTAACTAAAATTTGCCATATGCCTGCATCTTTTCATAACAACAGTAACACTGAGGAGAGGTATTAACTTACATCCTGTATTAGCTCAGTAAGCAGCACAAATTCAACAAATAAAGTAATGCTTAAATACATTCAAATGCTAAACCTAGTTAACAAAAGTACACATTGTACAACTGTCATAAAACCCTATTTCAATCCTATCAACCGTGGTTAAACAATAAGTGAAAAAAGATAAAGTATTCCTTGTTGTCTATTCAGCGGAAAAAGTAAAATAATGATGACAACAATGATTAATGAATATAAGTAACAAAAAACAGCTCTCAAGTACATGATAGGTACCAGGTTCTATGCTAAGCACAGAACAACTGCCTATGGCAGAGAAAACAAATGGGTTGGGAAACATACAGCGGGTGGGCTAGCAACCCATCCACGGGACACTGTTGCTGAGAAAAGACTGACTCCTATCTGTCTATGCATCCACAAAAATCTCAGTATGGTAAGAGACTGTGGATTGGCATCAACAATCTTGCCTCACTGGCATCAGCCCCTCTGCGTCTTTCTTTCTTCCCTGTTTTTACCTTCTTCCTCAGAGTCTTTACACTGTTTTAGTTCCAGTGCTGTGTTTCTTCTGTTCACTGTTAATACAGTTGCACTACAGTTCTATATTATCTAGACTTGAGTTAAAAACAGATTAAGGGGCTTTCCTGGTGGCACGGTGGTCGAGAGTCTGTCTGCCGATGCGGGGGATGTGGGTTTGTGCCCCGGTCTGGGAGGATCCCAAATGCCGCGGAGCGGCTGGGCCCGTGGGCCATGGCCGCTGAGTCTGTGCGTCCGGAGCCTGTGCTCCGCAACGGGAGAGGCCACGGCGGTGAGAGGCCGGTGTAGCGCCAAAAAAAAAAAAAAACAGATTATGTTCCCCACAATTACATACTCAACATTGATGTGAGGATCTTGGGCACGGGAGAAGAACCAGCTAAATAAGCTAACTGAGCAGCCAGGTGGTCAGCTAGGAGAACGGGCTTGGTAAGTATCAGTAGTTCTGTAAGGACAACAAGGCAAACTATAGCTAGAGGTTGCAGTGGGAATCAGAGACTGATGCATAGCCAAGGATTGGGTCACACCAGGCCAGAGATCATACCCTCTGAATAAGAGGACAAGGGCCAAATTTTGAAAACACAAGTGGTGAGAGCCCTTCCCAGAGATTTGATGAAAGGCTGGGGACTTATTTCTAAGAATGAAAGAAATTACAAAAGTTTGTCAAGAGGCTTGAGGAAACCAGATGCTGATACAGAGAGTAATACCAGATTTCTATTATAGATATTTAAGGTAACGTGTACACATATGAGGAGACTAAAATAACCTACAAACCTACCATCTATATTCTTTTAGTCATGTACATCACCACCCCACCCCCCACCACACATACACACACAATCTACAATCAGGGCAAATGTATTTGTGACCCCAATAAATATAAATGAACTAAATTTATCAGTGAAAAGAACTACTTCTTGCTATATGATTTTTTAAAGATTCACTTAAAACATAACAACAAAAAGGTTGAAAGTAGAAAAAAATATCCCAGGTATGCACTAACCAGAAAGAAAAAATATGGTATTAATATTAGACAAAATGACCTAATAGAATGTAAAATGCAATTGCTGTGTGTCAAATTCTACAGTTTATCTTATAAAATTTTATTTTTTATTTTTTTTTTAAATATCTGGAAAGTCTAAATATATGTATATATAAAATATATAAATATCATATATACTTTACTTCTCAATCCTAATAAGAACATCTTAATTGGTTATTAAGAGATGGATCATATTCTATTCTCCAAATGGCCTTTTCTCTGAAGTCCAATGCATCCACACAGAATCCATCCATGCTGCCCAAGGCTGTGCACTGTGCCTACAAAGATAAAACATCAACTCCTGGCCTCAATGTGCTCCAAATGCCACACATTGTAATCATTTGCATGACATGATGAAAAACTGCAACTCCTTGTTTATCAGCCAAGCAACAAGAAGTCTGAGCAATCATTTATTTTCCCTGGTACTATCTTTGAAATAAAACTACTCTTTAACAATGTGTGAAGGTCACAATCAGCTTCTATCTAAGCTCTTCTTAACCCTCAGAACAAATTCATCTCTTGACCTGCAGTTATAATAGATTCTGTGCTGAGATCTTGATGATGATACCTCACACTTATTAAATTATCCTCTTGGATTAGACATTATATGGCTATAAGGTTTTCAGATAGCTATCAGAATATATGACTCCATCAACCTTTAGTGTCAAAATACTGCAACAGGCTGAATCCCTTACTCTCAGTTCCTGGTTTGCAATTCATAATTCTCAACCTTTGAATAAACTTCTTGCCAATATTACGAAAATATCAGAAAAAAAACATATGAAACTCAAACTATCTGAAAAGGGAAAAACGCTAGTTATTGTTTAATATGATATACAAATGTCAAAAAAAATAGTTAACAAATCTTAACCAAAAAAGACTAAATCTAAGTCACCAATTTGCTCTCTGTTTTAAAAAAACAAACAAAAAAACCCTAAAGTAGGTATCTCACAAGGCAGGAAATATAATACAACTGAGAAACTAGGACACAAAAACTTGTTCTTAAATTTCCCTAAACATACAGTAATATGCATGAAAAACAGAGAGTCTTCATGAGCTCCCTGAATACTAAGTTCCAAATATGATGCATGACCTATAATCATAGCTTGGAAAAGAAAAATATAGGGAGGGACTCACTTCTAAAGATATTTTGAAATACTTTAAGGATATATATTTAATTCCACAGCAATTTTGTCAAATCTGGTAGGATTTATTAGTTCACCCTACATGTAAAGAGGAGCAAAAGCTTATGTGATACATTCAAGATTATGTAACAGTTCAACATTTTAACTTAAATAAGTTCTAAGCCACTAAAAGGACTCAGTGAAATGATACAATCAAACATATCAGGGGCTCTCTTCCTTAAAGGGCCACATCATAAATACTTTAGGCTTGCGGGCCATATGATCTCCATCACAACTACTCATCTCTACCACTGTAGTGTGAAAGCAGTCACAGAATACAAGTAATAAGTGCATGTGACTGTGTTCCAACAAAACTTTATTTACCAAAAAGGGTGGCCTGGCCCGCCCACAAGTTGGCTGATCCCTGAAAAATCTTTGATCTGTAGGGAGATTACAACAATGGGAAAATAAGATGAAGAGAAACCACATAAGCCCTTACAGCTTTGTTAAAAGGATTCATTACCGATCTAAGAAAATATGACTTTGACACAGTAGTTACAGGTCTGTCCAATTTATGTCCTTAGAAGGACACAAAGACACATTTCCACTGTGACCCCATGTAAGAGTAGCTGTGTGGCTTAAAAAGAAAACGGAAATTATAAAACCATTTATAAGTGTTTATTTTCCAATTATTTAGAAGCTACCTTCTCACTCTTAAAAAAAACCCTCTGCCAATATAATAATAAAGGGCATATTTACTCACCCATATCTTGCCAGAGATGCTAAAAAGACCAGCCATTCCAGACATCCTAAAAAAAATAAAGAGAAGGAGAACCACTGGTGATGTATGGTATTAAAAAATAAAAAACAAACACAAGATTCAAGTCACAAGGACTACTCCTCCACTTCTTGCAACACATTGTCCTCTCTCCTGGATTCACTTCCATCCTTACAGAGCTTAGACCCCATGGTCATCATTTGAATTACTCTGATGTAAATATGGTCAAGTCCCTGATCCTTCCTATCTGCATGGTGCATGCCTGGCAAAATCCCTAACCCTGAGCAGCTGAATGTCTCTGGGGAAAAATCACGCTCTCCCCTCACAGTCACAAACCTCAGCGAGCACTCAATACGGCCCAGTCCCACTGTAATCTTTTAGGCTCTTACCTGAGATGATAGCTCATACCCTTTTCTCTCCCTTCAAACTTTACACACCCTCCCCTCCCCATGCACTCTCAGCTAACAAACACTTCTTGTCTTTCACTGCGAAATCAGAAGCCATTATGTGATCTCTCTTATCTTCCCAGCAGCAAATCTGAGCCTGGTGTACCACTGCATCCACCTTCTCCTATTGCAACAGAGGAAGTCTACCTGCCTGACCACAGTCCAAACCCTCCACCAGTGCCTTGGACCCCATCCCTTCTGTCTTGCTAATGACTTGGTTTTTCCTGTCATCCCATTTCCTGCATCAGCATTTTCTCCCTCTCTGCTGGATCATTTTCATCTGCACAAAAACATGTTCTATCCTCTCTCATCTTTTGAAAAGAGCATCACTGGACCTCAGACGGCCCTCCAGGTTAGCTTCACAAACTTCTCCAAAGAGAAGCCTACACTTGCTGCTGCTTCTTCCTCACCGTATCTTTAACCTATTCAAATCTGGCTTCCATCCTCACTACTGCACTATCACTCCTTGTCAAGGCCACAATGACATCGCATTGCTTCACTCAATGTCTCTGTCTCAGACTTGATCTCTCTTAACCCCTTGGTAACACGGGACACGAGTGACTATTCCCTCCTTCTTGAGCACCTTTTACTTGGCTTCTAGGAAACTGTGTACCCTCGCCTGTCCTCCTGCTTCACTGGTACTCATTTTCAATTTCCTTTTGCTGACTCCTTCTCTACCCAACTTCTT